>NC_141361.1:15510791-16098291 GCF_057382095.1 Aulonocara sp. 'chitande type north' Nkhata Bay
TTGGGCAGCACATTAAGCAGTAAGAATAACAAATTAATGCTATAAAGCTACATGCAGTTAAACACAATGCCGTTAAAATGAGCCCTGCAGCAATTAAACTGGATTTATAAAAGGATAAAATAGATGGAAACAATTATTCTATATTGTCTCCGATGCCAGGAGGAAATGTGTTTATCAGTGAAAGATCAGCATCAGTAATGATGAAAAAAAGACTAAAATATCTTCAGTGACTCACTTAAATTATTTTGTTTGTTTCATCCAATAAGATGCCATTAGGGGGTGATCAGCTAACATGCTAGGTAGTCAATTTCTTTTGTGTTTTTACATTTTTGACAGCACACTGAGGAACACATTTATAGACAATTGTTTTTGTTAAAGTAAAGCTACATGTAGATACAATGGTCCACAATTTCACTGGCTCTATTTTTCTAAAGTTGAGAGTTCATGATAGGCTTTTCTAAGTCTGTCCTTTTTCTAACGAAAAGCAGGCACGGCTGTCATCATCTTCCTAGTGCAGGTTAACCCTTTACCTTCATTTGCATTTGATTTATTTTGTGCAAAGTCATCAAAGGGTGACTTGAGAAGGCATTTTAAATTTTATTGGAAAAGAAAGTGCCTTGGAGTTCTTTGAGGATTTAGCGTATGTTTATCCTTTTCAAAGAACACCTTAAACAGAAGCAGTTTGAATCCAGGAAGTGCTCCTTCTCAGGAACAGTTGAACATTTATTTTATGCGTATAGTATTTATTTGATGAGAAAGATAAAATGCCAAACCTTATAATGGTTTTGTTCATTTTCTTTTTTTAAAATTATGGCTTTTTGTCATGCATTTTGTTAGGCCTTGGTCACCTTAGCTGGCAGTAAACTGACAGAGACAGGTATCTGTGGCAGATATGTCTTATCAGCCTGGTCACTTACAAAATGGTAGATGTAAATATAACCATTAGTTGTAGGTAAAACTAACTGCTGGTGGCCAATTTTTCCAAATAATGTACTTTGATATACATTTAACATCCCAAATACTGAAGAGACCTGTACGTTGTGCACAGCAAAAGCAGAAGTCAGTTTTCCTCTTTCTTTTCTCTTACAGTGCTTATAACATCAGTGCTATACATATATAGCACAGCTGTCATAAGTGTTGCTTGATTATATTAAATGTATATATTACCACAGTTAGATTAAACTGAATCTCGAGCAAATTTTCTCTCATTTCTCTTTCAATTTTCTCTCCATCCTCCTCCTCAGGGTTTTGTGGTGGCTGTCCTCTACTGTTTCCTCAATGGAGAGGTAAGCTTCCGCCTTATTTATTCATATACACGCTCACTTCTTCATAGTATTTTTTATAATAGTTCTTGTGCTTGCAATTTCAGGATGAATCTCTGTGCTTATAATCCTACCCAAATTAATATAACTTAATATAAATTTTATCACCATTTAATAAATTTTGTATAATATACAATTAGTTGTAATATACATTAGTTGTAAGCAAATATGAGGACAGATAGTATAACTTCTCCCATGAAGCATCTGCAAGTGATGCAGAAGCAATCTGTCTGTTTAATCATATAGTGTAAGAAATATTAAAAATCTAATGAGTTATTTTATATTTATGTAAAGCATTAGTTGCTGGCCAGTGTTGAAAAAAGTGTGCCTTCTGAGAACTGATGACCTTTTTCCATATTTTCCCCAGATCAGCTATAATTTAAAAAATAAAGTAATTTTAAATAAGAATCTTAAAAAGTGTTTCAGTTCTAACGTTTTATATATCAGGACATAATAAAAAAAATATTGTCCTTACCAGGTTCGAAAATTATTTGAATACAGATGATCAAGAACACACACTCCACTTTGTTCCAGATGTCTTTTGGTTTGTTCAGATGCAGTTTTGCAAAAACTAAACTGAGGCTTCCTCTTCACAACTCTTTGAAACAGGCCATATAATTTTCTGATAGTACTGTCATGATCTTTAACATTTAACACGCTGAGCTCCATAAAGAGAGATATGCTGGGTCTTGGGGTTTTTGCAGTTTCTCTGAGCACTGCATGGTCAGACATTGGGATATTGTCTTGGTTGTTTTCCACTTTTGAATATTTTTTCTCACTGTAGAATGATGGACTTGAGTTTGTTGACCTTATAACTCTTTCCAGATTGAGCAGCAGCAACAATTGCTTATTTAAGTTGGTTGCCAATGTCTGTCTCTGGAAAACACAAGAACCTGAAAAGTCAAAATAAGTCTTTTTATAGAGGTGCTCACACTTGCTGGTTATCAGATAATTAAGGTCATTCAATTATCAGTACCTCACTTCTACTTACCCTGTTAATTCCTCAGGAAGGGGAAAAGGTATAGATAGTTTTTCATACACAACTTCTCCATTATTCATATTTACTTAATTTTAATACCTGCTAAGAACCAGATTTTTTTTAATACTATGTCCTGATACATAAAACGTTGGAATTATTATCTATTATAAAAGCCATGTTATATTACAGTCCCAAATCCCAAAAAGTTGGCATGCGTGCATGTCTTTCGAACGCTCTAGATCACATTAGGAAACTCTTCTTTCTAAAAACCTCACCTTTACTGTACCTTTTCGTGGAGCTGGTACAGCTTAAAGTACATTAAAAATGACCTTGTGAAGTTTCTCCCTGAAGGTGCAATCGGAGATCAAGAGGAAATGGCGCAGCTGGACGGTGAACCGGTACTTTGCTGTGGACCTGAAGCAGCAGAGGCATCCTTCGTTGGCCAGCAGTGGAGTGAACGGCGGGACTCAACTGTCGATCCTCAGCAAGAGCAGCTCGCAGATACGCATGTCGAGCCCGCTGGCGGAGAATGCCAACATCAGCCTCCCGACCTGAGCATCTGATTTGCTAGAATCAACTTCAAGGTGCCGTTCCACTTACCTACATCAGACCAACCAGAGCAGACCAAAGTGGCCCCTCAAACCTCTTGCATGTAGTTAATTCACCTTTAGAAAATTAATCTTTCTGAAAACATTTACTGGAGATTTTATGTCTTTATCATTTAATATTGAAGTAATATATTTAATTTATCTCACTACCTTAGACTACTTTAGGTTGCAATTTATATGATTAATGACTTAAAATGAATATTTTTGCACAACTTAAATTACATTTTATTGATTTAAACTCTCTTTATATAATATTTCCCCCTTTTATTGTTTTATTTACATTCAGATAGGAGATGGTGCCACAAGAGACACTATTAAAATAATAATAATAATACATTTTAAGAAATAAATAGCTTGACATAAAGTATGGGGTCATATTTGGCTGTTGGTGTAAAGTAAATGTGCTTCAAAGTGCCAAACTGGTTGCCTGACTGGATTTCATTACAGCCCAAAGTTAATTATCAACCAAACGTTCGCCTTGCTTGTAAAAAATGCTCATTGTTTAAATGTTTTGTCTTGAATTTAAACATTTTCTACTTTCAGCCGTAAGTACAGAGTATGTCAAAATATAACTTATATATAAAGAAAAAAAAACAACTCATGGATTGTGTAAATAGTGACTTTTAGTGTCTAGATCAGAATTTCTTTATTTAGGATAACGCAGTATTGTTATGACCTTTTCAAATAAAAGGAACTGGAGCCCAGATCTGTAGACTACATCCCATATCCAGAGGACCCAGAAGATCCTGCCCACTCTAGTCTGGACTATTTTTTGTATGAAATGAAAAATAAAAACACATACAGTATATATAAAAGAGATGTGAACGAACAGTGTTTCCCAACCTTGGGAATCCCAAGATTAGATTGAATTAGAGGGACTGTGAGATGTTAGCCATAATGTGGACATTAATATTGGTTTGTTTTTCCTTCTAGTTCCTCATCTTGATGCTTAAAATAAGCAGCCTGTCCTCACAGAGTGTGATGATGGGTTGTGAGTTGACTTAGTTTTGTTTTAAGCGGTTACAGATCAGAAAGGTTGGGAACCACTGGTCTACTATCTGAACCAACTAGAGCCTTTAGCTGCTCTACTAGTGGAGCTCGAGTCCCCTTTTCCCTTTTCAGACAGATTTTTTTTGCAAACTGTGAACATAAACAGTACACGTGCCATATAGTGGATGCTTTCACCCAAAGCTCTTCATAGTGCCATGAGTTTAAATGTACATCGTTTTATTGTAGGGGAAAGATTCCCACTGTCAACATGCTCTTGAACATAACAGATTTCATTGTCTCTTGATCTCTTTCCTCCAAGCTTGAGACCATTGTGCCATAATAAATTGTTCCTACTCTAATTTTAACCATCCTACGCTCATATTCCAAAGTGCCTAGTCGGTCACAAATAGCTATCATTTTTACATTTTTACAGGTAATCTAAAGGTGCAGCGAGTCATTTCAAAGAATGTACAGAGTGGTGGATTTCAGTGTAGATTGAAGAAAATGTGCTTTTTCCATTGTGTGTCTCAAAACTTTATTAGTGAATTTCTCATCATTGTCAGTTTATTAACTTACACACAGTGTAAAAAGAGTCCTGCTGTGTAGTTTTCCATAATTTTTATTTATTTTATTTATCTCTTGGTTTACAGCCATGATGTATCTACAACACTCATTTCAGCAGCAATGTGAAAGATAAATGGCTTCAAAACAAAACAAAAAAACAAGTGGTGTAACAGTCAACATTAAAGGCTTTAATGTGACAGCTCTTGACAATCGCTGATTTTTGCTCATTTTTCTGTTTTGTTTGTGCAAAAAACAGGCTGAGAAACAATAATTGTACAAGTGGGGAAATTATTTAATAGAATAAAATGTGAAATGATGTAAACAAAAATAGTTTTTTCACCATATTTATTTTATGTACCATCATAGTTGGATTCTAAGAATGTAGTATCTTTGAACAATGAATTGATGATACTTTACAGATAAGGATGTATATTTATTTTCCATGAAATGGTGCCATGTAAAGTGACTATATGTACAGTATACATGCTTTTTTGTGCATAAAACATAGTTGTGGTTCTAATGTATGATTTCATTATTTTGAGTGATGTGGTGTTCTTGGTCTAAGTGCCATAAATGTAGTGTCATAAGAAGTGAGAGTGGGAGATGCATAGCAAAGTCTCTCACTCTAGAGAAAGACAAAAAACACAAGAAGCAGATGCAACCTCTGAAAAGTAACATTATATCAAATGCATCATCTTTGCAGCTTGTGGACAGTAGAGTGAGGACAACAGACAGGGGACATGATTTTATTCAAATAGATTTTTAGAGGTGGAACAAATGCAACAGACAAAACACAAAGTGTGTAAGAGAGTGTGACTTTAAACACAAACACTCTGCTGCTGCTTAAGTGTTTCTATCACCAGCCGTCACTCTGAGTGTTAAACAGCTCAGATGTAAACGACCATGTCTCAAAGCTGTTACTGTATGTGAAAAAAAGAAGAGTAAAAATGACTCCTTGCTCATTTCCGTGCTGTGTATTTGTCTACCACAGGGTGGCAGTAAAATGTTAAGGAGAGTGGACAGTTTTGACAGGCACTGTTTTGCTCATGTTTAGAAATGTAGGATAGGGGGTAGAGATGCTTATATGCCATATTTTTATTCTTTTTCTACATCTGTTTTTGTGACAAGCCCAACATTTTGATGTCCATAATAAAACTTAAATTAACATTGTTTTGTTTTTTCAATGTAGAGATATGTGTTTTTCTGTCATGCCATATCTCAAATTCCTCCCCTTCACTTTAGTGAACTGTGAACTGTGTCAGTTTTTAACCATACTGTGAGATTAGAGGAAATCTGGAGAATTTGTTTTGATTCTTAGCACTAGCTAGAGGAAAACTGAGCATTGTAGCTTTTAGCTAAATTTTGGCTAAAAGAGACCACACTGCTTTTCATAAACCTCTTCTTGCATTTATTTTAGAATTATTATAACAAACGAATGTATCAAAGAGAAACCCTGATAATTTTTTTTAATATTATATATAGAGATATATAATAGCGTGATAACACGCTTATATCTGTATGCTAGAAAAAGAAGCTATATCCAGTGATTAGGGAAACAGCTAGCCTCTGATCCTCATTTAACTCCCTATTTTATACCCATACCAAAAATACAATATATATAATTTATGAATAAACCTAAAAGGCTGTTTCCCATACCTAGTAGATTTCTACTACCTGGAAGTGACTTTTTTTACTAGAAGAGAAACCCCCCCTCCCCTTAGCTAAATAAGCTACCTGGACAGCAAGCTAATATCTTGTCTTTTTGCCAGCATTTTTAGCATCAATCTCATTTAACTTTCTGCAAAAAAAAAAAAAAAGTAAATGAGTGTTTCTAAAACTGATTAAAAAAATATTTTGACTGTAGTTATTCTATGTGGCATATCTCTGTGCTAAGATGCTGTTACTTTGGCGGTTGTGCTTGTTGAGCCGGTTTTATGATGTTTTGATTGTGTGTTAAGTCTTGATTGCCAATGAATTGAATGTACCGTTGTCGCTCAGCTGCTCTTAAATGTTGCCTGCTATAAATTTGCCATAGTGTACAAATGATGTCTTTTCTTTATCATGTATGCATACTTTTGGCACACAGGTGGACCTCTTGACTAAGACCTGCAGTGTTTGTGGCTGTGATTTTGTACATTTCTTTATGTACCAGTTTTCAGTGTGTGTGTGTGTGTGCGTGTGTGTGTGTGTGTGTGTGTGTGCATCTGTGTTTGAAAGTTGGAGACTGTAATCTGTATGCATGTGTATGTAATGACAAGCATTTAAATATATGTAAATTCTCAGTTTAATGAAGAAAAAATATCTATGAACTTTCATCAAAGGTTCTACCTGTGACAGTGTGCCATGTGTAACAAGCGTTCTGGTGTCCAACATTCATGTCTCCAGTTGTGTAAAATTGACTGCAAAATAAACTTATCGGTGGTAAGTTGTTGTACTTGCAAAGAGTGTGATTCATTATTCAAAGATGGAAGATTTACTTACATTTACTATCGGTGTAAGAAGTTTACATACACATGGGTGTGAATGTCATGGCAATTTGGGGCTTTTAATAATTTCTTTGAATTGTTCTTTTTCCAGGATGAAATGATTGTACAGTATCCATCTTTAATGACTTTAAAAAAATAAGAATTATCCACACAAGGTCAAAAGTACACGTATAAGCTACATCGCCACTAATATTTGATTAAATACAGAATTGGTAGAGTTCATTTAAATTCGTTGGTTTCCTGGCATCACTTGGCTTTAAGTATAGTCCACAAATTTTCAACAGGGTCGAAGCCAAGGCTTTTAAAAAGGTCATTCCACAAGCTTAATGTTAGCCTGCTATATTCATTCCAAAACCAGATCCAAGTTTAGGATGATTGTCCTGTTAGAACACCCAATTACGTCCAAGCTTCGGGCTGTTGATCTCAGGTGATGTTGAAGAATATGGAGGTAGCACTCCATTATTCTAAACACTTTGTTGAATGTACTAGTATCACTGACAGCATAACAGTCCAAGAGCACCACCACCATGCTCCTCCAAACATACCTCGTGCTGTCGGAGCCAAATAGCTCAATCTTTATCCCATCTGACCGTAAAACTTTTTCCCCAGAAGACAAGTTGCTTGTCTATATGTGCAACTGCAAATTTCAGCCAAGCTTGAAGGCAGCGATTTTGGAATAGGGGCTTCTTTCTTGATCAGTGCCTAATCAGGCTAAGGCAATGTAATACTGGACCCACTGTGAACAGTGACGCTGGTGTTTCAGCAGTTTCCAGGCTTGAGCTTTTGTGGTTCCTGGGTTGTTCCTGAATGCCTTATCAGATCTTGGCAAAGCGGTGACACATACAAATAACTTGTACTTATGTACAGTTGTTTGAACTGATGATCTCAGAATTTGCAGATGTTTAAAAATGGCTCAAACGTTCTTCTTTTTAGAGCTTCATTGTTCCTTGGACTTTACCATTGTTCTGAGTATCGGTCAATCAAACAAAGAAAAAGAGAAACTACCAGTTGTAGTCAATTATGATTACCGATGAGAAGTTAATATGTCTTTGCTTTATCAAGTCAAAGGACATTTTAGATCCTGAATATGTACTTTTGACTCTGTGTATATTAGAGAAAATCCAAAATAGCTTAAAACTTGTGCGCCTAATTCTTGCTTCTTGTTCTTGTTTTTTTAAAGTCATTAAAGATGCATGCTGTACAATCACTCCATCCTGGAAAAAGAACCGATCAAAGAAATCATTAAGAGTCCAAAATCACCATGACAGTCACACCCATGGTGTGAAAGTCACAACTGTGGAGAAGAACAGGATTTTTGCACTACACGTATAACTTTATTGCGGGGGATTGCACCCAGTGTGAGTAACAATTTTTGTTGGTGTCTGCGCTAAAGTAACCTGAGGGGTCCACTTTGGAAAAACTATCCTAAAACATTAACTGTACGACTTTGATAGATTTAACAGATAATCCTGGGTGCTTGTTAATAAATGTTAATTATTATTATTATTCTAAGGGGTTTTTGGACATACGCGTTCAAGACCAGTTTTGGTCCTCTGCTCCATACGGGATTTAAAAGTAATTTAAAAAAGAGTTTAAAATAAAATAATTTATCTAAAAAAACATTTTATTTAAAACAAGTTGGCTTTCAGTTTATGACTGCAGAATTTGTTCAAGCAAAAGTCAAATCCAAGACACAGAAAATATTTCTTACAGAGGTGGGACCAAGTCATTGTTTTGCAAGTCTCAAGTAAGTCTCAAGTCTTTATCCTCAAGTCTCAAGTCAAGTCTCAAGTAATGTCAGGCAAGTCAGAGTCGAGTCTCAAGTCACTGGTGTAAAAGTCCGAGTCAAGTCACAAGTCTGAAACTTTGAATTTCAAGTCCTTTCGAGTCTTTAAAAAAAAAAACAACGAAAAAATAATGTTGCAGTTATGCTAAATGTAAATATTAGACCATGTAATTTTAAAATCTGTGTTTTTCTCAACACATGACAAAATAGTGAACTTAGAAAATATACACAAATTGTGAAATTGCACCTCTTTAAAATGCAGCTCAATTAAACCTAGCTCCAAGAATAATTTTCACCGACAGTTCTGAGATAAGCTGCATGTTATTCTTGGATGCGGTTGTAGGACCGGCTTTAAAATCGCATGACAAAAATATCATACACATTAAAAAAACTGTATCACCAACGTAGCCTGGACAACATTTGCTAGTTAGATGAAGTCAGCTATCTCATCGTAGCATATTTATATGCATATTTATAATCATACGGTTCTTGGAGTGAGTGCATACACTCATGAAGTTTAGTAACTTCAGGTCACTGCAACAAGCCCAGGTACAGTTTACCGACGGATGGGTGCAGGACCTTGAAATGCACCGTGTAGAACGAAAGACCATCGTACGTATCATAAGTTTACCAGTCTCACAAATCGTCGTCATAAATACACATTCGTTAACCGTTTATTAATAGGACCTTTGAGCTCAACGGTAATTAATTAGTAGTGGAAATAATTTCTGGTAGCATCACAGAAATGTAGCAGTGACAATAATATTGTATGCTGTAATCGTACTGGGCAATTAGTGATACAAAAAACCTGTTTTATCCTGTGAATAAAAGTATATGTTTTTGTCAATGTACCATAATAACAGAAGCGAAACGCAATATTGTGTCAGGACAATTCACTATTTATGCACAATAAATAAAGGAGCATAGCGCGACAATTTCTGTTCAGCGCCAGACTTACTTGTAACCTATATCACCAGTTATGTTATGAAAGTGACGTATTAACTACTAAAAAACACTGACCTTTGTGTAAATGCTTGGAGCAGACTAACCTGTGAGCTGGAGTGTTCTGGGACGTTATATTTGACCTTTGAATGGCTGCAATCCAGGCCACCCGTCGCCTCTTTGTTACTTCGGAAACATGGCTCGAACAATTTCTCTTCAACGACGTAATCCGATAACAACCGATCTCTTTACCTGTCGGCTTCCCGTGGCTGTCATGCGACCGGCTATTGCAGTTAATAATACAACGGCTTCTTGTGTTTCTTTTTATCGCTGTATAACTGATTTTAATTGAAAGCCTGCGTGCGCTAGTACCGCTTGCCACGAGTTCCCAGAATCCTTTGCGGTTCTACCCGTGAATGACGTCACATTTTCAATCTCTATATAATATGCATGTTAAATTTTGTATTTGGGGTAAAATATCAAGTCTTTTCAAGTAAACCGGTTCAAGTCCAATTCAAGTCCCAAGTCATTGGTGTAAAAGTCCAAGTCAAGTCACAAGTCTTAGAACATTTTTTCAAGTCAAGTCTAAAGTCATAAAATTAATGACTCGAGTCTGACTCGAGTCCAAGTCATGTGACTCGAGTCCACACCTCTGATTTCTTACCAGTTATTGTGGGCAATTGTGTTTATTCAAGCCAAAAAATAAAACGTTTGCTCTCAGCAGCATTAAACTGTTACCCTCATTGGAGTACCATGTCATGAGGAGAACCACCAAAGCTTAATGTTATATTTCACAGTTTTCTATATTTTACATTTCCTACGATTTATAAATTATTCTATTCGATAAAAGTTTCATCCCATTTTATTGAGTATAGCTTCTTGTGTATATTGCATAACATATATTATACTAATTCATATACACATAAAATAAAATATTATTATACAAGTTGTATCTACTTATTAGGCCAATAGAAGGGGGGATAGATGGGCTCAGTAGGATCACTGAGATATCAGCTGCGACAACCGGAAGTGTTTTACATTCATTATGAATCGAGCAAGTAGGGCCTATAGGCATAATTTTTAGGTCTGAGGAATAAAGAGGGTCTGAGGAAGGTGAGGTTTGGCTTCAGGTCCAACATTGTATTTGGGGAAAGGAGAAAATGTGCTTTTCTTAGGTCCTGGTTAAAATTCTGATAGAAAGGAAATCCTATTCTTAGATGGAAAAAGTAAACACTGAATACTTTTAAAACCACAAATGTTCATCTATTACTGTGCATTACATGCACGGGTACACTGTTACAGTGTTTGATGTCAATTGTGTGTAGTTAATCTGGTACTATCTTTGTGTTAAAGATCTTGTATAGTGAAATATTTTTGTACACTAATGTGTCTGCAGCTTTGCTGAATATAAAGACTTAAAAAGTGCAGGGCTGAGATGCAGCATATGAAGTTAAACCAAACTTAACTTCAGAGATGCTGGATGAACTATTACTTTAGGAAATATAATTAAGCAAGCTGTTCCCAGTCTTTATGGTGAGCAAATCTAACAAACTGCTGCTTAAAATAATTACATAATTACAAATGCAAAGGCTTAATGGTTGTACAATTCTCAATACGTATTTGTGTGCACACCTACTATAAAATTTATATACTGACTAGAAAAATCACGTGAACGTCCCCTGAGGTCGGAACAACAACACAGAAAGTCTGAAAAGACATCTTGTGCATCTCTGCAACCCCAGGCACATCTCACAGAAAGGCATAATTTGACACCCTGGGGTGAGGAAGTGTTGTAAAAGCACATGAACACACAGAACTCTGAAAAATGACTTCCAAACTCCAAAAATTGGAACACCTGAGGAGCACTTGAATGCACAAATAAGAGGTGCTATGTTTTATTGTGCTGTAACTTTGGACCATTGTCAGTGTGGGTAACCAGCCCAGTGTTGTTAAACACAACCATTTTATGACATTGTATTATGTAAATGCCAGGCACTCTTTTAATAATTTGGTATTTCTTTAAGTACAACTAGTACATCAAATGCTCATGATTTATCACATCTGACAACACCATAAATATGTGGAAAGCAGCAAATAAATATTCACAAATCCAATGGCTTATCATCAAACCAATAAGTTAAAACATGATGTACCAATTAATGGCAATGCAAAATGCTTGTCCTGGACTCTCTGGATCGCAGTACTTTAAAAAATTATATATAGATATACATAACATATATATTTCAGTCAGTGAAATGCTAAGTGAGCAAGCACGCACAACTCCAGAGTGGTCCTTCAAAAGTTTCCAGCATAGACTGCTCCTGCTGCTTGCTGCACAGAACTATTTCACATATGTTAGCAATTTCCCAAATCCAGTGTTTCCACAGCTGTCTCTACTGAGGTTTCTCATGTCATGAGCCCATTGCTCAAAAGTTGTCTTCCATAATGATGAAAAACACCCATCACTTGACAACTGGTCATTAGTGGTTCCTGGAGGCTGTTGGGTGTAATTGAAAGCAAAGATTTTTTTTTCTCTAATACGTCTCTAATTCACTTCTCTTGCTGACCATTGTACAGCTGTACAATATGAATTTCCCCAGTGTGGGATAAATACAGTCTATTTCTATGTCTAAACAAGGAGCTTCAGCACTGCAGCCCACATTTTTTAAAAGGCACAACTTATACTTTGCAGACACACAGTCGCCACTTTTTTTCACAGTTTTTACTTGAGATAAAAGCCCCTTTTCCATTAGAACCTACTCGGATCGACTTGCCATGGTTCACCACGGTTTTCAGGGTCTTCTCTTAGTTCATAGTATCTGGACCAGGTACTAACATAGTACCTGCTTGGCCAGGGTTCATAGTGAACCGAGCTTTTGCTAAAATGTGACGTGGTCAGACTGCATGCCGCCAATTGGCTAGTCAGGGGCATCGCTCAATGAGTCATGATAGCATCCCATTCACGAAAATCAAAAACACTTATTTTGAAACCTGGTAACGAGGGGAAATGGCTACAAAAAACAATGCCATGGTCCCCAAGTCTGATGAAAAGCCACAGACTGAACAGCAGGTATATTCTTGCCTCGATGTCCACCTTTGTTGTAGCATTCATTTCATACATTAACCGTGTATTTATCAACGCTCCGCCCCGTTTCTATAACAATGACCATGCACATTAGGTGGTACTCAGTTGTAATGGAAAACCAGTCGATCCGAGTCAAGACGTGGGCGAGTCGTGGTGAGTCAATCCGAGTAGGTATTAATGGAAAAAGGGGTTAACTAGACAACGTCTGTAGACAAATCACTTTCATTCAAATGATGACCATAGCAGCATGCTAGCAGCGAAAGCAATCACAAGGTTGGGGAATACACATTTTTCCCTAGAAACTGGGGGTTGCTAGGTGGTTACTGACCTATCTATAGGCCTGTTTAACCTCCAGCAAACACTTTTAACTCGTTGGGAAATAAACTTTTTTCCTTCTAACTGGTAATTGCCAGGTAGTTATTGACTGGCCTCTAGGCCAGTTTTTCTTGAATTTTGTGTTTTGGTGGATTTAGTAATTTCCTTTTGATCAATTTGCTACTGTGTTACTGTCACCGCTGCAACTTGACACCTTTCCTGAAACCTGGTTTGGTGGCTTTATTAGGTGGGGTCAGTGTTAGCCTAGCTCCTTGTTTTGTTTTCAGCCTGCTTGCTAAGTGCTTGCTACCTTCAACAGCTGTTAAGCACTATTATGACAGTGTCTTGACACTGCCTGCCAGCATACACACAGTTAAAAGATGACCTCCGCCAGGTAAAGCAGGAACTGGAGAAAAAGGATGAGCTAACCATGGAGTTCTCATCTGTCATCACTACACAAGCTAAGCACTTAGCTTCTCTACACTCCTCCTGCTGCAGAACCAACTGCTTTTCCACGCATTTCCTCACTGTGACACCATACTCCCCTTCTGTCCAGTTCTGTTTCTACTGGAGGTAACCCTGTCATATACTGTCAGGTCAGTTGAATCTGTGGTTTGTCTTATATGACAGTTAAAACCTAATTTTTTATAGTATAACATTTCCTTAGTCTTTTCCCATTATTTTTGGTTCTTGTTCTTCTAATGTGTGTATGCAGGAGTGAATGTACTGTAAGATATTTGCCTGTGTTTGGACTTGTACATTACATCCTGTTTCATCCAAACTAGGAATTTTGTAACTGCATTTTTTAAATAAAATAATCATTGTTGTTATTATTATTAACATTGCTGTTAGTATCATTATTAGCATTACTATTAGCATTATTATTAGCATTATTACTGCAATGTCACCATGCTCACACACTCAAAATGGCAGACAAATTAACATCTGAGGTTTGTCGTCATGTGTCTGCAAATGCTAAATATGATTCCACAACATTTTTGCTCAGTCATTAACTCAGGGCCAGCTCTGTCCCCAGGTTTTCCTCTTTCCTCTGTGGCACCGTGACATCCCTACAAATCAACCACCATCGGAGACGGTCCAAGAAAGAGCACGCTGTGTTTCAAATGAGAAATGTGTGCTGTACCATCCTTAAACTGCAGCCACAACTGCTTCTGAAATCAGTATAATGCATCCTGATACATTTCCTCCTCACTCACCTGTGCTCATTCTGGTAACCTGTTCTTAGAGAGGGGTTGTTGAATTAATGTCATCAGCATGTTCAGCTCCAAGGACTGATTCATTTTTCCCCTTCCTTTTCCTTTGTGAAACATTTTCTTCATTAATGATCTCTGAAATCATACAGAAGAGATGTTGCCACTAGAAGCAGGCAGCCCGAGCCCCCCATGAGTCCGAATTGTGATCTGAGTGATGCTTCTCTTAGCTGGTGTGAGATGACTTTGATTGTGGCACTTCCACAGCCACCTCCGCAGCTCTGTTTGGACCTGCAAACAAATAGAAATTGCAGAAAGTTACAGATGCCTAGGCTTTTTGTTCACCTGTTGAGCAAAATGGTTAATGTCTCTGCAATGCTGCCATTTACCCATACCAAAAAATGTGTTTGAGGTTTTCACTCCAAAGAATAGCTCTTACCTCAGGGCAGCTATTTATGATAAATGTTTGTATGACTTTTTTTTATTACACAAGCTTCCCCTCCATTTGCCTACCTCTCCATTCATGAAACAGTAAAGAAGCGCCACCACAAACCCCTGCAACATAAAAGACATCTGTTTCAAGATAAAATCATAAGAGTAAGAACTGATTGCATGTACAGTCCGCTTAAGGGAAAACAGTGACTTGTGTTGCTAACACTTAATTGCACAAAGCATCACAATAACTTCAGAGAACAAACAAGCAAAACAGGATGAAGCTGCAGGCTTTTAAGAAGTCATTCGGTTGCTGATTTATTGTTGTTTGTTAATTCATTTTGTCATGTTTATGGGATACATTTTGTGCTGCATAAATGTCAACATTCCACATAGTTATAGTCTTACACATGCACAAATATTATGGAGTGGTTATTTATGACCGTGATTATTTCAGCCAGCAAGGGCTGCCGCTCTTAGGGGTCGCCATAACAGATCATCTGCTTCCATTTCTCCTAGTATCTAGTATTCCTAGTATCCTCTTCTGCCACATATTCATATGAATGTACTCTTCCTACATATGCCCAAACCATCTCAACCTTGTGTCTCTATCGCTCAAGCCCTCCTTCTGATATTCTCATTTCTAATCGTGTCCATCCTGGTCACTCCCAATGAAAATCTTAACATCCTCAACATTGCCACTTTCAGGATCAGCTCCTGTGTTTTTGTCAGTGCCACCATATCCCAACCAAACATCACAGCAGGTCTCATTAACATTTTGTAAACCCTCCCTTTTACTTTGGCTGCTATCCTTCTGTCACAATCATCCCAACACTCATCTCCACCAACTCCACCCTGACTGCACTCTCCTCTTCACTTCTGCTGTGCACCCTGTATTGTGTCTTGTATCTACTGACTTTCATTCCTTTTTTAACTTGTCCATCACCACTGCATACAAGAAGGTCCTCAGAGCTGATCCCTGATGTAGTCCTACTCCCACCTTGAACTCATCTGTGTCTCTGTCTCCTACTGCACCTCAGTGATATACTCATACAATACCACAGTTCCTCCAAGCACACAATCAATGACTTCTCTAGATCCATGAACACACAGTGAAGCTCCTTCTGGCCTTCTCTATATTTCTCTATATTTCTCTATCAACTCTCTCAAATATCTTATCTGTAGTGTTGTCTGTGAAGGTTCTCAGTCATCCAGATCATTGCAGTCTAAGGAGCTTGGTGAGAAAAGTGTCTGGACTATACAGCTGTCATCCGAGAAACTTCCGAGAGTGCCAGACCCTCTTGGGGACATTCCCGTAGGGCTTAAAATCTGGGACTCTCCACCAGTTGCTCTTTGAACTGAAGAAGCTTCTTAGATGAGAGGTGAAACGTCTTCAGTCCAGATGCTTTTCTTTCCAAGTTCTGTAGTGTTACTTCTTGGCATTAACCCATACTGCTGCTAACTGATATCACCTCTCTCCTTAACCTAGCTCCATGAACTACAACTGAATGTCTACATGGGATCACTCATCAGCTTTATCCCTCTGTTACCTCCTGTTTTAACTTTGCGCATAATCTTGATAAATTGGAAGATACAATAGGATATCAGTGTGCGCAGGTTTCTCTAAAATATAATAATCGAGTTGAGAATTCAGTGAATTTTAGAGGGACAGGTGCTGGAACAGACTGAGGGATGGATGGCAGACACCTCACCATCACATAAGTTCATCTGGCCTTCAGCCGACGAGCTTTAGTTATTATTGTGCATGCACAGGTATAAATATCAATTCCATGATGATTCAGATTTGTAACACCTGTGCTTCTAATGTGACAAGGAAAATAAATCTGCTGGGAAGAATTTCAACTTGAGAAATGTGAGTTATTTATTTTTAGCAATTCTTTGTGAACTGTGATTCTGAAGTTTTATACCTGAAAGGAGCCCAGTCCCAGCTCGATGTAGAGTCTGGCTGCTACTCCAGTGTTCTCAGGCAAGAAGGCAAATACAGTGTAGTGCATCCCAAACAGAGGAATCAGGAACAGGGTGGATTTTGCCAGCCTCCTGAGTGAAGCAAAAAGAAAGGACTGAAAAATAAAAAATAAGTCCAGATAATGATGCAACACTTTGAAAGATTACAGTGTGTTACCAGTATGGTCAGCTACTTTCAGTCATGTCAGAGGTACAAGTTTCAAATGCCAGACAGACTAAATGCGTCATTCAGGTTTCATCAAAGCTACAATGGTGGTGTCAGATTTTCATTACACTGACCTTTAAAACAACATCGTCATCAGGCCAATCAGTGGAAAAGATTAAAATGTCAAAACACAAAACCTGAACACATTGTGCTTAGTTCAGCTCATATCACTGATGTCTAAATATCATGTAAATGTTGCCATTTAATTTCTTATGACATTTTGTTGAAACGGTTTCCCGCAAGTAATGCGGTTTGAAAAGAGCAACTCAACATCTGCTTCATCATCAAAAGACACTGAGATAAGTATCATGTTTATGCTCTTCATCATTTACTTTTCTGTATATCCTATTGAGATTGGAAAACCTAGCTGGGTACAGATCCACTCACAAGAGTATCCAGTTCATCAGAGATCAACAGACAGCTGTTATCCTAACAACTGACATGTGTGTGTTTTTTATTCTCACTTTAGTTTCCTCAGTGACACTCTCACATGTATGAGGATGTTGCAGTATATGTTTTAGTCATCTAGATAGTCAGATTAAACCATAAAATAGCTCTAATCAGAAATATTATCACAGCTTCAACTGCTTAAAGATTAAAGATGGAGGGGGGCGATCAGCTTATTTCAGGTGAATAATTTGTGCCTTTGTGTGAATGCCAAGGTTCCTCCTGAATCAAATTTAAGTTCCTACGACAGGCGGGGCTTTTAATCCTGTGAAACATTCATTGAACTGGTGGAACAATCCTGTCGCACGTCAAAGTAGGTAACATCTATTTCTGGAATCTGGAGCTATTTTTATATGCTCTCATTCTAAATTAATTCAGCTGAGCACAAATGTGCACCAGCCAGATGTCAAGAGAAAGAAGGATTCTTTCAGGTGAAGCAGGGTTTCACTGCTGCTGCAGTAGATTCATGTATGCATATATTATATTAAAGTGTAAGAAGCCGTTCAAACTTTTGACAAGGGATTTAAACAGCTCCCCCTCACCTTTTCTTCTTACATACTACTGCCTCAGTTAGCAGTTTCCACTTAACACCCAGCAAAAGGTTTACATGTTAAAATAAATTACTATTTATCCAACTGAATTATAAAGAGTTTAGTGCAAGAAAATGATTTAAAGCTCAGCTTTATTAATGCTGAACCACTTTTCTCTGCATATGATGTTTTTAACTCACACCTGAGCTATAGGTTCCCATAAGTAAAGCCCAAAATTATCTCATGTATCCACTTGTTGGTGTTAGACACTTGTAACGTTGATCTTCATTATGGTACCATGATGGTACAGTTCTGCTAATAGCAAGTGAGCAAGTCATGGAGTTCTTGGGATGTATCATTGCAAATCGGGGCGGAAAAAAATATGATATTGTGAGAAATTTTTATTTCTGGGATTTCACATTGCCGATGGATCTATTTTTACCAAAACCATTTTTTTTTTTCCTTAAAACTTACCAAGGGCGTAGATCATCTTGCATGGCCACTATGGTGAGGTGAGGCTGCTACCTCACCTGACTTATAAAAGTTATTATGTCATAAGCCAGTCTTGTTTTTATCATTTATTTTTCTGCAAAATTCTGACCGTACCATCTGTCGCAACAAAAATTCAGAATCAGACCGGGCAAGTCTGCTTCTTCTTCAAGTTATTTTCAGCCAGAGAACTGATGCTCACTGGAACTTTTCTTTTTATCTGACCACACTCTGTAAACCCTAGAGTTAGTTGTGTGGGAAAATCCCAGCAAATCAGCAGTTTAGGTAACAGTCAGATCAACCTGTCTGATACCAACAACCATGCCACATTCAAAGTCACCTAAATCCCCTTTCTTCCTCATTCTGCTTGATTTGAAATTCAGCAGGTTGTCTTGGCCAAATCTAGATCCCTACATGTATTGAGTTTCTGAGCGATTGGATAAATTGGATAAAACCAGATTTCAACCCTTCCAATAGTTGAGACATTTCAGTAAGTTATACGACTTTCATCCACATGAGAGAACAAGATTAAACGTTGGTGAAAAGTGAAAAAGGATTAGTCTTCTGGGCACAATATATGTCTGTAAAAATGTAATACACAAAATTTACAGTTGTTTCTAAATATTTGTGTGAATTTGGTTTGATTTATTCAAACCTATACTTGTGATGTGCTGGCTCACATCCAGGCTTCAAAGAAAGACGGTGAAAGTTGCAAACTCACAGAGCATATCCAATCCAAAAAAAAAAAAAAAAACTTGAAAGAGATTGCATCAGAGAGGGGAAGTGTGGCTTTGATCTTATTTTTCAGTCATACAAGACATTCCTTATAAGTACAAATGTAATCTGTAAGAAATCAAATTTTATTCTTGTACAGTGTTTAAATTTTAAACTTACAGATTATTAAAATGATGGTTTATCAAAATAGCACTAAGATTAAGTTCAGCACCCTATGTAAGATGTATGGATATCGAAACTAATTTATCTGATAGGTTATTTGTTCTTCATCATTTCCTGACATCACACATGCACACACTGGGGTAAGTTCAGAGCTCTTTAGAGTGCTGTATTAGCTGATTGGTGCAAGCTACTTCTTTTCTTCCTCACAATCAGAAATCTGTTCATCAGCTGTAAGGTTTCCTGCTGAGACGTATTATCAAATCTCATTTTCACTAGATAAAACAGCCTTCCTGAGCAGTCCATCCTCACAGACTCCTCTTACCTTACTGCTGCCCTAAAGGTTTTTGGTTTTCATATTAATTTACTATTTTACAGCTTCTATTAAAGAGCAGCACGCTTTTTATCAAATCAAAGCTATTATATGTCACATCAATAACTTGTGACTAGAGTGATCATATGTCCCACTTTGCGAGGGGCATATGTTCAGCATTTTGATTGGTTCCTTACATCCTTACATCTTCCTTACATCTTCCTGTTACACTTTTCAAAGCCTGGCTCTTATCCAATAAGAGAAAGAAGAAGAGGCCGTCTCATTGGGGGCAATCAATCGTAATCATATAATTGGTTCTTATATAGCACTTTTCTACTCTGCCTGAGCACTCGAAGTTCTTTATACAACTTGCTTCATTCACCCATTTACTTTTTTCTGTGTTTAAGTGTTTTTTATCTAACATTCGCACACATCCACACTCCGATGGGCCCACTGCAGAGGAACTTGGGGTTAATATCTTGCCCAAGGATATTTAGCATGCAGACTGGAGCAGCCAGGGATCAAACCACCAACCTTCTGATTAGTAGGTGACAAACTCTATCTAGTTACCTAGCTACAGTCAGGAGGTATAGCATTTAAACTCTGAACCAAAGAAAATGAATGGAAAGATAAAAATGGCTGAAATAACTAGCATTTACTACACTGTGCAGCAAACCCAATCACAAAGTTCATTAGACTGTTGCAGTAAACTAGCACCAGTCATTTTTTCAGAGTCAGATGAAAATTTCCTGCTTTTCAACCAGGTGCTTTCAGGGTGCTAGGGTGCATGTCCTGTGTGGGCTTGTAAGCTGTTGTTGCCATGATGAACAAACAGAACAGGTGTTTTTGAGTGTATCTTTTTCTCTGGAAAAGTTTTCATTTGTATTAATGTGATTTGAACTATTTTGTTTAATGTTTTGTCTTGTGAATTTTATGCACCTTATTGAGATTAGGAGGGTGGCCTGCAGGACGCAAATGCATACTGACTTTTCAGAATATTGCTGTCCTTCAGTTAACAGGCAGTAGTCGAGAAACTTGTTGATGCAGTTTTTTCTCTGTTTTTTGTATCACAAGAACGACGGACTGTTCTTCTATTAATTTTGATCAAAAGAGGGAATACACAAGTGCAGACAGCCACATGTAAACAGTTCAGCTAAATCTGGATCTGTTGCATGATATTTTTAAAAACCAGCTATAACAAAATTTTGCACTAGCACAACATTGTACACTGTGCCCCACATTGTCCCACGGTAATAATCTCTCCTCGTGACTCACATAAAGTGTCCAGTGTCATTGTTCCCTGTCATGGCAGAAGATTTAAGCTTTTCAACCAGAATCCGGATGACGTTGACGAAGATGACTATGTTGATCTGGAAGAGAAACATGCACAGTGGCCTAAATGGCAAAATCAGATACACACTAGTTAAAAGACATTCAGTGTTATCACAGGGGAATGAAAAATTTAAAAATCCTGTATCATCACAGGATAAAGGTGATTACTATTGAACTCGAGACAAAGTGAACCACAATGTGTCACTGCAAACGAGAACATTCACTCCGCTGATGGGCCAAATGTGTCTGAGGCAAGAAAAGTAAATACAGGAAAAAGATACTATGTTCTGGACTAGTTGATTACGTGGAAAATCAATGTGTTTATCATATTTATCACAGTAATATTTCAGGAAAAAAATGTACTCTGAATGTATACAGAACTCTGTTGCATCTCATAATGCAAAACGTAAAGAATTCAGGGAGGCTTTTAGCTCAATCTTGCAGCGTACACCAGGAAATTGGGTCGGCTCGAAGTTGGATCAGATCCTCACTATAAACTAACCACTCTGGAGTTTGTCTGGAAGTGGACCGAGTCCAGAAAAAGTACAGGTGAGTAAACAACCTCGGTTAACTGAAATATTACCATGGCTGCCAGAGATGTTCATTTCTACCAACTCACTGAAGTAAAGTTATCTTAATTAACTAGTTAAACTTGTGCCAGGAACAAATGTGATTTGCAAGAAAACTTCTGTCTCTCAGTATGTTGGCAAATATTTATTAACCTTTAGCTTTGACAAAAGAAAATCTGACATCAAAGGATTTAAAAGACAAAACCACCAATACATGTTTCTTAACAAGCTCCTAAAATTTTAAAACATCGCTGGTATATTATTTAATATTTCATGATCACTGCCCCAAGGGCCACAAACTTGCACTTCCTCTGCCTGAAGAATCCCACTTTAGTGTAAAATTTCATTGTAAAACTTTAATTGTAAATCTGCCACCACAAAACAAAAATCCAGACAGGCAAGTTTATCAGGTACTTGGTGTTTAACTCCTATACTCACCAGCAGTGAGGCTGTTATTGGTCCCTTAATAATCCACCAGATGCCAACATTGTCTGTATCATCCCAGCAACTGTAAAGCCAAATGCAATGTCAGTGCAATACTAAACCTACAAAAATAGATATAATAGTTCACATGGACTGGCAAGCTGCTTTAAATAAAATGCAGAAATATGAAAGTAACAACAGTAAAAACATACCCTCTGTCATCATAGAAGAATCTGGTCAAAACCCACAGTATGAGAACTGTAGATGGGAGCCCTAAAACGTAAGGGCAGGAATTAATTATGCATGCTCTGTTTACCTGTCAAGTAAAATCAATCCGAACATTGCTCCAGACCAAACGCATCTGTTTGCTGCATATTTCTTTGTTGACAAGCATAGAAAATATTAAGTTGACTCTGTGTAAAAAAATTTCCATGCTACCTGCATCTGTTTCATGCCCAAAAAAAAAGGAGTACACAGAGAATAAAAGCAGGAGACACGAGAGAGCAGGATAGTAAAGCCAGAAAGAAGCTGATAAGACGCATCAGAGCCACCGTGGTTACAGTCTGAGCACCACTCGTGTGCACACACGTAAACACACCTCAGGTGCTTTGTGTAAAAACATTCAGGACAAAAATATTTACATATCTTAACATATTCATCTGTGTAGTTTCATATTTTTTTAAGCATTATTATGGCTGTTATTGTTGTACCTTTGTATAGGGAATATCACAAGCAATCTATCACCAACCCAACATCTGTTGTCCAGGTATAAAATATGATAATTTGGGGGAACAGTCGAATTTATTAAGTAATCATCCTTTTATCAACAGCTGAAACTGCTGTGCATTAATTCTTGGGTGAAAATAAGGCGAATAAGGAAATCCTGGGTTTTCAGTAATAGCGGTTCTGTTTTTTCTTTTTCTTACCAGGTTATATCGCCATGGTAACTTGTGGGTCATGTTCAACATTAGACAGGTGAAATCACTGCCTATAGATTAATCGACTATGCAGAAGACTGTGTAAACATTCCCAGAACATGATAGTAAAATGATCTAAAGTCTTTGTGTTTGCTAAATCAACTGGCACGTTCAGGTATGGATACAGATCAGTGTCAGAATTATTTGAACTACCTTACGAGTCAAAATATGAGCAATAGTGCTCATTACTTTCTTTTTTCTGGGGGGAGTTTAACACTTGCTGTGACAAGTCGTCAGGGTTTCTTACAACAAAACTGGGATTTCATTTGACAAAATGCAATCTTGGAACCACTGATGATCATCTGACAACGATTTAGCTCTTGAGATCTTTGGAATCATTTACATTCGTAACTAATGTTTGGTGCACACAAGCTAAATGATTGAGCTAATAGGCTAGCCACTGGGTTCTCTGATGAGCTCCGCTCATCTTTATGGGGAAATTATGGTTCACCAATGGCAGTGTGGGCAGCCTGTGATCAGATTAGGTTGTTGTGGGTCCATCAGGTGCAGAGAATAGTAAACTTCTAGCACACGAAGATGATTTGGGGAAATTTGTGGAATTTTTTTGAACTTCTACCTTTTTGCTACCTTCCCTGTCCCCGCCTACTCATAAACCGATCAGCAACGAACACACTCATCCATGTCAAGCACCATGCAGCATGGATTTTGGACGACTGTTGGGAGCATATTTACATAGTTTGAAAACCCCTCTCCGTGGACAAATCCCTCCATAAATCGAAACAATCGGGGTAGCATAAACTAAGCATGACACAGGCTCTGCTTCTATGCCACAACACGGAACAAATTTTGCTTCCTCCTTCACACACTGCTTCAAATCACACCATGAATGTTTCAGAAGAAGTCTGATCTATAAAGAGGACAGAGTCATTTTTCCAAACACAGACGAACTTGTGTAATACTTCTGACTGAAACAAGCTCTGTCTTGAGCTGGCCTTAAAGCCATGTATTCTCATTGTTATGGGTACTTTTCCCTATAACCCTCTGAACACAGGCAGGATTCACAACAGAGTCCAGTATCAGCACTGGACTCTGATACTGCCTCATCTTAAACCTGAATCAGTGGTGAAAGATGCACGATTAGCTATTTGTCCATGTTTTTTCTCAACGTGGAGGAAAAAAAACAAAAACTAAGCTTCAGAAAAGGCAGTAAAAAAAGCAGGAGACCTTGGGCCTGATGTCTCACCCCATTTCTCTCTGACAGAGGAGGGGACAGCAACGCTTTCATGTCATGTGTAGAGTGAGCGATGAGGTGATTCAAGTTGAGTCATACAGTTCAGAAGGACAAAACAAAAACACTGTGATGTGACGTGGTGCTGTATGTGTGCATGTTTGCACTTCAGTCTTGCGTCGCTGGTTACCGTTGGAAATAAATCCTTGTAAACAAAACTTCTCAACAAATTCATCACTGCGGTACACACATCCACATACATTTAATAAATGTATTCCTTAATGATAAACGGGTGATATTAATAAGGCTTACACAGTCTGCATTTTTGCCAGCTGGCTCAAGAGAGCTTAAAGTGCACACAGCATGTTTGATACTGCACTACTGTACAGTGCTCCTCCACTCACACGGCTCAGGAGCTGAACTGGTTGCACTCCATTGCTTTCAGACTGTATTATGTGCCTAAACAGTTTTTTCTAATATCATAGTTTGATTTTCCTTGTTAAGAATCAGTCACTCTGCTCTCTGTAAACCTTTCACATTATTGACTGGTCAGATCCCTCCATTTCCGCCTCTTCCAGGGAACCACCCTTGCAGCTAGATTGGGAAGCTGTGGACTAACTTATTGAAATTATAACCACCTTTGTGTGACTGATTAGGCTGATTGCTGATGTCAGAGAAGAGAGAGGGGAAAGATATCCTGAGTATGTTGTACCTGCTTTGAAGCACAGCCCCAAGAAGCATTCACAATTGTAATTATGACTAATCTCACAATTAAGAGATCTTCTCCAAAAGGTTAAGGGGGTTGTTAATCAGAGATAAACTACCTGGTGTAACTTATGCTATTTTATTAATAATAACTTTTAATATTGTCTCATGCCCATGAATTCAGTGCTATTCCATTTTTAAAATTAGCAGTTCAGGCTTATAAAGCAGTGCTGCTGTGAATTGGAGCTGGAAAAATTATCACGGTTCAAGTGCAAGTTCCCAGACAAGGTGTAGAATCAACTGATCTCCGGCAGGGATTGACAGCGGTGGAGGATTTCACTTTCCTCTCTTAACTTCCTGTCAAAGCAGCTGAGCAGCAGTTGCCAGCTACAGCATCCTGCTCAGCGTGACTCACTGTTTGCATGTGGAGCACCTTTAACAACAACCTACAACTGAGACAGCTCACAAGACCTGACGTGAAATCATAATAATGTCTGCCTGAATGCTGATGACCTACCTCTTCTTTTATTAAACTGTAGCGGCGTGCTTGTAGCCCTCAGGGTCAGATCCATTTATATCTTACCATAAATTCCATTCATCACCTTATCAGAAATATCCCTGCCACCGTGTGTGAATGCAGCATTGCACTGGCATTCAGCGGAGGATTTAAAAAGCCCACGTGGCATGAAAGGTTTTGTTTTGCCAGCTGGACATTGCCTAAAAGTTTCAGGTAAGTGTGTTGCTGTTTCTCACCTTCACTGCTGCACTTAACAAAAGTTTCTGCTTAGCTCTGTGTGGCTGGACTAAGCTGCTATATTTTGGTAACAGGAACCATATGAGACTGACAGGAGCGGTGGAGTATGAGATTACAGGCTTGAATAGGAAAATATACAGCAGCATGAAACAAACAAAACAAAAAGACAGTGGGATGGGAATGGTAAGACAATGGAAAACACTTGGCTTAGGAACAAGGGATGAGAAAACATGGAAACCTCTCAAAACATCCATAGAAAGCTAAGAAAAAAAAAAAAAGATGGGAGAGAAAATAAAAAGGGGGGCCGAGGAAAACAAGCGCTACACTCATCTTTAGGGCTGTGCTGCTGCCTAAATAAACTGCTACCAGGATTTTGGAGGCTCAGTTCTTGTGTAAAAATAGATTTCCAACCCAGATATGAAGATAATGTGTGATAATACTGACTTTAACCCCTTAACACCTAGTGCTTTATATTAGATACATGAGTTTTTGTAAGCGTTTGAGGCTTCTATCATTAGTTTAAAAATTTCCCCTGACAATTCTAAATAAATTGTAAAATAATTGTCAAAAGGTCCAATAAACTCTCTCACTTCAAAATTTATAATTTTCTGGGAATAGTTTTGGCTTTAAAGGGTTAATCCATTTAAGGCACTGAAAGGGGTTTTCATACTGTTCCCCTGTTATCTCCTATTCTGCAGCTGAATATATTAAATTGAGCACATCACAATGTGCAACTGATGGCACTTATTCTCCAGCAGCATCATTTACGAGAGACAGAAAAGCAACAAGACGCCTTGACTTTAAATCAGCAAAAGCCACGATGGAAACATTTGTTTGTTCTTGAAAATTATTCCTTTACCTACATTACTCTGATGTTTTAGAATAAAAAAAAATCATGTATTTATTAAACTTTCAGTGGAGCTTAACACATTTTTGCTTAAATAACAGTCAATTTTTATTTTTTACTTTTTCTTCATTAAGGAGTTAATATGAGTGAATCTTTGACAGGTCCTTCAGGCATTTGCTGGCAAGCCTGTAAACGTCTGACATGTTTGCTGCAGGACCTTTAGCAGATGTGGCCGATGATGGTGACAGAAACAATGAGGAGTGAGACCTCAAGTGAAGAACTTGCCATAAGCAGAATTAACAATGGGCTGGCTGCCTGGAGAGATGACGACGATTATGATGATGATGATGATTTGCACTGGATCACACTTCTCTGGACTTCAGAAAACCATTGAGAGCTTCTTTGAAATGGAGAAACCAAAAATATACAGCTAATGATAAGTTCTTGATGTTTTACTGGCTATTTTTTTAACGTGTAGTTGTGTAAGCTAGTTAGTTACTGTATAATATGAGCAGTACTGTGTGTGGAGGTCAAAGTGGCTCGCTAGCACCAGTTGAATATTTAATAGCAGCTAACATGCTAACTGCTGTGTTTTCTCCGCTTACCAAAAGAATATCTTTTAATGATTATTTTAATCACTTTTACATCTTTTAATGGTCTCTGACATGTGATATTTTAACGGTTAGATGAGCTGTTGCTGTTGTGTATTTGTCAGGCTACATGATGATCAGCTAGTGTAGCTCTAGAAAAAACATGTAGGGACCTTTTGTGTGACTCGAGGCTTCAATGCTACTTTTACCTGGAAACAGCGATTCAATTATTTATCAAGTATTTCCATTTTTTAAGTTCACAGGCATCCTGTTTGTAAGGATACAGTCTCTTCAAGTTGGAAAATATTGCTCATTCAAATCAATCATTTATAGTGTTTTTCTCACACAGAGACACATCCGGGATGTAGTGAGAAAACCAATCACTGTTGTAGGCTATGACCACAATTTTACATTTTTACATTTTTAAAATGTATGTATTACATTTTCCTCTTTCACTATCCTTCTTGAATACTGCTTATTTAACAGTTTTAGTTTTTTAAAGAGTACCACTAAATAGATAAAGTTTGTGAAGTGCCTTTTTTAACCAGTCCCTCCCTGCCTATATAAAACATTTGTTTTTAAATGCTGCAATCCATTTAACAAGTTAACATCATACGGGTGTTAACAAAGGGTGTTTTCCCATATTATTCAATTGAATTTCAATGTATTTTGCACAGTGCAAGCTGTGGAAAATTTTATTTGGATTTCTTTTAAATTACCCAAAGTCACACACTACTAAAAAAAATTTCTTTCCTGTAAAAACTTTAGTTTGTACCCCTTAAAACACAATGAAATCCCATTTAATTCTAGGAGAATTACACTTTTGTGTAATTAAAAAATAATCTGTATTAATTTGTGTAACACAATTATAGAGGCTGTGCTTTTGTACACAGAAACAAAGGAAGCCTGTATTTTAATTTGCCCATTTGACATGTCGGTGCAAATTGACAATATTCCAATGTGAGCAAAAACATCAAGTCATGGGACTTATAAACATATACAGACAAAGGACAAAAGGTGTTAATTGACTGTTTAGGATAATAAACACCCTGTTCAGTAGTCAAAACCGCAAAACAAGGCAAAAAATTTTTGACTTTCTAAGCATATTTTCAGAAAAGCAAATTGTTTGTCTTTGCATCCACAACTGAGCTTATTTGTAACAAAAAAGAAGTTTTTCTACCATATTTATAGCACCTCCCCTTTCAACTGAGCCTCTGTGTTCTATGGCCCTGTCTCTATTTCACCAATATTTGCTTTATTGCTAGAGCTGATCATGATTAACAAATGATTTTAGATAACCCTTTTGAATATTAATCTGTTTGTGGGTCACATTTTATTCTGTGTTTTTTAGTGTTTGTGTTGGAGCTACAGTGTGTGATTGTTTTTGTAAAGACAATTCAGTCACTCTTACTCACCCCATCCAATCAGGATATACCACCAGAAGTATTTCCTCTGTGAGACGAAGGTCAGAGCCAGCAGTGTCTGCAGATACATGCCCTCCACCAGCAGCCAGAAGTAATTGGCCAGGATGCTGAACTGGAAGAAAGCCACGGCTGACTTGCACGCTTTCTATAGAGAGGAAACAACAAAACAAAGTTAGAAAAACTGGATGTGTCATCATTTAACATAATAATACATCTTTTTGTGTAATAAAAGGGAAGGTAGTGACAAAAAAATATTTGATTCTTCTTCTACTTTTGCTATAACTTCAACTGAAGTCAATCAAGTACAAAGAAATACAAAATAAGCACCAAGGAACTCAAACCAATTAAAAAAAAGACAAAAATAAACTACCTAAATAGTCACAAAATCACAATTTGAGAAGACTTGCAAAAGAAATTAAAATTTATAAAACAATAAAAAAAAGGAACACAAAATTAGCAAAATCTAGAGATATAAACCAACAGGAAGATGTGCAGTACATAACCACAAAAACACACAAAAGTGTAAAACCAGCACCAAACAATAAGTGAACAAAGATAAACAAAAAAAAACCCACAAAGATACACAAGAGAATAAAAACCAAAGATGACAAAAAAGCAATAAAAAGCATGGACACCAAGACCAAAACATGTAATAAGGAACAAACACAAAGGCTGTTTTTTAAAATCAATTCATGAAAAAAGAAACAAACCTTTTCTCCAAATCCAACACACACATGTGCAAAAAAAGCATATTCAGTACATTCTATATAAGGAGATCCTGATACAAAATATATACAGGACGGAAGTGTCTGTATTCCTGTTCACTCTATAACCTTCTGACTTCCAGCACATGAATGAATCATGCCACCTGCAGAAGTCGTCTAATGACACTGCAGTGGTTGGGTGTATTAGGGACAGGGCTGGAGTGGGAGGTGATGAAGAGCTATGTGTAGTACTTTGGCGGAAAACCACCTCCTTCTGAAATTCAGCCACTCAAAAGAGATAGTGGTTGATTTCCGGTGACTAAGCCAATTAGCATGATGGGTGACTGAAGCAGTGGACGGCTACAGGTAATAGGGTGTTCACATGAATGACAGATTGGATTCTATTTTTTGAGGAACCTCAGTTCCTCCAGTGTTTGAGGCAAAACGGCAAGACCAATTTTTAGCAGCAAGTGCTGCTGTCTGCTTGGAGGGGTGGCATCTGTGCCAGAGATGCCAGCAGGAACAACAAATTCATCAGTGGCCAGAATCTGGAGGCGTTTGAGTCACAGAAGGACAGGAGGGCATTGACAAACTATTGTCCATCATGGACACACCCACTCCATTTCACACTACAGAGCCAACAGAGTTCGTTCTCCCTCAGACCCCACTAACATAAAGACCACTTCAGGAAATCATTCCTACGGTTATACCTTCATCTATCTATCTATCTATCTATCTATCTATCTATCTATCTATCTACTGTAGATTTAAACCTATATTTTCTCATTTTTCCAATATAAAAAAAAAATCTTAAATTGTTGCTAAAAGATTTCATCAGTCTAATGAGAGTATTTCCCTCTCATCGTTTTGCCACGTGTCTTCCCCTCCTCGTTCTCTGTTTCCACTGTTAACTCAATCACACAGCATGTGGGAATCTATTTTGATGCAAACATCAATTAGAGCCCTCACCGTGGACATGGAGCAGTGGTCCAGGGTCTCATCAGCAAACAGCACGGTGTCTTTAATGAAGACGGCACTGGCTCTCAGGATGAAGGAGGCGAACAGGTTGATGTGGATGTAGTTTCTGGTGCAGCGGAACTTCCTGCGTAACAATAGCGTAAAGCATACACTGCATGTAAATTAATATTTCATAAGGCGGAAGAAGAAGGTAAACAACTTCATGAATTTGCATGTGTAAGATGATTCATAATCCTCTGTACTACAAAGGCTCTTTGAGGCTTTATCATCTGAATATATGCATATTTTCCTAAAATTATAAGATGCTGTCCTAACCACACAAATCCTGAATGTGTCTGCATCATAGAAATTTCCCCTTTTATTGGCCTTTTGTGGGTGCAGATGGTGGTGTGTGCCGCTCTGGTCTAACCTGAAGGCTGCGAACACCACGATGGCTGTAATGAGGGAGATGAGTGACGTGGCGTAGCCTACGGTGTAAACCTGTCTGAAGGTATAAAGGTAACTCGTCTGGAGACAGGAAAACAGAGAAACCGTTAGTTTAGAAAAATATCAAAATAAAAGTCTGAAGCTGTGAGTCTGACTCAGATTGCTGCAACTTCAAGGGTTCTTTCTTTATAAGATTCATGAATGAATAATAATTTGTTTAAGCTTTAGATAGAAAAAGCAGTAATTATGCTGAAACACTGAAAAAGATGTACTTTTAACTGTGTGGTTATTTAAATATATAAACAATTTCAGGACCTGTAATTTCCCTTGAGTTGTTTACATTTATTCCTGGAACAAAGGTCCTCACAGCTAACTACAAATAGGTCTGACATAAAAAGGAAACAGCGATAGAGGAAGCAGAAACAATATGTTCATCCTTCATTGACTGGCATGATTACAACCACATGTCCGTATACCTCGGACTCAGGCTCGCTGTCATCGCTGAACGCGCAGGCCTCCTCATAGGGTGGATACATTTCCGACCAACCGTCAGCAGTACAGTTCCTGTAAACATACCCTAATGTGGGGAATCCAAAGAGAGAACGCAAGGAGACAGTTAATTTCAAGTGTTTCAATCGCACAAATATATGAATGTTGTTCTTTTATTATTTTTTGTGCCCTTCCTGACACAACCCCAAAAGGATTGGTGTTTCCTTCCAGGAATAAACCGGAGGTCTTTTTGTTTGCAAGGGGAATGTGCAAACCACTTGGAGCCACTTTTTCTGTCTCAAGAATGAAAGCGGCAATTTCAGTTCAGTTTATGGGTCGCATAACCACTGCATGGGAACCTGTAAATAACACCTTCAAATTGTTTCTTTCTTATAAAGACATATAACTACCTGCTGAAAATGTTCACATGTAATGCACCATGCATTTGCAAAACATGGTGATGAACACCCTGAGATCTCAACAATGTTCAGTCAGTCTCCTGACCATGAGCTTTCAACACGATGCTTGGGTGAAACTGCTAAATGCCCTCTTTCTCTATAATTTTGGCACTTTTCAAATTCCTCCAGTGGGACAGTCTGATGGGCTAGTTCTGACCTACAGGCTGTTTGTTTGAAAGCCTGGGTTTAGAAGCTCAGTGAACCTTTTTGTTACACCAAGTGTCCTTTTCTGTCTTGGTTTTTAGTCTTTTCATACATTTTACAACACAACTGACTGACAATACGAGCTATTTTAAATCTACCTGAATTAAAATGTGTTATTCGCATCCCTTTTTGTTGTGAAATGCTGTTGAAATTACACTCTGGCTCCTTTGGTCGAGTTTAACTTTTAGGATTTTTGAAAAGTGAAGAAAAAGGTGTTGTATGAAACCTACTGAAACCTACTGAAACTCTGCAGGTATATTTTCCTTTTTAACTTCAGGGCTAATAACTGCTACACCATTATCATCTTTTAATTTCTTTTTCTCCATTATATTTGAAGCAAATCCTCTACTCAGTCTATTGAAGCTCACTTTGGTCTCTTCCAACCTCTTTTGGAAATATCTGGTCCTTTATTGTCTAAAGTCTCCACTGTGCTTTCTTCTGACAATATATCTGTTGTTCAGCACAAAGCAGCAGTTTACAGTGATTTTTGACTAATGACACCAAAAGCAACACTGTGAGATGGAACAGAAGTTGCTGGCTGGACAGTTAAACAATATGCAGAACCTCATCCATAATCTCAGGGCAGCCTATTTTCACACTGCAGCAGTTTTTTCACAAAAACATATCGAAGAGACGTACTTTAAGTAAATGATATGCTTCCCGGCAGCTGTGTAAAGGGGGAAAAAATACGAATATTTAGAAATTTGCAAAATGCTTGTGAAACCATGAGCTGATTAATTCCTTTGTAATTAAATATTGAATCATAATTGCTTTACAAATCAATCAAAGCAATTTTCCTGTAGACTCCTGGTGAAGCATAGGGCCACAACAACACCACGCCAACGGACTCTGTTCTGGGCCGTTCTCTTCAGCTGGGTCCACGTCATTCCGGCGGCCTTCACTTCGCTCTCGACAGATCTTCTCCACATCTGTTTGGGTCTCCCCACTTTCCTTTTTCCTTGTGGGTTCCAGTCCAGTGCTTGCTTTGTGACGTTGTCGATTGGTTTTCGAAGTGTGTGGCCTATCCAGCCCCATTTTCTCTTCTTGATGTCTTGACCGACCGGGTTCTGGCTGGTTCTCTTACACAGGTCTGTGTTCGAGATCTTCTCAGGCCATCTGATGTTGAGGATGTGTCGAAAGCACTTGTTGATGAAAAGCTTACCCGGCTCGCTGAGGAGGCAGAAAAGACTGGCCTGAAGATCAACGTCAGAAAAACAGAGGTGTTGCGGCTGAACAACCGACAAGAACATCCACAGCAGCTACAGGGAAAACACTTGGTGGAAACTGACTGCTTCATCTACCTAGGAAGCATAGTCAACAGTGATGGTGGCGCAGATGAAGACAAATCAACAAAGCAAGGCTTGCATTCAACACCCTGCGACCCATCTGGAACTCCAAAGCCTTATCTCAGCACATCTTCAACACTAATGTGAAAGCAGTCCTCCTGTATGGGTCCGAGATGTGGCGGGTGACCAACACCACTACCAGCAAGATCCAGATTTTCATCAACAATTGCTTTACACGCCTTGTTTTAACCTACAAGCTTTAAGTCATCAGTCCGGTACACTTGCACCAGTATTTCTTCTCTGAGACTATTTCGGTCCATCGTGCTTTGAGTCAAAAAACTTTTTATTCTTTTATGTCCACTGACGTCTGCTTTTGGTTAAAGTTCATTTGGATACAGCGGGTGACAGGAGAAATTCATCTGGTATTTGTGGGACTGTGTATTTAAATATCTTTGCCAGAGATAGCGCATAGGTAATAGCAGAATTGCTGTTTAGCAGAACAAAGATGCATAAAAATAAATGACAGGAGGATTTTTTTCTTTGTTCGTTATTTCCTCTGAGCAAACAGAAACCGACTGGAGTCCAAATGCTGCAAACTGTGCAGCTGAAAGCAAAGCCTCTTGTTTGTTTGGGTGATCAGCAATTCAGATCATAATGAGCCGTTATTTCCATCAAGGTAAAGGAGGAAAGAGCATTACTCGTTAATTAATGTGGCTTTCCCTCCTCTAATGGTCCTGTAACAATACAACAGACCAATATTGCTGTCTGTGTGCGTCATTTTAAACGTTTACTTGTTGTCCTATAAGGACCAGTTTAATAGTCGCAAAACATGTAATTGTTTTAACCAAAGAAAAAGCTAATAAAAATCTTAATGTGGATATATGTGCATTATTTACACACGTATGTGTAAATATAAAAATTGCTAAATGCAAAAGCTCATTATTAAGAAAGAATTTATTTCTCATGGTGTCACAAGGACTTTCTTTGAGGAGACAGCAGCCGAAAAGGATGTCAAATTGTGATGAATGAACCCTGCAGACAAGATTTCAATCCACTTCTGCCAAAAACATCCTAGAGCATATTATATGTGTGTGTGTGTGTGTGTGTGCGTGCGTGCGTGCGTGCGTGCGTGCGTGCGTGTGTGTGTGTGCGCGCGCGTGTGTGTGTGTGTGTGTGTGTGTGTGTGTGTGTGTGTGTGTGTGTGTGTGTGTGTGCGCGCGCGTGTGTGTGTGTGTGTGTGTGTATTCTTGCCAACAAACATACATGAATACATGCTATGATTCTCCAGCATTGACTCCAGCCTGCTTTAGCTCTGCTGATTATCCAGCAGAGCTAAAGCTAATACTGGTGCGACAGCACAGCATCCAAGAATCGGATTTTTACATTATATTATTTTAACAATGCTGGTGATCAGATGATTTGGCTATGAGGATCTGTGCTTTTCTGTGTTCACTGAGGCTGGTGCAGGAACCAACCTTGATTGCTGGAGAAATGCTGGAAGACTTCAGAGCAGGACAAATTGACCACCTGCCCAACCTCAGCTCGCAGCCAGCACCCGATCTCATCCCATTCTGTTTTACATCCTGCAAACAGAGACAGAGGGAGAAGCAGCAGAAAGTTATTAATAACACTGTCACAATGCTGACAGTATAGACATTCAGGTGCTCAAGATTTAGTGCAAAATCCAGCTGCAAAGCTGAACATCTCTTTTGTCAAGCTTTAGTTAGAATAACTCTACTTCCACAAACCGCATCCTAAAAGTTTGTACTTATATTTTAAACTTCATAGGTAATTAGAACAGGTTAAATTCACTAAATTTATGCAAACATTTACAGCTTTACTTAGTGGCTTTCCCAATTGCAATTTTTACAAAATGTACAGTACTGTTCAAAAGTCTTAAGCTACCCCTCATATGTTTACAAATGGGAAATAGGTGCAGCCTTGCTTATTTTGCAAGGTGAAGATCCCAACAATCAGTCAGCCCCTTATGAACAAGCACAAGCGTCAATGGGAAGGAAAAACTCCCTTTTAACAGGAAGAAACCAGCAGAACCAGCCTCAGGGAGGGGCAGTTTTATCAAGTTTATAAAGTTTTATGAAAAAAGAAAAGTTTTAAGTCTAATCTTAAATGATATGTGGCTTGAGATTTGTATAACTTAACTATTAAAACACGACTATTCTGAATGTTACTTGAGTATATTTTCAATGCTGGACTTTTAATTAATTAGCTTCAGCTGATTAGCTCTGCCAATCTGTCACACCAATCTGGAAAAATAGCAACGAATCACTATTCCATTCTCTCTCGTCTTCAGGGCTCAGACTGTGAAACAGGAAGCAAACTTTGTTTTGAGTCTGAAAACCTTCTCGTGTTTTCTGATAGTGTGTGTGTGAGTGTGTGTATGTTTGTGTGTTTAGTCCCCATTGCCGCATTTGATCACAAATACCTCCACAACTATTAAACTGACATTACAGTTTGTTTCAGACATTTTTGTGCCATTCAGGATGATTCGCAATTACTGTGATGATCCCCTCGCCATCAATCACAATCATTATGTTTCAAAGTTATTGTCATATGCACAGCAGAGAAACATGTTTCCCTGTACAATGAAATGTATGCTTTACTGTCAACAACAGATGTCAAACAGAACAATCCACATATAAAATAGATAAGTAAAAGAAATAATCATTTAAAAACATTTTTTTGAGAAATACAGTAGAAATACTAGATATGTAAATAATATATTTACATTTGGAAAAAGAATCTGAGCTCCAATAAGCTATGTAGATATTACGCTATATGCTACATCAGTGTTTGTATTATCTCTGTTAAAGTACCAACATTATCTGGTGTCTTTATGTGCACCACGAAGGAAAAATGAGATCTAATGCTTTTCAGTCGTCCGTCAACAGCCTCAGCATCTCGCATGTTTATGAAAGACTGAGTACATCTCAAAAAGCCCTGAACTCCAGCAATGTTATGAAGAGTTCCCTGCAGCGTGACATACATCCTGCTGTTTTATTTATGAAGAACGGAGCAGACGCATTTAAACCTCAGGCCTTCATGTGCAAACACAGTACATTCAGGTGACCTGATTGCCAAGTCACGTATTCACTCTCGTATAATTAAAATTGGGTATTTATATTAATCCTGACCTAATAAATCCAAAGTGATGCATAACACCAGCTGACAAGTCCCGTCCACAGTCTTGTAGCTGTGATTGGCCCACATTAAAAGCTTTCACTTTTTTTTCCATCAACTACATTCTATATAAACCGCGGATTACTCGCCGGTGTATAACGGACTAATTCATTTTTCACTGAGTTGACAGATTTGACAGGAGAAAGTGGATGATTGGATGGAGTAGCTTGTCTGATCAATTTTAATTGTGCTGATAAACGGAGCGTGTACTGCACCAATCTCAGATAAATGTCAACAGCAGTGATGAATTAAAAAGGCAATGTAAGCAGATATTTTTCTTCATTTACCCCAAAGGCTGAGGTGAGATCAAAATAAATGTCAAATACATTTTAAGCAGGAAATCTCTTCTCTGAAAAAAAGGAAAAAAGTATCAAATCCTCAGGCACCATAAAATTCGAGGAACATAAAACAGTTTCGGAGGCTAGAGTGATTTCTGAGTAAAACATAAACACAGCCCCCCTGCATCTGAAATGGAGATTACTGCTCTGCACTCGGCAGGATGTTGGTGAGGCAAATTTTGTCCTAGTGCTGCCATTCATTTGATTGTATTTGTGACCCTTTATGTAATAAATACTTTCTTAACTGGTGACTGAAAAAGGGAAAAGTATACCAGAGGCTGTATGTGAGAAAATAAGCAGTAAGTCACTTAAGATATAATTTTTTATTGCCAAATCTCCAAGTTGCTCTACTTTCTCAAATCTGGTGACTCATTTCAGTGAGCTTGTTCAGTTTGGGGTTTCATGTTCTTTCCTAGAATTGCACTTTATGATAACCTAGATATATAAAAAGTAATATAGCACATGATGTAGGTCCGATGGCCTTAAGATACCATTTGAGGCGCAGACGGATTGACCTTATGTCCACTTGTGAGTGGGTTCTTCAAAATAATACCTTTTCAGGACAAACTAAGTCAGGAAAAGATGACAGCTATGGATGCATGTTTTCCATCTACTATACATATCTGTTATTAGGAAAATGGCAGAAACTTAACATTTTCCAAACAAAAAACTGTGCGGTGCAGAAGACACAACGATGATATGTTTGTATTTGTCAAGCACAGAAAAACCCTGAATGAAAATCTGAAGTTCAGCTTGGATTATTACCTACAGGCCATTAACTTTTTGGATGGATTTCAGAGGACAACGAAGGATGCCTGCAAACCTAAATCATCAGAAATAGGACTATCCGAAACCCCATGTAACATGCAGACAGTTTTCATTACCTTCTCATTGAGAAAATCTCTTTTAGGATGTGAGACTGAGACATTCTGATCAGGACTCCAGAATCCAGTCTATGAGCAGCATTTCGCACAGATATAAATCTCAGGTGTTCACACTGGCTCATAACAAAGTTTTATAACTCGAGAGAAGCAAATTGATCAAATTGAGGGACATTTATAAAAAACAAAAAAAAAATCCCACAAACCTTAAAAGTGCACTTGAAAAGCTCACACAAGAAGGTTAACCTAGCTTACCTAGAAGACCTCATCAGGGGGAGCACGCTCCCCCTCGTTGAAGAGCTCACCCACTTAACTCGCATCCCAAGAAAATAGCTAACCCCAGATAAGGCAGCGTGATGTATCCCGAGATAACAGGACTGGGACATCTAAATAAAGGTGTGAAACAATCGCCTTCAAAAGGTTATCAATTGACTTCAACCAAAATTAGGTACACTCGGTGCGGCAAGAGTTAATAGTTATTAGTCTCAACACCCAAGGATAAGCAGAAGAGCATGACTGATATGATGGAACTGAGATTTTGTTACACTTAACTTTTGCAAAACATAAATAGAACTAAATTGAAACTAAGGATTTTCAGGAAATAAAAACTAGACTAAACTAGCAAAGAATTGGTAAAAACTAATTACAACTGGCAAAAAATTGAAAATCTGGAGTCGAAACTAAATAAAAGATAAAACCTAATGAAAATGGCGAAACGTTTAAAACTCTGGTGCAGAGATTGGCAAATCTGACCAGGAACGTTATAAAATGGATTGTCAGAACAGTCAGCGTTAAAGCCACTTTTGACAGTCCATACTAGGATGGCATTGGACATCTTGGGGGTGGAAAGGGGGTTGGTGTGACCAAGGTGTGGTTTGGCTTGTCGTATGTATATTTGAGATCATATGGCTCTGGATGGACTGGTTACCAGGGCATGGAAGGAGGACAGACTCATTAAAGGAGGAGAAGGAACTTGCTGGGATTGGAGATCCTCTGGGTGAGTGGTTGATTAAAAGCATGCATAAAATAGAAGTTATCTGTTGTTATTGATTGGTAATAGATTGATAATTGGCCACATTTACAGCTGTATTGACTTGTTGTGGACGTAGTCGACTTCAGGTTTAAACACTCTCATTAACAGGTTGAAAATAGTGACATTAAAGGAAGAGTATGCAGCGCCACCCTGTCAGACGCCAGTGATGGTGGAGCTCACTGATGAATCAGGTGAGCTGGATTCATGGCTGATTCAAAACTAAGATCCCCCTGCTGTGGTCAGTAAGGGGAGAAAAGGGGGAAATAAAATCAAGAATTAAAGAGGCATTTATAAACATTTAGGTGTCAAGTGAAACGGGACAAAAGGGGGTGTTATACTGTTATTTTCAATGTCAGCATTATTATGGTATGAGAATCATGCAACAAGCATTGCATCGATGATCATTTATTGAAGCTTTTGACCTTATACTAACATCTGTGTTCCTGTGATTGTTATAACCTCTGATGAATCTTTTATTTACAGGTGTTAGGATAATGATATAATTTTTCATTGCAGGTGTAACCATGATCATTTTTATACATATTGCAACTTGTTGCTCATTGTAGAGTTGTGCTCAAGTTAATAAGGGTGAATAGTTACAGCCAGCGCGATGTCTGACTGATCTATTGAGGGGAAAGGCTTCGAGCATAGAAGGCCGCACGCGCTTACAAAACACTGATATCATGTTATTCTTTGTGATCTTTTCTTAAATTATGTCTTTAAGGTTAGTTTAAATAGTGGCAGTTAATTAAACGAGATTTATTAAAATATTAAATACCTGAGTCAGAACGTTACACGCGGATCACCTTAAGAGTCTGGGAAACTTTGTAGCTGCCTAACTTTTTTTTTTTTTGAATGTTCTAGCTCCGTTGATTTGACACATTGGAATGTGTCAAAAAAGGGGGGGAAGGTTGAGCTTTAACATCAAACCATGATTATTTGAACATTTTATAACTTCATTTGTGTCTTTAATAATTTAGGAATGGTAAAGCTTAAGCTAATAGCGGTCCGAGAAGACGGACCTTTTAGAGAATCAGTGAAAAAGCATAAACTATCACTTTCATGTTTAATCATTACTCATTGAAACGAACTGAATAGCGTTTAGAAGATTTGTTAATTTTTTGTCTTTTGTTAAAAAGAGGGGTTTCAATAATTTACAGACACACCTTGCAAATGTGCTTATAACGAGTTGGCACTCGGCCTTTTGAAGGTCAGAAGCTTCGTTCGGCGTGACTGTCCGGACTGATAAAGTGTAAGAAATGCCTTGAGTGCGGAGGGCTAAATGCAAACATGCTTACACACACATAAGATATGATTAGAATAAGTCCCTGGGACATTCTGAATGTTTTAGACCAATTCTGAATCACTAGAAGGTCAGTAGATAACAACATTAGATTATTAGGGTTAGGAAGAGAGGTGTTTTGGTTTTCTGTCTCTTACAGAGACAGAAAAGCAAGAGCAAGCTCATAGACCTTACTTTGCCGCATGCTACAGCATCAAAAAGATTAGAAAGAAAAAAAGGGAAACTGCTGAGAGTAATAATACTTTATGAGAGATTTTTACTGAACTCCCAGGAATCCGCTTCAGACGCACGGCAACAATCAAGGACAAACTAGTCTGGGGGCCTCTTTCTGCTCCAAACCAGAAAATTGGAAGTTGTTGTTGTGGTAATTGCAATTAATGTGAGAACCTGATGAAAACTGACAATTTTAAAGATGTGTTTATTATTAAAATCTGCCCTAGCACCAGTTTACAAACTGCTGATTAGTTTATTCTTAGTTTGTTCCCAGAGTCTCTCAGTTCTCCCTGGATGACTCCATCAGGGTTTGTTTTGTGCCTGTTTGTTTTTGTTAGTGTCCATGGGCGGGACCCATTTAAAAACAAAAAGATGATCCAAAATCAGGTCATTTAAAAAGGTAAAATAAGACTCTAGTCTAGTAGTTTATGTCATGGTCCGTGGGAGCAGTATCTGGGGAGTGTTCGTGTTGCCTCAGTGGCCACGCCCTCGGGTTGGACCATCAGCATCACACCTGTATTCCATCCCAGGCAGCAGGGCTATTTCACCCAGCGTGGACGGCTGATCCACCCCAGTCCGTTAGTCACTCTTGGTAATAACTTGGGTCTCCTAAGCTCTGAGTTTTTCAGGCATTTTGTTACCTGTGTTAATATTACGCCCTCCTGCCTGTTCTGCGTGCAAGAGAACTCCCTCGGTCTCCGTCTTTCCCTGCTAGGATTTTCCCACGGACACTCTCCCCTCCGAGCCCCACGGTCTGACTCTGATTATAAGCCGCAGCATTCTAATTCTTCTTTAGTTTTGACTCTCCGTTCTCCTGCACCCAAGTAATTGTTTCCCCTTTCTGTTGCATCTTCCCACGATCCCGATCACGGCTTCCCAGGGCATTTCAGTTCCCGGTTTCCTCAGCTTGAGTTATATTCTCGTTCCCTTGGTTGTTCCTGGACATTTATGTTAAAGAAATAAATCTGTACATAGTTCCCGTGAATTTTGTATTGAGTTTGCCTTTGGGTCCCATCTGTGAGTGTAAACCTTGGTTCCTGACAGTTTAATCCATTTAAAATATTTCTCTAGCTGGGCCCGCGTCCCCATTTTAGCATTTTTTAGTAGATAAAGGCGAATGGCTTAAACATGAATTGAGCTGCAGTTCGGGGAAGTCCTCTGAGGGGACTTGCGGCAGCTCCCGGGCCTGGCAGATCCCCATGTACTAATGAGAAGTGAAAGAACTGAAAAACGGAGGGTGGGGCATGAAAACGAGAACGAACAGCTTGTAGAACTGAGTGGTCATATATAGATGAGAACCGGAAGGGGCGTGTTCAGAGGCGTGGTCACACTCCTGAAATTCAGATAATTTATCTCCAAGTAAACTTTTCCTTATTTTTCCCACCTTTGTGATTTCAGGTAACAAGCAGGCAGAAACAGTAAGGCAGCCTGTGGGATTACATCAGAGAACAGTTGAGAAAAAAGAAACCAGTGTATGATAGAAAGCTACTGAATTATGTAAAAGTGACAAAGGGCAGCAAAGATGTATGTAGAGAAACCGATGAAGCTAATGAGATTTCTACACGTACAGAAACAATCGCTTGTTTCTAAAGGTTATTATGTATCAATAGAAACATATTTTTACCTATTACAAGAGCAGAACTGAAAATTATTATGCTCATTAAAGAAGCATTACAAATTATCCTGTTGACTAGACTATCAACATCCTTTTTCTCCCTCCTGCCTTATCTCCCCCCCTTCTTCCTCCCTGTCCTCCTCCATATGTCCCTTCATCCCTCACTCCCTCCATCTTCTTCTTTATCTACTCATTGTGTTCTTAATGTTAATGTTGCTCATTTTTAAAAGAATTGTGTATATTTATTGCATTTTGCTTGATGGTTGTGTGATTTCTGCTGACTGTACAACAAATTGCCGTTTAAGGACAAAGATTTCCTTGACCCCCTAGCTTTCTCATTCTTCTCAACCTTCCTTTCTCGCTTCTTCTTATCTCCCTCCCTCCCTGTCCCCTCTTTCCTTCCCTTCCCCCCGTCATCTTTTTCTACAGTTCTTCACTTGATGTCTTTCTACCTATCTCCCTCCGTGTTCAACCCTATCTCTCTCCATCCTCTTTCCCTTAATTTTCTTCCATCTACTTCCCTCTCAGTCTTCTTCCCTATCTTCCTCACTGCCTTTCTACCCCCATTTATTCTGTCCCTATCTTGTTCCTTACCTATTTTCCTCCCTTCCTCTCAATCTTCCTCTTTACATTTCCTGTCCATCATTATGTTTATCCTGGTCAGCTGTTTTTCTCATGTGTCTCCACTTCCCCTGATCACTTCATGTGTGTATTTAAGTCCTTTGTCTCTTACTGTTCATTGTCAGGACGTCTGCCAATTTGAATGAAGATACAGAGAAAGGAAGGCTGAGAGTGTCATGGCGGGGTGCGCCGGTGTGATTGTTAGAGTGGACCCAAAAGCAGACACTGGAGGAAGGAGCTGGTTTGCAAACAGAAGATAGGGTAGCTGAGAGCCTTTATTGCATCAGCCCTTATTTATTTATATATATAGATATCTCTCTCTCTCTCTCTCTCTATATATATATATATATATATATATATATATATATATATATATATATATATATATATATATATATATATATATATATATATATATATATATATATATATATATATATATATATATATATATATATAGAGGCTGGGGTCTATCACACCAGGCAAGACCCCAGGTGCAGGCTGTGTAAAGATGCCCCAGAGACAATCCAGCACATAACAGCAGGGTGCAAGATGCTAGCAGGCAAGGCATACATGGAACGCCATAACCAAGTGGCCGGCATAGTGTACAGGAACATCTGTGCTGAGTACAACCTGGAAGTCCCGAGGTCAAAATGGGAGATGCCCCCAAGGGTGGTGGAGAATGACCGAGCTAAGATCCTGTGGGACTTCCAGATACAGACGGACAAAATGGTGGTGGCTAACCAACCGGACATAGTGGTGGTAGACAAACAGAAGAAGACGGCCGTAGTGATCGATGTAGCGGTTCCGAATGACAGCAATATCAGGAAGAAGGAACACGAGAAGCTGGAGAAATACCAAGGGCTCAGAGAAGAGCTCGAGAGGATGTGGAGGGTGAAGGTAACGGTGGTCCCCGTGGTAATCGGAGCACTAGGTGCGGTGACTCCCAAGCTAGGCGACTGGCTCCAGCAGATCCCGGGAACAACATCGGAGATCTCTGTCCAGAAGAGCGCAGTCCTGGGAACAGCTAAGATACTGCGCAGGACCCTCAAGCTCCCAGGCCTCTGGTAGAGGACCCGAGCTTGAAGGATAAACCGCCCGCAGGGGCGTGCTGGGTGTGTATTACATTTTATTTAAAAATAGCGCCTTTCAAAGCTCCCAAGGACACTGTACAACAGATAAAAACACAGAAACTGGAAATATACACAATAATAAGAATAATAGATAAAAGTTAGAGCATACAGAGGTTTAAACATAACCAATTTTAAACAGATGAGTTTTGAGGGTGGACTTAAAAAGAGGGAATGAACTAATATTTCTGAGGTCGGGGGGTAAGGAATTCCAAAGTCGAGGGGCAGAGCAACTAAAAGCCCTGCCCCCCCATTGTAATCAGACGAGCGGAAGGAACAGAGAGAGAAAGAGAAGATGAGGATCTGAGGCACCAGGATGGGAAGTTCATCTGTACTAAATCGGAGAGGTATGGTGGAGAGAGAGAATGAATAGCCTTAAATGTATAGAGGATTATTTTAAAATGGATGCGAAATTTAACCGGGAGCCAGTGAAGCTGCTTCAGGATTGGGGAGATGTGGTGGGTAGAGGAAGTTCTAGTAATAATACGGGCAGCAGAGTTCTGGACACGTTGGAGCTTGTTAATAGATTTTTGTGTAAGGCCAAATAATAGTGAGTTACAGTAGTCAATTCGAGAGATAACAAGGTTATGGACGAGAATGGCAGTGGCATGAGGAGTGAGGAAAGGGCGGAGGCGATTGATATTACGGAGTTGGAAATATGCTGCACGTGTGACATTATTGATATGTGAATTAAAGGATAATGTGCTATCAAGAATGACACCCAAGCTTTTCACAGAGGGAGAGATAGGGACCAGTGAGTTATTGATGGTGAGAGAGAAATTGTTAATTCTGGATAGCAGTCGTTTAGTGCCGACCAGGAGAAGTTCTGATTTATTGCTGTTGAGTTTAAGGAAGTTGGAGGAGAACCAGGAATTGAGTTCAGCTAAGCAGAGGATAAGGGAGGATGGAGGAAGAGTAGAATCGGGTTTGGTAGAGAGGTAAAGCTGGGTGTCATCGGCATAGCAGTGGAACTGAATATTATATTTACGAAAAATATGTCCGAGTGGAAGAAGGTAAATGATGAAAAGAAGGGGCCCGAGGACAGATCCCTGGGGCACCCCAGTAGATAGAGGAGAAGGCTGAGAAGTGAAGGATTTTAATTGAATGAACTGAGTGCGGTCAGACAGGTATGATTTAAACCAGGCTAGTGGAGTATGAGAGAGACCAATAGAAGCTAATCTGCTAAGAAGAATGGGATGAAAGATGGTGTCAAAGGCTGCACTCAGATCAAGGAGTGCAGCCTTGATCTCTCTCTCTCTCTATATATATATATATAGAGAGAGAGAGATATAAAGATATATATCTATATATATAAATAAAGGCTGATATAATCTTCATTATATAGTAGATTAAACAGCTCAGCACTCAGTCATGAGCCCTGCAGGTGATTTTTAAGCAGTGTAGTGGCTGCTGACATTTATGTGAGACAGAGCAGTGACTCTGTCAGAGTGAAATTCCCATTTTCTCTCTGTGCCTCACTTCATCTGTATAAAGCCACCATGTCTAATCCATTATGATAATGTTTTTCTGTCCCACAAAACCAACTGCACTCATCTAATCAGATAATCCGCAACCCGTCGTAACCCTGGGAAGCGATAGTGAAACAGGGGTGCATTCACAGAGACCCCTGGATGGTTGGACTGTGTGGCTGTCAGGCTGACTCGGTCTGATGTTCCTGAAGTCGAGGATTCAGAAATGACAAAGGGGATTGTGTGGAGGGATGCTTCAAATCATCTATCATCTCACTCAGTGTTTGTTCAATGAGTTGGTATCTCATGGGTTGGCGCTATGAATTGTGGGGTTGTTTTAACACAGCAGGTCACAACCAAACACACAGACGATGCATGTTTTACAGTTCATGTCTTCATCTGTTGGCTCCATTATGACTAGAAGTGTCAGTCTTTCTTTGGGATGAAATAACTCAAAACCTACTGCATGGATTGTCTTGAAAATTGTATGCAGACACTGAACACTTGATGTCCACTGGATAATTCTGATATCCGTACTTTTCTTGTACAGCCACATTTTTGGTCCCCTCTCTGTTTAGAAAAATGCAAATGCCTTAATAAAGCTTAGATGCAATTCTGCACCTCTGCTTTAGTTAATTTAATCTATACAGAAGTTAGTCCCTGCCACCACTTCTAGCTGCTTGTTGGTATGGTGGACACTGCCCTAGTCAACAGTGAGAGGAGAGGAAACCTCGGTCCTTAATTTTGAACTAGAACATATGAAACACCTCTGTGGTGGACTGGCGCCCTGTGTACATCTCCCCTTGCCCTTGGCAGCTGTTTTCCCTTTGCACTACAACTATATAGTAGGGCATATGAAAACTTTCCTGCCCAGCTCTGCACCGCTCAGTGAGCTGCATAGTTAACCTCATCCTGCAACTCCCTCTTTCAGCCAGTTCATGCTCAGCTAATTCAGCATACCTTTGATCACTCACTCACACTTACCTTCTGCAACCCACAATCTCTGGGCAACCCTAATTAAATGTAATTAAACCGCAAACCTGGTGATAAACTGTTCTCGTCTGTACCACAATCTTCTTTTGGATCCCTTTGGCTGTCTGTGACAGTTCCAGGATAAAGCTTGCATGCTTTTTGTAATACTTAAAAGCAAAATAACCATAATTAATCTCATTAAAGACAAATATGTGCAGCAAAAAAATTAGATTAAAAAAAAAAAAGCTTGTTATGTCTCCGCTAAACCAGCTAATTATAAAAGAGCCTCTTCTCCTCTCTCATGGCTTTCCATCCACACTAAGCCAGAATTAATCACAGCCTGAGAAACAATGCTTTTCAAACCACTCCCTGTCAAGAGCATCTTGTTGTGAGGGGGGTAAGATCTACTGTGGATAAGGCGATTAAAGTAAAGTTCTGAGTAAAAACAATGGTTACATAGTGGGTACAAGCTTGCAGTTAACTACCTGCTGGGGTTAAGCTCGAAATAAAAGATTTATACAAGGACTAAACTGTCATCAAGGATTAGGAAAATGCATTCTCCAAGATTGCAGATATTTCTCACTGATTATAGACAAAACTGGATCCTCAAATTTAAATCTGGTGAGAGGGAAACGTCTTCTTAAGCACACTGTATGTGGGAGGATTGTCATCAGAGAGGTCTAATCCTTACAGAACAAAGAGAACAGTTACAAAATAATTCAGTTTCATGGCAGAGAACGAACAAACCCAAACCGGAGTCCTATCTGTTTTCTCAGCTGCAGCATTGTTGACAGTCAAAAAGAGAATAGCTGAAGGGAGACCTGATTTAATTATTGAATTTCAGGTGCAGAGCAAAAATGATCTGGCAGCTTGTAGGGTTGAATTTAAATCAACTTACTACAATATAAAGCGGCAGGTAAATTCATTAAAAGTCAGACATATCTAATATTAGAGTGCACTGTATGCCGTTGGTTGTACCTGTACCACGTATTGAAAGCTCCATATAGAAGCTCTATGAAGCTGTAAAGGTGAGAGGATGCCAAAATGGGAACCAAATGTGCTAAAATTGCTGCTTTTCTAAAGACTTGGTGCACGATGACAGTGTGAATTAGGACACTGGCATATCCTGACACAGTGACAGCACGTGGGCTTACTATACACAGGAAAAAACAGATGTGGATGCTTTGAAGTGCACCCACTGCCAATACTACATTATAGCAATTTAGTAATGAAATGCATGAATCTACTCAAATATTTATGTATGTAAGTACAAATTTACTTTATTTTTAACCACTCTGTACTTCTACACCACTAATTTGCATAGTTTTGCAATATGAAGTGTCTTAGATTAAAAGAGAAAGACCACCTTGGAATTGAGCAGGAAGCCTAAGGGTACGTCTTTCGCCATCTTACAATGGTGTAATTGCAGGCATTCCACAACTCTTTGTAAATGGTACTCATGGCCATTGATCAATGGTCATAACAATTTGCATGTTAATGATCAAGAAACTGACCTCTCAGCCGATTGTTCATTCACTGGTGCTAGTTTCAGTCATTGTGCAAATGTACTGTTTATAAGATTGGGGAAACCCAGGCTAAGACTGAAGAAGTCACTTGGATGAGTGACAAAACGTTTCTCCCACTGAAAACGCTACGTCCAGATGAACAGAATCAACCTTTTGTCTTAAGGTGACAGATGTGGATTGTTTCGGTATAAACGCACTATATCAGATAAAAGTATTGGACCACACCTCTTAATTTTCTAATTCTGGTGTTTTTCGTCCCATTACCACATTCTAAAGAGCTTATCAATTTGAGTGTGGTACTGTAACAGGAAAAGTGAATAGAAAAGCCAGATTGTGAAATGACCTCTGACTTAGATTTTCTATAATCAACTAACTGTAAGGGATATTATTGCAAAGTGGAAATGTTTAGAAAAGCAAAAGTGACAAACCAAGTAGAGGTAAATGCTGGGTTGGCCAAGTGCTGAGCTGCAGAGTAGTAAAACTCCCCAATGCTTTGCTGACTCGACTGCAGAGCTCCAAACATCCGCTGGTATTAACATCAGGACAAAACCTGTGCACTGGGAGTTTCATTTCATGGGTTTTGAAGGCTGAATTGCTCCTGTAGGTGCAATGTGTAGGTTTGCCCACTACTTTTGACCATGTAGTGTAAAAAAATTTTTTAACCATTTACAGTTAGCTCCATAATTTCTCTGTAAACCACCACAATGGATTTGAAACCAAACAACCAACATGTGGTTGAAGTGCAGACTGCAGGACTTAATTCAACAGATTTAAAGATTTTTGCATTAACTGTTTAGGAATTTCAATCATTTTTACACACAGTCCCCCATTTTCAGAGGCTCAAAATAAGTGCAACAATTAACTGACAAGCAGTTCCATGGCCAGATGGTGCCTGTTCCCTCATGGAATTTCATGATTATTGAAGCAGACATGATATCTGAAGTGTTGACTTTGTGTTGTACAGATTTTCAGTGTACTTTGAAATAGGAGGCCCAAAGACATGTTGGTGCAATTGACCATTAGACTGAAAAAACAAAATAAACTAATCAGGAACAAATTTAGGAGCGGCCAAATCAACAATCTGGTTCATTCTTGAAAGGATTTAATGCACTGACCAGCCCAACAACTTCAAAAGCCCCGAAAGACCAAAGAAGACAACTAAAGTGAATGATGGCTTATTTCCATGGTTAAGAAAAACAACTTCAAAACCTCTAACCAAGTCAAGAACACTCTCAAGTGTACAATCAAGGGACACCTTTATAAAAAGAAACAGAGAGGGCCAGGAGGGCCAGATTAGATTCTGACAGAAACTATCTGAAAGAGCCTGCACGGATCTGAAAAAAAATCTTCTAACAAAATAATGGGAAGAGAAAAGTATGGAGAAGATCATAAACAGCTGAAGCATCCAACATTAATGTCAAATATGTGGATGTGATATTATATCATGGGTATGCATTGAGCTGGATCATAGTGTTTAGTGATGATGTGAATGCTGATAGAAGTAGCAGGATGAAATCTGAAGTGTGCAGGGCTCTGCGCTTTGTTCTGACTCAGCCAAAAGCCTGGTAGAGGAAATATAGTACTTTGTGCTGGATCTACAATAGAAACAGTCACAAAGATTTTCATCTAAGTATTAAAAACAATCTTTATATTTAACATGCTCCTGGGTGAGAAAATCGACCCTTTTTTCGGCTGTAAAAGGGTAGATTGCCTACTCTGGGTTGGAGAGTTTTAGTACTTCAAGGTCAAAGGAGGCATTTGACTGGGATGCTTCCTGGGCACTTCCTAAATGCAGACCCAGGATGGATAAATGGATCGTCACTCTCTATGACAGCTCACTTTTCACTGCCGTTAAGTGTGGCCATTTGGAACAGTATGAAAACCTTTTGATTTTCAGCAAGCTCTGACAGTGTGTTATACAAGTTAGTTTAAGCATGACACTGCCGTTAGCTGCAGCTTACAACTTACAATCCTGTCCTGTCCATGTTTCTCACAGGACTGTCAGAAGACTGCAGACTCTTCATTCTGTTCCATATTTGTTTCCACAGGCCTTTTTAACAGGTCCTTTGAAGTGTATATGCACCAAGTTTTATATTAAGTTGTTTACCTCAAGCTGTTTTGTGTTCCTCATACATGTTGTGTTGCTTCCAACTTCAAATTAAACTTTTGCTGTCTCTCAAGTGGTGCAATAATAATTCCCATAAGAGAGTTCCCGCTTGGAAGTGCTTAAACTTAGATCTCTGAGCTTGAGTCATACAGACACTGAGCCTGAGATTAGAGGTGTCAATGAAAGAGGCACAATTATGTGATCTATGTTAAGGATTTTTGCATTTGTCCTCATTCATTCATGTAACAAAAGCCAGAGCGAGTGCAGCCAAAACCCCAAATTATGGAAACTTATACTGTTTCTGACATCTTTGTGTTCAACTGCAGGGGGAATTGCAAACAATCATCTCAGAAGCTGAAATGTTTTATTCCCCAGTGCTTCTGGAGTTCTATAAACTGCTAGAGTTTACAATTAACTGAAATGTCGAGAGGTTGATGATTTATTTTAAACATTTCCTTTCAGATCAAAGGGTTTTAACCCACACTGAGCAGGGATCTATTCTTAGGCTTTGATTAACAGACATCTCCAGAGTATTATACACTTAGCCATGAATGTCACCCCATTTAGGATTAACAGTGACGTATGAAGTAACTTTGGACACAAATGAGCGTTTCCCGAGCAGCACTGAGGCAGCAACTCGATAACATCTTCATTTATTATACAGCATGAATTGAACTGACTTCTCAGTGTTATTAATGTTAATGTTTATTGTGAGAACTCTACCAAGACCCTTTTCTCACTATTCAACTCTTTTAACAGGCCACCTGATTCTCTCCCTGCTCATCTCTATTCATCTAACTTCTGTGATGCTCTAATGCTATTCTTTATTGATAAAATTCATAAAATACACTTAGACCTGGACCCTAATGCTCAATGTAGCTTCTCTGTCCTAACTTCTCCCCCTTCTCACTTCCTCTCTGTTTTTCAACTTCCATCCTTAGTTGATATTGCTGATCTCATCCATAAATCAAAGCCTTCTACCTGCCAGCTCGATCCTATCCCCACTGTCCTCGTCAAAGCCTGCTTACTCCCTCTCCTTCCCCTCATATCTGCTATTATTCACTCTTCACTCACCACTGGAACTGTTCCTGCTTCCTTCAAAGTTGCTGCTATTACCCCAATTCTGAAAAAAACTGGTCTAGATCCCAACAACTTTAATAATTTTCGTCCTATCTCCAATCTACCATTTCTCTCAAAAATCCTTGAAAAAATAGTTGCTTCACAAGTCCATCTTCACCTAACTGATAATAACCTTTATGAACAGTTCCAGTCTGGCTTTCGTCCTCTACATAGCACTGAAACTGCTCTTATAAAAATAACAAACGACCTTCTTATAGCAGCTGATTCTGGTCTCCTCTCCATCCTTATCCTTCTTGATCTGAGTGCAGCTTTTGACACCATCTCTCATCCCATTCTTCTTAGCAGATTAGCTTCTATTGGTCTCTCTCATACTCCACTAGCCTGGTTTAAATCATACCTATCTGACCGCACTCAGTTCATTCAATTAAAATCCTTCACTTCTCAGCTTTCTCCTTTATCCACTGGGGTGCCCCAGGGATCTGTCCTCGGGCCCCTTCTTTTCATCATCTACCTTCTTCCACTCGGACATATTTTTCGTAAATATAATATTCAGTTCCACTGCTACGCCGATGACACCCAGCTCTATCTCTCTACCAAACCTGACTCTACTCTTCCTCCACCCTCCCTCATCCTCTGTCTAGCTGAACTTAATTCTTGGTTCTCCTCCAACTTTCTTAAACTCAACAGCAATAAATCGGAACTTCTTCTGGTTGGCACTAAACGACTGCTATCCAGAATTAACAATTTCTCTCTCACCATCAATAACTCGCTGGTCCCTATCTCTCCCTCTGTGAAAAGCTTGGGTGTCATTCTCGATAGCACATTATCCTTTAACTCACATATCAATAATATTACACGTGCAGCATATTTCCAACTCCGTAACATTAATCGCCTCCGCCCCTTCCTCACACCTCACGCCACTGCCATTCTCATCCATAATCTTGTTATCTCTAGAATTGACTACTGCAACTCATTATTATTTGGCCTCACACAAAAATCTATTAACAAGCTCCAACGTGTCCAGAACTCTGCTGCCCGTATTATTACTAGGACTTCTTCTACCCACCACATCTCCCCAATCCTGAAGCAACTTCACTGGCTCCCGGTCAAATTTCGCATCCATTTTAAAATAATTCTGTATACATTCAAGGCTATTCATTCTCTCTCTCCACCGTACCTCTCTGACTTATTACAGATGAAGCTCCCATCCCGCTGCCTCAGATCTTCATCTTCTCTTTCTCTCTCTGTTCCCTCTGCTCGTCTGATCACAATGGGAGGGAGGGCCTTTAGCTGCTCTGCCCCTCGACTTTGGAATTCCCTACCCCTGGACCTCAGAAATATTAGTTCATTCTCTCTTTTTAAGTCCACCCTCAAAACTCATCTGTTTAAAATTGCCTATTCTTAAATTTCTGTATGTTTTAACTTTTATCTTCTATTTTTACCATTGTGTATATTTCCAGTTTTTATCTGTTGTACAGTGTCCTTGGGTGCTTTGAAAGGCGCTATTTAAATAAAATGTATTATTATTATTATTATTATTATTGTGCAAACAGATGTTTTTTGGTTTGTTTATTTGTTTGTGTCTTTGTCTTTTTTGGATGACTGTACACATATGGTTGATTATGATCACATGATCATATTTTGCAATAGAAACTTTTGACTTACTACTTCTAGAGCAGGACATACTGGAGTATATTTATGAAGAACAAGTACTTTGGCCCCAGATATGGTATTTTAGAAAACATGAGTATCATGGTCCTGGGTCGGTTGGTTTCTGTGTCTTACCTGTGTTCCACGTTTAGTTACTCTTGTCTCAGTGTTTCTAGTTCCCTCTGTTCCCCTGGTCACTCATGTCTCCATGTCTCAGTTTCTAGTCCTGTCTCTGTTTTCATTCCCCCAGTCATACTGTTAAAGTGTCTTGTCTGCATTCACATATTTGTCATGCTTCCTGTTTTATTTTGATAGTCCTTATCCCATGTGCAGTATATTTAGTTTTGCTTCCTGTTTGTCTCATTATGTGTGATTATTCCCAGCTGTGCTCTCCTCCTGTGTTTCGTTCCCTCATTACCTTCTTGTGTATTGAAGCCCTGTGTTTTCCTCTGTCTGTTGCGTTGTGCCCTCTTTGCTGTGTGTTTACTCTTTGTCTTAGTTTTCTAGCTTCCCAGTGTTTAGTTCTTAGTTTGGGTTTGATTATTTTTCCCAGCAAATAAAGCTGCCATTTTAAGTTTACTTTTACGTGTACAAGTTCTGCATTTGGGTCCTTCATCCTGCCAGCCACACAGTTTACCATGACAATGAGTGTATTCATTGTTATGAGACTGCTTTTTAAAGCGACTTGAAAATTAATCTATTGATTGAACACACATTTTTTTTCTGGGTGACATATAACAATGCTTGCCGTAAGTCTGAGTGTGGTTGGGTAAGTAGGATGCCGTGGCAGTGGCAAAAGTTCTAATTCCTGGGGATGGGAATCTTATAGAGAACTGGTTCCCAGTAGTTCATTTCCTTGGAATTGTTATTCTGCTTGCCTGCTCATCCTGTTCATTGGTTCCAACTGCACTTGTGCTACAATCAGCTGATTTCACTTAGTGTGTGGGGGAGGGAATTGGTGATGCAGCGTGGATATGGACATTTTATTTATATTTCATTGCACTATAAAACAAGAGCGAAATGTTAAACGGAAAACTGCATCCAGGACAATAACAGCTGCATTAGGTTGCTAACACAACTTTGTCTCTTTGTAAGCATCTGCACAGACAGCATGCTAATGCTAAGCTAGCCAGTAACCCAGAATAATGTTAAAGCTAAGTGAATGCCTAACCCAGCCCAACAGCCAGACCCTAAACTTCAGCAGGTAGCAAACTGAAGCTTGGCTGTAGCCCGCATTTCTACCTGTTCATGTTTCAAAAAGTAGAATCACTCTGGCCACCGTGTATTCAATGGGATATGGATTTGTGTGTGACAACTTGAAGACTTTAGGTTTTTATTGTTAAATGGTTCAAATTGTTAAATTAGGAGATGATGCATTTCAGGTCATTTTACAGAGAAATGCAAATGTAATGTAATGAGTAGTAATGAGTAGTTATTTCTCCTTGCAGTACATAAGAATCAATCAGAATCAATAAAGAATCAAATCGGTAAGTGATGTCGATAATGACATTTGAATCACTAAATTTCCATCCCTACTAATCCCACATCAGAGTTTTCTGTGTTTACTTTGTAATTATACTGATATGTTCAATATTAGATCATCTTCAGCAATATTTTTATCAAAGATTCAAAATGTGCAGAAGGTTCATTGTTAAGTATTCTGAAACTGAAATTCAGTAAAAGCATCATCAGTTGCAAACAATCAGTTCATTTCTGAGAGAAAGGAATGGTAAATGGACTAATTCTTATATAACGTTTTTCTACTCTCCTGGAGTACTCAAAGCGCAACATTCACTCATACACACAAGCACTGTTGTCTATGCTTTGTCAGTGCTTCCTAACTAACATACATTCATACGCATTCATGCATCGGAGAGCAAGTGGGGGTTAGTATTTGGCATGCAGACTGGGGGAGCCAGGAATCTAACCACCAACCTTGCAATCAGTAGATGACCTGCTGTACCTCCTGAGCTACAGTCACTCCAATCCAGCGGCTGGATCAATACAGAAAGGGATTGATCTCATGTGTATTTGTTTACATAGTTTTTTGGTAAAATCATATTTGTCATTTCAATCTCACAAGCAACTCATTTAATGCCTGGCAAGCTTTGAAAAAAGAAATAATAAGGATAATAATAAGGAATTAATGAGGACTGCTAGACAGCCAGATGATGCAGCTAACTTGGTGTCACTTGAATGAATTCTTTTGAGAGATCCTCTGTTCTGCTGACTTAGAGATGCATAAAAGACTGACATATATTTGATGCCCTTGCTACAGCATTTGAAGATATCTTCTTTTTCTTTCAACTGCTCTCTTTAGGAGTCGCCACAGTGGATAATCTGCCTCCATCTCACCCTATCCCCAGCATCTTTTTCTGTCACACCAACCCTCCACGTTTTCCTTCACTACATCAATGAAACTTCTCTGTGGTTTTCCTCTTTAACTCCCTTTCTGGCAGCTCCATCCTTAAAATCCTTTGTCCAGTATATCCACCATCTCTTCTCTGTGCATGTTTAAACCATCTTGGCCTTGCCTGTCTATCTTAATCAGTCCACTGTCCCTCAGATGTACACATTTCTAATTCTGTCCATTTTAGTCATTCAGAATGAAAACCTTAACATCTTCAGCTTGGCTTCCTGTCTTTTTGTCAGTGCCAACATCTCCAAATCATAGCAAGCCTCACGACGATCTTGTAAACCTTCCTTTTACACTCTTGCTGATATCCTTCTTTTTTAACAAATCACTCCGCCTTACTCCACCCCGCCTGCACAATCTCCACCCTGTGTATTTAAACTAACCTACCATTATTACCTCTGTTTCTTACAGTTTCACTGTTACGCCTGTCTCCCTCTCACTCTCACACTTGCTTCTACTGACTTTCATTCCTCTTCTTTCCAGTGCATTTGATGCCTTTGTTACCTGTTGAAGATGCTGCTGGATGTTAAGCATTCACTCAGCCTTAACATCACTCTGGCTTCTTTAACTGGCTTGGTTTTAGCATGCTGTCTGTGCAGATGCTTGCACATAGCCAATGCTGGATTAGCAGTATAATGTATTTGTTTTACCCTGGTCACAAATTCCCCTCTTGTCCTTATGTGCAACAAAAATAAAAGTAATCTTCATATCACCACTCCACAAAAAATGTAAATGTTTTGCCATTTTCCTCCTCCCTTCACACGAACCAAAATCACCTGATTGTTGTGCAAGTGTCCAGAAAGAAAGGAGGGTATTTAATTGTTTTCTCTTTCAATGTGTCATTTATGCAAATAAATAATACATTATATTGCTGCATAACCCAAAAAACTTAATATGATTACAGAAATCGGTTGCTGTGTAGCAGATTTCCCCCAATGTTCCAAAGGACCTCCACAGGGGAGAAGAATGACGAAAACATGGACAAAATGAACCCTCAAACATTGATGATGCTTCAGAAGATAAAAGTAACGCAGCAACGGAAATTACATAAGTATTGTATTTTAGATGACGGCATGGTCCTTGATCCTATCATTTCCAACAGCATTAAAAGTGCACCTGCCTACCCCATTAACCTTTGAGTATACTCTTGTTGCATCAGCATGCTAACATACTCACAATGACAAGCTGTACATTAGAAAGCTCTTATTTATTAACTGTGAAGATATTATTACTTTTACAGATGTTTGGACAAATATACATTTTCCCCCTGATGATGGGACAGAAAGTTAGAGTATTGTTAAAATGTAAATTCCATAGTAATCAACAGTATTTTTTAAAGATTTTAAAGGTCCGCAAACTTGAAGGACTTATCTTTCTATGTAGACTAAAACAGATGAGAGCATGTAAATGGGCACTCTGGACAAAATATCATAGCGATCTGTGCCGGGACCAGTATCCTTTACATCATACATGCTTCCATAGGGCAATATTATTAGAAAACACTGCATATATTTTCCTTGCTATGCAGACGATATTCAGCTATATCTGAATGAAGCCGGGGCATCGTAGAGAAATTTGACATCTTACCCAGTGATATCTGACATGCAGACTGGAGCAGCCAGGGATTAGTAGATGGCCTGCTCTAAGGCCTGAGCCACAACCAACTTTGCTTATGTTTTTCCCATATTAATATTTCTTCATTGGCTCCCTGTAAAAGCCAGAATTGAATTTCAAATGCTTTTCCTCACATGCAGAGTCTGAACTAATCAGGCCCTATCAGATCTTAAAGACCTCATACCACATTATGACACTACAGCACTTCACTCTCAGATTGTTGGCGTACTTGTGATTTCTAGAGTTTCTGAAAGTAAAATGGGAGGCAGAACCTTCAGCTATCACGCCCATCTCCTGTGCAACCAGCTCCCAATTTGGATTTAGAAGACAGACACTTTCCTATGTGATGAAACCTATACTTGGGTGGATCAAGTGACCCTATTATAGGTTCAGACTGCTGCAGGACTTCAGGCGATACACTGTGATGCACAGAGCACTTCTTTGCAACCAACAAATTAAACTGTCAATACAAATAAGTGTTAACAGGCATTAGATTGAATCAAACCATCACTTTCAAATTTGTAGCTAATGGCATCACATTTCAAACTGGTACAGCTCATGTAACATCTGTTTGGGCCCTTTACCACTAGGAGTGATCTGCATTTCTCTTTGGGTTCTATCTCTGCATGATAACACATGTCATCTGCACAGTTGCTATTATGCAAATGGAGCACAAACACACATTTTATCAAAAGACATTTCAAAAGACATCGAATTTCCCAGAGGAACCCACCCGAGGGATTAATAAAGTTCTATCTTATCTCTTATCTTATTTGTCTCAGTAATGAGCAGCAGATGACAACTTTGCACCGATGTGTTGTGCCACTTCACTATTAATTAAGATCAAATTAGTTTGGAAATGTTAAAGTTCATCACTCTCACAGAAGGGAACTTTTAAGTTGTTGTTGTATTAGGGTAGTATCTGATGAAATGTCTGCTATGGAGACATTAAAGTGCACGGGGAGATGGAAGTTCATTCATTTTAAAAAATAAATAAATAATAATAATGAGTGAGTCACATTGGAAGAATGAGCAGGTGAGGCCTCACCAGGAGGAAGTAAAGGTGACAAGAGTGAGAAAAAGGTCATTATGGAGATAAAGTAGTGCACCAACACAATTTTCCAGTGTTACTGGCATTTTCAGCCTTTTAAAAAAAGTTCAATTTAACACAGCTGAACTACTACAAATAAACAGACTATAGTTTTAATGGGTATGTTACTATGATGTACTTCTTCTTAATATACTATCACATGACAAACAGTAACATTTACATAAGTAAAAGTAGGAATATCATATTAAGTGGTGGTGTAAAAACTAAAGATGTTCTTGCATTCTAATGCAGTAGAATGAGCAAGGAGCACAAAATGTACCTGAAAGCTGTACAGACAATACAAGTAAATTAATTTGTCACTATTTTAAATGTATTGTGTTTTTTATCCTATATTATAATTTGATTTTAATCACAGAGGCGTATTCTATATTGTTTTGTCTGTTTTGTCACTTTAAATGCATACAGTCCTTTCTGTTGCTATTTCTATTCCATTAGACATATGAACTTTTACCACCTATTACTGTGATCGTTGTCAGAAAGAAAGCATCTACAGAAGCTTAAATGGATGGTTGATAAGGTTAAAAGTAAAATTGGGTTAATCAGCTGATCTTTTCAAAACCATGGTCTCTCCTCAGAGGTTAAACTGTATAGTTGCTGTGGTGGTCGCTGGTACATTTTCTGTCACTGGTTTGTCAAAACGAGTCATTTAAAGAAAGGAAACCAGTCAAAGCTGTGACTCTAATCTGTTATAAAAGAAATGCAGGTTTAAAAAAAATAGAAAATTTAAATGTCTTATGTAAACATAATTTTCAGTTAATTCAAGTGGTTTACTTGCTCATTGCTCATTGATGAAAGCTCCAAATGTTTTCACCGGTATGGTTCTTTTTATATGTTTGGTCTTTATGATATGCATCCTGCATGCCGTGCTTGGATAGATTTCACTCAAAAATATGCTTATGTTCAAAAATGCTCACTAACTTTCCACGTAATTTTGTTACGTAAGTACGATGTAAAATATTCAATTTAATGGAATCTGGTCAAATGAAAAATACTTGATTGGTACATATTCAGTTTATACCAAGCATATTTTCTTTCTTTCTTTCTTTTTGTGTGTGTGTGTGTTCCGTGTTGAAAGCAAATTGCCTCTCACAAGGACGCAAATATCACAGCACAAAGAAGAAGACATCCAACCAAACTGCAAATAGCGGAAGCTTTAACCTGCACTGTGTTCCTCTGTGAGCGTAAAAACGCGTTTTGTTGTACCTTTCACTCCCCAGCCCATCTCAAAACTCCTTTTTTTAGTTCAGCCCACATTCCAGTCTATTAAAATCCTCTCCCAGTGCGCCAACGTTTCTTGCTTATCTCTTGAAATGTTTGCTTGTTTGCAGAAACAGAAAGCCTCACACACTCACACACACGCGCGCGCGAACCCACCGCTGTGGTCGGTTTGGTTTTGCGCCTCGCTCCTCCTCGTCTGGCTACATATCTCACGAGCCCTCAGGTGCTGGGAGATGATGGCGCAGTCCGGATGAATTGCTTCGGCCTGAAAATAAGATCCAACTAAGTTATCTGCAGGAAAGCAGACACATGTGAACAAGCTGACTTTCTTTCGCTCGGAGCCTGATGGAGTTATGGTGCCAAACGGTGCAGCATTTGTGGAGGGGGGAGCGACTTGGAAGTGAAATGCAGTTTATTAAACAAACATCAACAACAGACATAGTTTTAGAGAAGATAACGAGCCTGCACTCTAGAAAAGAAAAACGACATTTACGCGTGACTTCCCTGATGTTTACAAGTTAATTCAAGTTGACATTTTGAGCCAGAATTTGAATCATACTAAAGAACAGGTCCCGTTTTTGCGAATTCATTCCCCGATCTGTATGACAACATCTCTGTATCCCCCCCGGCCACACACACACACACACACACACACACACACACACACACACACACACACACACACACACACACACACACACACACACACGTTTTCCCTGCTGATTTGCTCTTTGATTGATAAAGACGCAGGTTGATGGATGCCGGTCGCTAATTAGCGCCTCCAGCTTAATGAGGACATTTGCCGTTCAGGTCTGATGCACGCCCCGGAGAGAGAGCGAGAAAGAAGGCAGAGGACAATGTGAAAAGGGGTATTAAAGTAAAGATGTCATTAGGGCGTAATTGAGAAGATCGTTTTCTAATTAAAAGCGTTTTTGCGTGTTAAAAGCTCACACCAAAGGGACTTTGTTTCACTTTGAGCAGCTTTTAATCACTTCATGGATAACGGCACCTTGGCAGACAGGAAGATTCTGCGGCTAGTGCGCATAAATAAAAGAATCAAAATGCCACTCACCACGGGGCTGAACAACATCTGGAGATAAAAGATGAGGACAACAAATTTCCCCTGTCGTCCTTTCAAACCCTTACAGTTCATTTCCATGTTCTTATCTGTCTTCTTCATATCCCTCACCGGATGCCGATGAGACCGCAAATCCAGGTTTATTTGTTCTTTTTTTCCGCCTCTTCAAGCCTGACTTCTTCTTTATAGCCTCGGTGCGAGCATGTACTCTGTCAACCTATTTCTCCCTGCCAGCTGGAAACTTGAGGGAGAGGAAAGCTTCTCTCTCTCTCTCTCTCTCTCTCTCTCTCTCTCTCTCTCTCTCTCTCTCTCTCTTGCTGTGTGCAGATGAATGAATATCGCCATTCAGAGACATGGGAGTGGGGGTACGAGATATTAAAAATAAATTTTAAAAAAGAAGAAGAAGACAAAGAAACAGCCAATGGCCTATTTTCAAGTCATATTTTTATATTTTGTAAATATTTATGACTAAGATGCTAACAGTCAGCCTAAAAGTGTAAAAAAAAAAGCTTGTATTTGTACACAGGCTAATAGGCAAACCATTTAATTATTAACAGAAGACATCATGACCTACTAAACAACGTGTAGGGGGTGGAGTGCAAGTGTCAAGCATTTAGAAATGTACTAGTCACATATTTTAATAACAATTGTAATGCTCACACAAAAATGATGATGCATTTTAATCAAAATAAACAGTACGTAACCGTACGTATTCTTATATTAGCACAGGTGCCATGTCATTTCAGCTTGTGTGGGCATTTGCCCCCCCTCCCCCCTTATTTATTTTTTTTCAAGATGGTTAGCAATAAATATTGTTAAATTGCTTTCATGGTAAGGGTTGGGTTTAGCATTGTTCATAAGAAAGAACACAACGATGCTGCACTTATGTTTTTACAGTAGAGTGGTACACAAATGGGGGTTTTGGCACTCTGATTTGGAGCTATATAAAACTGCAGAGCCAGTTTATTTATTGGTAATCCAGTCCGTGATTTACGCAGAGGGTGTTCACGTAAAGCTCCTTCATGTAATAAAGCTGGAATTTGACAAATATGTTACTGACTACATGAGAATTAAAAATAAAATGAATTAGTCTCCTTTTATTTTTCTTGGAGAAAACACTGATGCTCTGCTTGTGTCCGCTGACTGGTTGGTTAACGACTTAAAACTGGAGATGCTCGCTCATAGCTTTTAAAATGATAAGTACAACAGACTTTAGAAGCACATTGGAAGCAAAGCATAAAAAATTGTACATGAATCTGAAAGGAACTGGTTGGGGTGGTCCCTGATGAGTGCTGTCAGGTGGCTGCTGGCAGAAATTCTCTGCTGCTGCTCTTTGATGTGTGAAATCTAAATGGCAAATGCAGTAAAGTGGTCTTTGGAGCTGTGGCATTCCCCATCCTTACAGAGAGGTATTGCAATAAGCAAAATGTCAAAAACAAAAGTAAAAATAAAAACCAGAACTTTGCCTGTATTCTATCAAATACAATAAAACATTTTTTTAAATCTCATCAGTGTTACATTTTTAGGTTACAGCTCTATAGGGTTCAACTGATTCTGGACTTGTGAGCACCCGCTACGAGACCAGAGAGTCATAGTTCCCATATTTAGAAAGTCTCTGGTATCAGAGCTTATGGAAGCTGTGAAAATGGTGATAACTGTGCAGTTACCTGAGGCTGGAGAGCTGAATATCTTTTTAAACAATGAGCAGTTTGATTTGAGTATATCTGAAATTACTAGAGGTGTGCCAGCAGTTGTTAAATATGAGTAATTAACAGTTAGCCTGATGTGAGAGACAACCATCAGCTTGTTAAGCTGTTTCAACTTGCTTCTTTGATCTGGCGCCACAGTCGCTGTTGATCATGGTCCCAGCAGGCCAGCATCCTTTCACTTCCTGTCTCTCTCATCTCCTGCTATCTCGTTTGCTACCATGTGGAGTACAGTCAGGCCTTGGTGTCCTGCCCTCAATCCAGCCACCATACCTGTCTATCGTCCATCCAGCCATTTCCCTCTATTTGTCCAATTCAGGGTCACAGGCGAGCTGGAGCCTGTCCCACTTAGTGCAAGAGGCGGGGTACACCCTGGACAGGTGGCCAGATCCTTCACTCTTCACCTGGTTGTTGTCACCTTTGCAGCAGTAACTTGGATTTCAACTCACGAGTAGTTCTTGAGTGTACCTTCTGTTTCCTGACCTCGTTCTCGCACCAAGCTTGGACTCAAGTCACTTGCGAGACTTTCATGTTGTTCATCTGCAGAGGAAGGATTTTTCTACAAATCCAAGCTGCTTTTATCTCCTTCAAACTCACCTGCCTGCCCACTCTCCTCTGGCACGGCATTCTGGAAGCCAACTGCCAATCACAAAGAAAACAAAATTCAAGTCGTTTGTTAACATTTTTGGCGAAATAATCTTCTGCAACCGTATTTACCTGCTCTCCTCTCTGGAAGTTCCCCGTGCCCCCAAAATGACTCACATGATCTTTGCCCAAAAATCCTGTTATAATAAAAGTTATTAAAAAATTTGTTTTTCATTACAACTCTGTCATCACTTTCCAAAGTAGAGGAGACTGAAAATGTTCATGACTAATCATTGGAGTTAAAGATAAGCAAAAAAAATCCAAGTTGACACACACACTGGTTTGAATACAGACTTTTTGGATGAAGAAACCGGCTGGGGCAGCAGTAGTGTTAGATTTCACCTGACAATTTGCTAAGGTAGTGTGTGTTAATGTTTTCACTTGTGTTGCTTGCTGTGTTTTGAAATGACCACATAGTAAATCTGGGGCTAAGTGGGAAGATAGATCTGGCCTCGGAGCTGCTCTGAGCAGGAATTTATGGTGTTCTTTGTTGGGGAAAAAGAAGCACAGTAAAAGTGTAATAAAGATGTTCCTTCAGAAAATAATGCTCATCTCCCTCTCACACCAACAGGTCAGCACTATCACCCTAAGTGGTAAACCACCGTAAGTCTCATTCTGTAGTTGCTTTTGTTGAGACAACGCCGGTCTCTGCCATTCTTTTGGTCCTGGTAGAGATTACGCTGAGATGTTTCCCTGTTTTACACAATCCTTTTATTACCCATTATTCTTACAGATGCATCTGGAGATCAGCACACTGCATCCTATGCAGTCCTATGCTAAAGGCTGATCTAAAGAACTTTACACAACAGTTACAGTTATAACCTCTGGTCTCCTCCTCCCCTGCAGTAAACACCCCCACAATGGAAATACACTAGTACAGTGGCCAAGGGTGCTGACATCCTGACCCCCACCTCCTTTTAAGGTAGTGTCCATTTGCCCTTTGTCTGCCCCTCACCCTCAGTAACTCTGGCTTCCTGGCCTGGGGATGGGGGTTGATTGTCCTCCTGCCCTGCACCCCAGTTCTTTGTTCCCATTCCAGGCCTTCTTACACCCATTAACGGCCATATTGTAATATTACAGTCAATCCCAAACTATATTCTCTTTAACTCTGATGTATATTAAGGAATCTATTCTCAACACTTTCTTCCTGTTTAAAGCGAGACATATTTTTTATCAATTTAAACTGCATCAAAACAGGCTTTGAACAAAAGCAAGTTAATACGCAGAGTACTGAGAGGCTCATTATCATCTATGATTTGATTCTTTTAATAAGAGTATATAAATGAATGCAAGGTTAGTGCTGATGCATTACATGATTGTGTTCTGTTTAGAAAGAGTGACATATATGATTTGGCAGAATATGAATGTATCAATTTACTGTAAAGAACTGCAAAATGTGGCTGCAATGAAAGAACAGCTGTTAAAGTACCCAGAATGATTTCAAGAAATTCACTGACTGGACTCAAGTGTTACCGTATTTATGCCTTTAAACAATGCAGTCTATACTGGAACGCTCAAGGTGGTTTTCAAATGGGGTCACCCTATACAGTTTTCAGATGTGAATGTGGAGCAGTGCAGTGCTAAAAAAGCCAAAGCCTCCCCTAAAGAGTAGCTTTCCAAGAACAGGAATATAGGTTTCAGGCTTGAAGTGCTTTTCAGAGCGACCGAGTGATTAATCTATCGAACATTTTACTGCAACCAGAGCTCCTATCAAACAACAGAGGGACGTCGTGAAGGTTTTCATCTTTCTCCAGGTGTGAAACTGAAAAACAAATCTCCCTGCAAAAACGTCACACGTTATCAGGGCGTCACCTCGGCACGGGTTTCCCATAATGGTGATCCTATAACACGTTACCTGTTCACACACTGGGGACAAAAGGTTTTTGTGCTGCCTGGTGGGTAATTACTTGTTTTTCAAACAATGCATTTCAACAAGGCTGGACATCGCCTGTTTGATCACTGGTTTCAATTCTGCGGAGGCCAATCTTTATGTTGCAAGGATGCCGTAAAGCAGCTGAGTGTCTGATAACCAGAGGAGTCAGTCCCCTTTTTTCATGCAGGTGTGGGGAGGATTTGTTTATCTTAAACCCATATGCAGCAGTCTCCCACTTTAGGATCCAAACAAAAGGACATTTTATTTTGCAAATTTAAAGACCAACATTCACTAATTCAAGAAATTCAAGTGTGTTTGGACCTTAAAATAGCATTTAAATCTATTTTTCTACTGCCACCATCCAGGTCACATCCTCCTCAGACCAAAACAATCAATCTTATCTTTATTTGTTTAAATATGTGAACAAATGGCAAATATGAGATTTATTTATTTGATTTTGCAAAGAGCTGGCTCCAAATTAACTTCATAAGTGAACACAGATCTGCTTTATTGTGCAAAACTCCTGCTTTATATTGCACAGGTCCCTCTTTTGCTGCCAAAATACTTCATGGTAGGAAATCCATAAGAAGTATACAGCTGTCCTTGATTCAGGGTGTAAGATGTTAGCACTGAGTTTACTCTGGGCTCTGCTTTCAGGTTTTAAAAATGCAGCTTCTAAAAGGAGACATTAACCTTTTTTAGGCCAGAACTAGTGAGCTGTGAGGTGAGATGATAAATTAGTTAAACACAACAGTTTGAATCCTGCGTGAAGCTAAGCAGCATTAGTGAAATCTGTGCTTGTCTGCTGGTGTGGTTTAGAACAGAGGGGAGAGTTGCAGGAGGACTGACTTTCAATTAACATTCACATATTGTTTTTTTCCCTCCTGCAGCTTTAAGTCCTGTAAGTAGCAAAATTGGGCCTCGAAGAACAAAACTTGTGTCACATCCGACAGAAGATTAATCATTACTGTGATCTGGGGAATTTGGAGGCTAAGTCCTTGAACTCTCTGTCATATTCAAACCATTCTGAGTAATGTTTGCAGTGTAACAGGACATTATCCTAATTAGTGAGGCCACTACTGTGGGGGAATGCTGATCAAGATATTGTCGGTGACAAAGTAACATTCATATGAGCACCAGCAGAGCATCGTGCTGCCTCTTAAGTGTTGCCTCTTCCCATATAGTTAGTCCAGCTGCTGTTTCTTCCCCCTCGTGAACAATGCTTACTCAGCTTGGCGTGTAAAACAAAATGTGATTCATCAGACCAGCTTCTTTCATCGCTCAGTGATGCTCACATGCTCACTGTAGGCAGTGTGTGTAGTCAGCATGGGGACACGAGCCAGCCTTCCTTCCCCACACACATCACTGAGCCTTGGGTGTCCGTGATCCTGTCACTGCTTCAGCTGCTGACTTCTGGAAAATGCTAACTGCTGCACACTGGGAGCACTTCCACTAAACCTGTTGTTTTGAAGGTGTGACCCAGTTATAGCCATCACAAGTAGACCTTTATCAAAATCACTCAGATCTTAACTTACACTTAGTGCCATTGATTTCACTTGTCAGTGGATTTAATGTTGTGGCCAGCTGTATGAAGCAGCAGACCCCAGCAGACACTTGCTGTGCAGCTTGAATATGGAACATAAATAATGCAAAAATCATCAACTGACATCACAAGTACTGGAAGTAACACGAAACTAGGACAGGAGGAGGTTTGATGACAGAAGAACAGATTAGGCAATCAGCGAAGTAATATTGTTGGACAGCATCCAGGAACATATGAGATCAAAGAGGAATGAAGGTCAAAAACACATGAAAGAGTTCATTTGTATTTAATCAGCCTGAGCTATATACAGCATCTTGAATGCTGATTCTCTTCCAACAGTGATATTTTGGTTCACCAGGATAACTGAGGACTAAGACTCCAAAAAGCAACTGAGTTCATTGGCTTGAGTTCTACTCCAGACAGAGGGGGGGTTATTATTATTATTATTATTACAAGTCAGTATAATAAACTTCAGTTCTTTTAATCAAACTGTGGAAAAGCTCACCTGTAGGGAGTGTAAAATTATTTTAACGTTGCTCAAAAAAAATAAAACAATAAATAAAATAAGATATAATTTATTTACAGCAAATGTTGGAAAATTCCTTTGTTTACCAAATTAGACACAATCTATAACACAGTAGCTTAAAAAGTAGAATATATTAAATAAAGATCAACAAAAAAAATACAATGTGACCCAGCATTTATCTCAATAATAATAATAATAATAATAATAATAATAATAATAATAATAATAATAATAATAATAATCTAAGTCTATACTGTTGTATATTATATATTTTCTAGGTGATGGAGAAGGTCAAGAAAATATATTTGGCTAATTCGTTTGAGTTATTTTTGCTTTTATTTATTTATTTATTTATTTAGTTATTTAGTTATTTATAAACAGGAGAGGGGGTGGGGAGACCTGCATACCTTTTTAAAGTAATATAAAAGATAATGTGCTGAGGAAGGCGGCACAGCCTGCCAAAACATCAGTAAACTGAGACAGCTGACAGCTAACGTATTCTGCTATGCAGTTCCTGGAGGTTCATGGGTAATGAAGTCTTTGAGCAAAATGGATTCTACCAATTTTGTGCTTTAATGTTAGCTAAAAAGTGAATTCCCTTTATTGTGAGAATTAGTAAACTTGCAGCATGTTTTATTTCTTGTTTTTGACTTATGTTATTTTATATAAATGTTAGATAAGCGTTTAAAATATCGTTAAAGTCGTTAAAACGCTAACGTCCTCCCCCCTCCGCCACTGAAGAATAGAGGGTGCCTGTTAACGTGAGTCCTCTTCTACCGTCGGATTACAGCCGAGGCGGCACGCTAAAGGACTTCTTCTTAGTCATAAAACGTCGAATTAAACCAACAGTAAGTACATTAAAGTTGTATTTTTTCACATGTGGAACATTTTTTAAAAAGTAAGATGATTGTTAACTCTGCAACTTATTCGGAAATTAAAGTTTTTTTTTAACGCCACGTGGTCAGCTGAACTACAAGTTGGTGGTACTGTGAGAAACTTTGGCTAATGTCAGAGAGTGCAAGCAACCGGCGTAAGCCATCAGTGATATTTACGGTCGTTACTGCTACTTTGATTAGAAATGCATCACAGTTAGAGACTTCTGTTGCTCGTGAATTGTACTTTTCTTTTGGGTTCCCCCTATCCTTTTGGCACTTCTGTAGCTTTATCACAAAGGTTTTTAATATTAAATTGAATTTCAGAGGCTCTCTTGTTTCTCTGTTGCACATTAGCTTCGTATTCTAGTTAACAAGGTGAGTGTCGATGTTGAGGCTACTTTTCAACTAATACTTTAACACATGCACTGGATTTTGCATTCTGGTGATAATTAAAGTAGTTAACACTCATTTGACAGTTTGGAACTGATTTATTTATACATTTTTTTTTCTTAAACATGTTTCTAGTATTTTTGTCAGGGACTCAATATTCACTAATTAGTTTGTCTTGTAGATCATTTCCCCCCCTTATTTCGTGCAAAGCTCAAAGACATTAGCATTGAAAAGTTCGTGCATGTTTGTGGTTTTTGTTTGAAAAGTGAGTGCAGAGAGTACTGTCAGAACGAATTGTTTTAGATCAAACTACATCCTTCAAAATGATGGCTAACCATTGAAAATGTCTTGAAAAGGTTAAATCTGTACTTGTTTTAAGAAGATGTACCTAATAAACTGTCAAATGAGACTACAATAATCAGCCACAATATTAAAACCGGCTCTATCCAGAGCTACTTTGTCCACACAGTCTGGCAGCGGCTTCAAAGTCTTTTTAAGGTGGAGGTTCTCATGATTTAGGCTTGTTTCAACACATCCTGTAGGTGATGTGTTTAGCTTTAAGTTTGAGCCCAAGTAGAAAACCTTGGGTTTTCTATTGTTCCTCAAGCCTTTCCAGAGTAGTGTGCATTGTGCTGGGACTGTCATTGTTATTTGGCAGGGTGTCCTTGGTTGAAAAGTAAAAGTAACATCTACTTGAATGCCAAACCCAGTGTGCCAATGCACTGCAAGCAGGTGATCTGTTTAATTCATTTTTTACCTGCCAATGGTTTTAATTTTGTGGCCGATCACTGAACACCTGCCATGTGACTGCAAGTTTGTCTGTTTGTTTTGATGTCTTAGGAATGAATTCTGAGTAAACAGTGAATTATTTCAATATCCAATTTTGCAATAGGCACTGTACTTTATCCCCATCATGCCAAAGCAAAGGTGAGCTACAAACTGAGTTAAAATGACTGTTTTGTCTTAGTTAAGGCATAAACAGTGTTTTCTTGTCCTGCTGTGTCTAACGGGAGTGGCCTTTTTCTAGTTTTACAGCATATCTGTCTTTATTTTAATTTTTACACCTTAAATGATAATAAACAACTTGATTTGAAATGGACACGAGGGAAATACTGTAAGCAAAACCTAACCTGAAGTTGGGTCTGGTTTGTTTTGGCATGGCTTGTCCGGTGTGAGATGAAAGTCTATTTTGTAACCTTTCTCTGCATTATTTCATAAACATTTATTCATCAAATCTTATGTAAATAAACTATTGACTGACCAGTGAGTGTGAGTGCAGTACCACCTTCACGCTGAACTAATGGCTCTAGTTTCCACCTGTTGCTTCTTTTCTCTCCAAACAATCCAAAAAAGACAAGCAAGTAAAGAAATGGATCAGTCTTGTCAAAATCATCAGCAAAGCAGAGCCCCTCAGAACGCTGTACCTATGGGAACCTTCAGGCAGGGTAGTGTTCCCGCCCTGGAGAGGGGCATCATTAGTGGAGACAACGTCCAGTTTGGGAGGCTGCGTCGTCACACGCGTCTGTCCCAGTCGGAGAGCTCTGGGGCTGAAGAGGAATGGTTGAGCTCCTCAGTGGAGGTGAGTGGCTCGTATGGTCAAAGCCCCGTGCTGCAGGGTTTGCAGGCAGAGGCAGTGTGGTACAACCGCAATATTCACGATCAGGTTGAGAGTGGCGGACTGCTGTCGTCCTCTCCCCGGAGCCCAAACACCAGAGGATTCTTGCTCTATCACTCCAGACCCAATCAAAGTCACCTGCAGGGTCAAGGACCCTCTGTCACCGCAGTGAAGGCCTCCGGTACGCCCCACCGTCAGATTGGCAAAGGCCGCAATCGCACCTCCTCTGAGACAGAGCAGGGGGGCAAAGGTAGCAGGGGACCACACCCAAGGAAGAGGGGCATCTCTGAGACGGAAAGCAAGCCCAAACGGGACAAGTATGACACCTCTGTCATGGAGTGAGATGTGACGTGTGCTTTTTGGCTCATTTAACACTTTTTTTTTTTTTTTTTTTTTTCTGTGTGTTGGCTGTTTATGCTGACTTCTACCTGTGTGTGTGTGGGGTTTTTTTTTTTTTTGTTTTTTTTTTTTGTTTTTTTTTTTCTCCCCATACATAGACCTTCTGGTTGAACTTACGTGTGTTGAGGGCAGGTGGACATGTACTGCATATGGAACCAACGTATGTTAATATGGGGTTATTCAAAGTTTGTTCAATCCAGTAAAAATGCCACAGTTGCTTTTCCCAACCCTCTTATTTACCAGCTGCTAGTGTTACGCTTATTTTTAGATTCGGAACATTAAAAAAAACCCCACCTTTCTGACCCTTGTGTGCCTGTACATATTTGTTTTCACACATGGAGTCCAGACGATGTCGGGGTGGCCAGGTTGGGACTTTCTCACATGTGACTTACAACAGGAGATAATTAGCATTAAACTTATTCTCATAATGGAAATGCTTCATTTCATTAAGACGTGTGCTGCATGGATTTGCAATGCCTGTGCTTTTCTTTTTTTTTCCTGTTTGACTCTTCAATTGTAACTGTCAGGTGTCGACTACAAAGGAATGCCCAAGTTAGTTGTATACAGTTCTCCCCTTTCAAGGGTAATGGTATGTGTAGTCAGGGGGGGTTGTTGGCAGGCAGTGACTAGCCTTTTGTTCAGTAATCCAGACTCTGCAGATCAGGCAACTCTGTTTGTGTGAGTGTGTAGACTGATGACTGACTGCTGCAGTAATTCACGAGCTGAATGTGACAGGGGTAAATCATAGGTTTCATTTAACCATTCATTTGTTGTCATCTTACAGCTGTAGCTGAAAGCATTGGGGAGAAACTAACTGCAGTGTCAAACTTCACCTGTAGTTCCTGCTGTTGTAACCTGTAATACAGCAAAATCAATCAAACGGCTGTCAAAGTTGTTACGTTGCTTTCCGTCTCAGCAGTTTGGCTATAACGCCTAAAATTCTTGTCTCGTGGTTTGCATATAAATTATCAAACTGTTCTGTTGAATTGCTAAATCTCTCATGAATTCTTATTCTTTTTCAGTACTAACATGAGTGGACTGATCTGCCTTACCACAGAAAGCATCTGGTTTGACAAAAACCGCTACGATGAGGCAGAAAAGCGTTTCTACGAGGGAGTCAACGGACCTGCCACGCAGCAGGTACAGAAACTTCATCAATCCATTTCTTAAATGCTAAACACTTTTAGAGGGTTTTAATCTGTAGTCTTTACTCAGAGCTATTCTGCCTGACTCTCTTTTGGTTCATGCCCTCCTGTCGGTGGCAGCGCAGCTCCCTTTTAGACAGTGTCCTGTTGATTCAGGCAGTAGTTACATCATCTTCTGTCACAGCTCATGGCAGCCTGGAGCAGCTGTGTGCATGTGAGTTAAGCCTCTCGATTTAGAAGTGGCTTGTACTAGCAAGAGGGTCAGGTGGTTTGGCAGCTGTCTTATCTTCTCAGGGCTGCTGCAGCAGTTCTTGGAGTTTCTATATAATGCTGGGAAAACAATGAAAAGAACCACATGCAGATAGTCTTGATTTTATGCGCAGAGTTATTTATAGATCTCTACAACTGATGTTGCTTGAGGGCTCCACAGGTAGACATGTCAGTGCATTTTATTGAATCAGGTTTGGAAAAAGTTTAAATGAAAGGTCACGTCTCAGGACACAAGTGTGTGGGGGATTACATCGGCAGCATGAGCTGCTGGTTAGGCCATCGTGCCAGGCTCATGTACCCTCAGGTCTGCTCCCAGAGTCTGTAACTTTTGTATTGCTACATCAAATGCAAATAGATAAGACAAGTTTTGTGTGTGTGGGGTTTTTTTTGTTTTTGTTTTTTGGGTGGGAGGGTGTAAGGTTTGCCTCTATTTTACAGAAGGAAAAGGGAGGGGGGGGGGAAGCCTTTATTAAACCAGTCGCCCCACTTTTGTCAGTCCTGCACACTGCTTTGTCTTTGACTGCTTCTACTTCATTAGCTCTTTTCCCACACGTGCCTGCGGGTTAGGTGAGATGATGCCATCATGCAGGACATTGCTAAATCCACTAGGAAAATGTAGAGTGAGTACCACATTGTGCATGAACTGCAGATGTTCACCGTGTCATAATGTGGAATTGAAGTGTAAATGGCAACATTTTGTGCAGTCCATATTGAGCATTCACATGCCGTGTAGTACCAGTTTTTGTTTTATAATAATCATAATCATCATCAGTGGTTTTTAATGTTTTGCTAGCAGTATACGTTGGTGTCGTTTCAAAAACGGGTCTTGCACGTAATTGTTCCTCCTCTCCTTTATTAATACGAGATTCCTTCTTAAAAATCTAATGTTAGTGATCAAGATTAAAATGAACTATTTTGGTTATCACCAGGCTACAGTTGTTACTTACAAATATGGTAACTTCTTTCACTGTAATACAAAGATTGTTTGTTTGAGGACCAGTAATGGAAAAATGACACAGACTTTAGTTTCAGTGGGGGGGAAAGGACAAGACTATTTCTTTGGTTTAAGGTGAGGTTTATAAGAACTTATTTTCATGGGGGGAGCAAGGAGGACAACCTGTAGTTGGTCTGCTTTTATTCTTTCGTGCATGTAAATATGAGCACCAGTTGACAGTAGTATCCCAATAAATTGTAAAATATTGATCTCTTTGTACCTACATCTTCTACTTTTCCTGTTGTTTTCATGTTTCCCCCCTCATTTACCCTTTACATCACCGGGTGCTGGTGATAACTGGCGTGCAGCAGGCCAAAGGTCGCCAGCAGAAACGGCGGCACAGAAACGTAAGTCGGTCGCACAGCTTTGCTGCTCAGGCAATGCTGGAAATGCTGCATGAATGAGACAGCAATGCTGGCTGCGTCTGCTGCTGCCTGACCTGGAGTGTGTTATTCATCACGACATCATGGTATCTCATCCTGTTCCACCACCTCTCGCCATCCAGCTTCCTTTTCTATGTCTGTCAATATAATTGATTTAGACTGCTTCTAATAAAGCTGATTTCATTTATTCTAGACATTGTGTTATGATTATAGTTGTGATTATCAGTTTTGATCAAACTGCTAATGATTCTTGGAAGCAAACTGTTTTCTGAGAGTTTGAGTTGGATAAGGTCAGTATCAGCCTCCCAGCTTTGTTAAAGACTGGAAGCAGAAGGTTAAAAAGGCAGATGACAATTTAAAGGAAAAGAGAGCTCTCATTATACTGTCAGTCACCATAAATTTGTTTTGGGATCTTTTTTTTTCTTTTTTTTTCTTTATTTTGTTTTGTTTTTGTTTGTTTTTTGGCGAGTGTTGTATTTCTGTTCCCCATTTTAAAGCAGTTTGCTTTCAATCTCTTTGTTAACAGGCTGGAGGCTAATGATGAATTACTATCAATCTGACTCGGAAAGAAGCAATCTTGTTCTGCTTCAAAATTCATTGGAGATGGAGTTGATTTCTAATCAGCGTTTTGTGTTTAAATCTTTTTTTTTTTTACCCCTGCATGTTTTTTGGTTTTGCTTGCTTTTTCACATCAGCCTTGGGTTTGTTCTTGACCTGTGCGTTAATGCATTTGTTGCTGTGTTTGCTGTCCTGCAGTGTGACTCTTGGTGTTAATTTGTGGTGTTCTTCCCGCAGTCATCCTCACATGCAGGAGACCAGGAGCTGGTTTCACGCATGAAGAGCCTGGAGCTGGAGAACCAGACCCTGCACAAAGGTTTGTGCTTAAACTATAATACACATGTTCAAGATTTTATCGAAATAAAACATGACATTATAAAAGAACTGCTCGTAGTAAAATATTGCAGGGCGGCAGTCAGACGTGTTGCACAGTTTCAAGATGAGGTTTTTTGGTGTTCCTTCAGTTAGGTTTGCAGCTTATCTGTCAGGACAGTGAGCCTTGATACATCAGTGCGCCAAGCTGCTGCACCCAGATGTTTGCCTGTACACAAGTGTGCACATTGCTACGACGCAGACCACAACAGTTGTAGTTTGTCTGTTTATTGCAGTGATGTTAATGAGCAGATTGATCAGGACACAAAGTCAAAAGTTTAATTCCATGAAATTAAAACTACTGATTTCTTTTAAAGAAACGTTTTTTTTTTGGTTTTTTTTTTTAAACAAATAAACCCCGTGGTTGAGCAGATTCTCAGTTTGTAGCTTTCGTGATCAAAATCGGCCAAAACCAGTATCAGGTTGACCTTAAAGGTGTCTGGAATCTGAATCACCCAAAAAAAAAAACGGTTTAGTGCAAATCTATTTAAAGGGTTTACTTAATCATCTTGACAGGTTCAGTCTTTTCTTACATGCATACATCTGTCTGCAGGGTGTACACACCCATGATGAATGGTGGTAAACAATCAATTTGGCTATTACTGTTACAAAAATGTAGGAAACTGTGGAGAAGTTCAAAGCAAAATGTGGAGAGGCTGATGAGGGATCGTAAACCAGCACAAACAGATTTGAATGTGTCAAAGTCAACCCTGATAACCTATACATACCAGCTTGAGATGTACCCTTATTTGTAAGCTCGTTTTTGCTGCCCCCAAGTGGCAAATGCATGTATTTGACTTTGACTTTGTGTTTGCTTGTGTAGTGGTGGTTGAGATGAGGGCAACCCTGCAGAAGCTAGAGTCCAGAGTGGCTGTGCTGGAGAAGAGCCCAACACCAGCAGCCATCCCTGCTGCAAAGGTAGATGCTGTGGGATGTTCATAGCTTCTAAAACAGACGTCTTTCGGGGGGTCCTACAAATCTTCTCTGTACTTGAATTCAAGTTTTGATGTTAATCAAAAGGGAAACGTGTACACTGGCAGATCACACTTTTGGTTTTGATTTGAAGTCATTTCTTTAATCTTCTGTCGTGTGTGTGTGTGTGTGTGTGTGTGTGTGTGTGTGTGTGTGTGTGTGTGTGTCCCCTTGTCTGGTTGTTTGATTGTATTTTTATTCAAATGTCTTGTACCTGCGCCCCTTCCTTATTTCATATAATCAATTGAAGTTCCTTTCCTTTATGCCTTTCACTGTGATGTTTTGAGTCACGCACTAGAAAGACTATTTGTAAAATACACCATCTATTCCCTTTTTTCCATCTGCATTGTCCAGGTTGCTCCAGTCAAACAGGAAAAAGTGATAAATGGTGACGATGATGACATAGACTTGTTTGGCAGCGACGAGGAAGATGAGGAGGCAGAACGTATAAAGCAGGAGCGCTTGGAGGCCTACGCAGCCAAGAAGGCAAAGAAACCAGCTCTCATTGCTAAGTCATCCATCCTGCTGGATGTCAAACCTGTAAGTATCTATTAGGGGTGCAACGATATTCATATCGATATTGAACCGTTCGATACAGTGCTTTCGGTTCGGTACGCATATGTATCGAACAATACAACATTTGTAATTTATTTTATCAACTTTCCTTCTGACGATGCTGTCTGTGTTGAGCGCTCAGTGAATCTGCGTTCGACTACTCCGCCTAGGCTGCACTGTCGAGCGCAGATCCACTGAGCGCTCAACACAGACAGCATAGTCAGAAGGAAGAGCGCAGGGCAAGCTAGCAAGACACATGGACCTCCCCCACCCTCATTCAGATCTGGCGTTTGGAATTATTTTGGTTTTCATGTGACGTATGACCCTGAAGGTAAGCGAGTCATGGACTAAAGTAAAACAGTATGTTGGATGTGCCATGCAATGCTCAATTACATGGGTGGGAACTAGTGTGTTAGCGTAGTTAGCTTGTTAACGTGTTGGCCGTCTAGCCCCATGCACGGGGCGATCGGCGGTAGCTCGTTAACGGAGATTTGCCGTGTTGTGGCGTTAAGGTCATTTCAACGAGATTAACCTGAAAGCACTAGTGGGAACACAACGAATATGACTGCACATTTACGCCGACATCATCCTAGTGCAAAGACCAAAACAACAAGCATGCTACTAACTTTAGCCGAGTCATTTAGACAGCTGTTAGCACATGATTCTCCTTATGCTGCTGAGAATATAGCCCAGAAGAAGCGGATAGTATAGCTTTTATTTTGGAAAGAGACATTTCTCTGTAATAAACTCTCTTTTCCAAAGATGAGTGATTCCTCAATCAGATACAGGGCTCACAATATCGCTAGCCCAACGTCCCGTAGCTAGCGATTTTTTTTTTTTCAGTCGGGCTACCAAAATCTATCTCTGCCCTGCCCGTCGGGCTATTGTAGGAAGGAAAAATATGTCAATGCTTTTGCATTCTTTCAGAAATGTAGCTGGGTAATTATGTCATTGGCATCGGTGAGCCACTGTCAATATGTGACATATTGAAATCGCGTTTGAATTTGCGCTTGTTTTTTTGCTTTCACTTTGCAATCGTGTGAACTGTGTATAGAGAGCGACAGCACTGATCTGTGAGTGATGATAATTTGTGCACCAATTCCTCTGACATCGTCTTATTAATTGTTAGCTTACTATGCAAACATGACAAGTGAAATCTCCCGCAGCAAGCTTAAACATGTGAGAGGTTGATCGCGCAGAGAATCGCTGAGCTTATGTGAGTGCATGTGTAAAAGCAGCAGGATATATATTTGACTACGATGACCTGGATGACTGAGAACCTTCACAGACAGATATATATTTTAGTTCTGCTGAGCCAAATAAGACAGGTCAGGGTGAAGAAGTGACAGCCAAAGAAAAGCTTACCACAAAACGGAAAAGTTATGACAAATCAGACTATAAGGCAAAAAGAAAGTGCAGCTTTATGGTTTCATGGACAAAAGAATTTCTGTGGCTGCAATATGACGAGCTAAATAACCAGGGCTGCACATAAGTGGTCCGCAGGTGCGCATTCGCTGTCAAAATAAAAAACACGCACAAGGGTTAGGGTTAAATTTAAAAACTGTACTTTTGAGTTAAAATATATATTTATAATTTTAATAAATGACAAATTAAAAAGGCATGAACATTTTTTTGTATCGAAAAAATATCGAACCGTGACACCAAAGTATCGAACCGAACCGAACCGTGAATTTTGTGTATCGTTGCACCCCTAGTATCTATCGAAGCATAAAAGATTTTCACATGTGCAAGTTTTTCTTTAAAATTTTAATTTGATACATTTTATTCGTGGTTAAGGGTTTTGGGGTTTTTTTTGGGTTTTTTTTCTGGTAAATCCTGAAAAACTGACTAGTCTGTAATAGTAATGATTGTTGAAGAGGAAAAAAAATTTTAAAAACTTAAGCGATACATTTTAACTGTAATGTGAGCTGTGTCATTGAACCCGATTGGTATTTGTGTCTCTCCCCTTCTTGTGTGTGTTTAGTGGGACGATGAGACGGATATGGCTAAGCTGGAGGAGTGTGTGCGCTCGGTGCAGATGGACGGGCTCCTGTGGGGAGCTTCCAAGCTGGTGCCAGTCGGCTATGGCATCAAGAAGCTGCAGATCAGCTGTGTGGTTGAGGACGATAAAGTTGGCACAGACATCCTGGAAGAGGAGATCACCAAGTTTGAGGACTATGTAAGTAACAATCACAGAGGTGTAAACAGTTTGTGGTGTTGAGCCATGTTTTAACTTACATTTATGCAACAGTTGTCACAATGCAGCTGGACGAGAGTTTTACATGCCAGTGTTCAGATTAGAAATGGTTCCCTCCTTTCACCAGACAAATATTGTTTCTCCAAAAATGCTTACATCCTTTGTAATAAGATTATCTATATATAGATAGGTTTGTTTTTGTTTATTAAAGAGGTGGTTTCCTCCTCTTTATGGACTCCTAACTCTCCATTCATGAATCTAGTCATTATCTTTTATTCTGCTCTGAGATATGAATCGAAAATTCATTTTACTTTTTAATCATTGGTGCAAGAAATCATATATTGCAGTAAACATTTAGTGAAGACTTCTCACTCACTCATCACAAAAAGCATCTTTTACCAGTTTTGTAAGTTAATCAGTAAAACAACTTTATTTAAATAATGGCTTTCATTACATTAAATCTTAATAGCATAAATATGTTGCAATAACTGACTTTGCATTCAATTCTTTCTTCCTCTGTAGATCCAGAGTGTCGATGTTGCTGCCTTCAATAAGATCTAAGCTCCTCCAGCCCTTCACCTGCTCCACCAAAGTGTTGTTGCTGCTGCGGGTGTGTGGTTAATAAAAAGAAAAGCAAATCTTTGAGCACAAACATCTGCCTCAGTTTCCTCATTCTCACTGAAATGAATTATTCTGCCTGTCTTCACATGTTAAATTGAGCACAGCTTCAAAGTGGAGCCCAGCCCCACCCAGAATCCAGGGTATAGAGGCTGCGTGAATGTGATCTTCTCTTTGTGAAGCAGAACCATTGCATCAGAAACATTAAAGAAGGATAAAGTCCCACCTCTGAAATCTAGATACACTCCTATTCTGCAAGCACACTGGGCACTGAGAGTCATGCTCTCCTTATTGTGCTGAAATGAGCAGGCTGTGGGTGAGCAGTCCAGGCTCCACGATTTAGAGTTGTGCCCCAGCTTGCACTCGCTCCCTCCTCCGGCCCGGCTCATGTTCTTGTAGCATACGCCGACGGAAACCCCTCCGTTTCCGGTCCACTCGATCTCCCAGTAGCAGCGTCCAGCCATCCCGGCCTTACACAGCACCTGTGCCCAGCTGGTGAAGCGGTCTGGGTGGTCCGCGTAGGGCTGCGGGTCGGCGCGTGTGGTCACGGCTCGTTGCCCGTCAGAGAAGCACAAGTAAGAGTTGGCAGTGTTCGGGTCCAGGATTATATCGTTGTAATCTGGACAGAAGATGAGCGTGTGCTACAGATGACTGTATTTGATGGTGGTATGATTTGTAAATGATCGTACTCACATTGAAGAAAATCAGCTCTCGTCTTTGGTTCTGAGTTGTAGGGTATGTCAGCGTCTTTAACTGTTAGATTTAGAGGATAAAGGGTTAAATTAAATTTAAGTGACAGTTTTCTAAGTTGCTTTTGTGTGTGAGGTTTAGTAAATCTCACCTTTAGACTTTTCAGAGTTGTTCTTACTGCTGCTTTCTTTCAGTAAAGTGACTGAAAATGTAAATTAGAAAATAAAGGTGTTGGGGTTTCTTTGTAAATCGTGTGTGTTGCAATGAGAAGTGAAGTAAAGGGTACATTTACGTCACTACTTACCCTTTTCAGATATTTTGGAGAATTCTTTTTGAAGTGTATCATCCAGACTGTCCTTCAGGTTAACCAGCGCCCCTTTCGTGGTTTTATACATCAAATAATGAAGCGCATCAGTGCTGGGCATCTCCACGGGCTTTGTAGGGAAGTGAAGAGACTTGCACTTCTGCAAAAACATTCAACACAACAGCATTTGAATTAGGGCTGTTGGATATAACAATATATATCGGATGACCACAACTGTTTACGGCAATATTTTTTTTCATCGTTTTGACGGTCACTGTAGTGGCTATATTAATTTCTTAAAGTTCTCTCTTTCTCTTATATTTAATATAACCACACTGTGGACGGACAAGCGCCTGTTTTTATGCATTAGCAACAATGATGGTAACACTATCGTGTGTCCGCTTATTTTCCATATAAACCTTTCACAATAAAGCTCAGGATCCTGTTGAGACTTTTCAAAATAAACTGAATCACGTGAAAGAGCAGATTATTTACGGATGAGAAGTAAAAAAAAGATCCGCCAGGTGCTAAAAAATAAACCTTAGAGTCAATCGTTAGAACAGGCTTTTCCCCGCAGCGCGCCGTGTAATAAATACTCAAAGAAAACGGTCGTTACAACTTATGTCTAAAAATGTATCGTTTCATGCATCTGTTAAAACACTCGACTCCAGGTACATCACGCGCAGCTGGAAACACTTCCCGAGCTGCCCGAGATTCACAGAATTTACAGAAAATGTTACATTTTTGTGATTTATATCGTCATCGGACGATAGAATTCTTATATCGGGATATGAGATTTGTCATATCGCACAGCCCTAATTTGAATACAAATGCAGCAGGTGTAAATAAACCAGGAAGGCTCGCAGAACAGTTGTGGTGAATCGCTTACAGCCCAGACCATAATTAAAGAGCAAGTTTTATTTATTTATTTTTAATTTAATAAAAAGGATTAAAAGGAGACAAAACATTTAAATATATTATCGTGCTGAATACTTTGGATGTGTTTGATAAATAGGCCATTTGGCTGCAGTTCAAACATTACTCAGGTTAACATGGATCCAAATAGGGGAAAGCAGGGTCATAAGACGACAAGCATAAGTCGGCAGGTTTGACCTTTTCCATAGTTCTGCATCAGTAAACATACAGGAGTCTTTCTGGGAAGGGACCTTACAAAGTGCCTTTGCCAAATGATGTGTGACTGAAGTTCACTGCAACTCTGCAACTTCTGAATTTTAAAGTTTGTAATTTGAGTTTTCACTTCAGTTTTTCTCATGCTAAGTTTCAGATTTGTCCTTGATTCTGGAGATCCTGGAAACACTTCAACAGACGCTGAATGAACTTTAGTGTTAGTAGCTAAAGCTGATAGCACACGTGTCATTTGGATTATTTATCATCCTCAGTTAAATCTCACTTCATAAGTAAATATAGAAATTACAGTGTACTTACTTTTAGATGTGATTAATTTCAGTAATTTTTAAGAGGAACAGTGAAAGTAAATTATCTAGACGTTAGTAAAATGGGAAATAACCTCACTGTCTTCTGCCTGATTAGGATTTCCCTCACCATCCAAAGCCAAAAGAGGTAAGTGAACACTAAACTGAGCAGATTGTGTATTTATAAAACCCCTTTCAGGGCCCCAAATCAGCAAAGTATATCAAAAAGCTTTGAACGTTTCCCTTATAAGAGAGACTTGTGGTTAGATTAAAAACAAAAGTCAATCTTTCCCACATTTTTAGTTCAAACTTCAGTTTCACACCTGAAGAAAGTGGATGTGGTCTTCAGTGTGAGAGAGCTTCTCCAGCTCAGCGCCGGTCCTCTTGAGCTCGGCCATCTCCTTCTGTATCTTCTCCAGCTCCTCCTCAGCCTGACTGACGGCTGCTTTGCCCTGGACTCTGATCAGCTCCTTCACCTCGCTGTTCTGTTTCTCAATGGATCGGATCAGCTTGGAGAAAATCCTCTCACTCTCCTCCTGTGCAGCCTCCGTGGAGTGCTGTGGAAGATAAAAGTTTCCTCTTTTGGTCCCCTGGATTCACTGGAACTGCACTTTTGACAAAGACACATTTTAAAGCTCCTGGAGAGGAAATGCACTCACCTTGATGTATCTGATTACGTATCGTAGTTCCTTCTCACTCTCCTTCAGTTTCTGCACAGACTTCAAAGAGGTCTCCTGGAGTTTTTTCTAAGAGAATACAAAAGATGAATATCAATCACATGGAGCAGTCCCCTGTGCCGCTTAGGCGAATAATTTTTCGCGGCTGCATTTCACGGTGGAAAGTTTTGATTTCAAAAATCAAAGGATGGCAGTACAGTAGGAGGCCTTTGGTCTTCCAGCCAAGATACAGCAGCAGGACCAAAGCACACGTTACTCTGCTTGTGTTCAATATTTTCAATGCTGAGTTTTCTTCATTTGTATATAATGGCTATCACTGTGACTTTGTAGCCTTTTCCAGAGTGACACATATCAGTGACTTTGTTCTCATCTTTTCTTGTGTTGCTTTAAAGACAATCTTAGTCTACTTCATATGTTTTAAGTGATTCCTTGATTCAACAGGTCTGGCAGCAAAACTCAGCTTTCCAAAAAATGTCGATTAAGAGTTTTTTGAGCTTACATCATAGACTGTACACATGACCTTATCTGGAAAAAAGGAAAATATTCAACAAGCAGCCTAACAGGTAACAGCCTCTAATTGGTCGGTTTTTCTTTCTTTCTCATTCCTCATCTGGCTCTCTCTGGCTTTAACACTTACCTCTACAGACTGAGGAGTACTATCCCTAAGTACTGATTTGATATGTAAATCTTGACAAGTTTCCCCTTAAAATCCAAATTTGTGCTGCCAGTAAAAGCTCTCTGTCTAAATAAAGGTCTTAGAAAGCCAATAGAAGGTCAAGTGCACATTTTGAATTTCAAATCCACTCAGAAAAGATTGCAAAAAAAAAGAAAAATGCTCAAACCCACCTGCTGTTTTGCCCTCTCGTCCACCACGGAGACAGTTTCATGGCCCTTATGGCTCTCTTTAACACACTGCGAGCACACACAGTGCTGGTCATTGTGACAGTACAGCCTCAGTAACTTATCGTGCTGTGGGCACAGCTTCTCTTTCAGCTGATCCGAAGGTGGGATCAGCTTATGTCCCTTTCCACGAAAGCGTTCTTCGTGGGCTTTCAGGTGAGAGGCGCAGTACGACCCTACGCACATAAGGCATGACTTCACGGCTTTGCTTTTTCTCACCGTACATGAAGTGCATTTCACCTCCTCTGGTTTGCTGGATTGTTGACTTTCGGCCTGAAATCCGGTTTTCTGAAGCTTTTCCACCAGTTCACCCAGAACAGTGTTCCTGCTCAGGAGAGGTCTTGGGTTGAACACCTGCCTGCACTGAGGACAGCTCCACTGACCTTTCTGCTTCGCCCTGTTCCAGTAGTCTTCAATGCACTCCAGGCAGTAGCTGTGTCCACAGGGGATCGTCACTGGGTCTCTTAACACCTCCAGGCACACTGAACAGCAGAACTGGTCCTGCTCAACAGAAATCGTTGTGGCTGCCATTTCCTGCACTCTCGACTGAAACTAGAACAGGCAAAGATGGGCGTAGTTCACAGGTGTGCTGACAGCAGCTTCTCATGTTTCACCTGCTGCAACCTGAAGCCTCCAATCACAGCCAGCAAAGAAGCAAATGGGCCGTCCCAGAGAGCCTGTGCAAAGACCAGCCTGACAAAGAAAACGCCTCCAGGTCCCACATCAGGGAAGCTCCTGTGAGATCACATTTAAATACAATCTGATATGAGGCTGTACTGGAAAATGGCATTGTTTTCGTGCCTGGAGCCAGCGTTTTGGTCACGGAGCTGATGTGTAAACAAAAACCACCCGTGAGAAAATGTAGTGCGTTTGTTTTTTAATGCCAGCATGTCAAATAATCCACGTTATCATTGAAGCAAATATGACTGTTTACAGAGGATTACTGGGTTAAAAAAAATAAATAATATACCTTTAAAAGCATCTAACACTGAAATAAAACGCACTAAGTCAGTCCTGCTTGTTGCTGCTGAATACATCGTCAGTGCGATCTTCACAGATGCTTTTCTCGTGCCTTTCCCAACACTGATTACATTTGAGTATAGCAGAATAAAAAATTTAAAAAAAAAAACAGCAATTACATGACTTAAGTTGTAGTGTGGCTTTGTGTGTGGACAGCACTTGAGTATAATGACGTTCCATCAGGGTGAGTGTGTGAAAGTGAGGTTTGATGTCCTTAAGAAGTCTTATTTCCTCCTGGGGTGAGCACGTCGTGGAGGGTGCTTATGTCTGGATCCCGAGGAGAATTTAGAGCCTGGAAAAAGAAGAATACCACAACTTATACCAGTAGAGTCTAGCTTGAAATGTGAGGAAGGGGTAAAGTTGTTACTAATTTTCTGTTTAACCACTGCTTAATACTGGATCGAGCCTTCTACAAAGAATGATGATCAACAACAATAGCTACGTAAAAAGATAAAAAGATCAATGCACACGTGTGTAAAAACAAGCTTTTCTGGAACAATATGAATAAAAACCAAAGTCCCGCAGCGTGGAAGCGATTGATGTTCTTTTTTCATTGTTTTCTGAAGTTTTGAGTTTTTTTTCTTTTCTCATTTTGTGACGCTGTTTAACAGAATTTAGATTAAGTGAATCGATCCCTGCCTGCCTTTAAGCTAAAATGTTCAATCCAAAAACCTGACTTAGCAGCAATCAAATAGCCAGCATGAGCAAACATTTTTTTAAAGTCAAACTTTACTCCGGCATTTTTTTACAAGATTATATCAGATTTGTCACGTGGCTATAGATTTATCTCAAAGTACTTTGGCTGATCCCTTATTTCCCAAAGGGTCACCACAACGGATCGATCCATGTTTTTGTTTTTTTTAAATATCGGACTATCAAATAGAAGCTTGTTTCCACTCCTGGAAAACAGTGAAAATTTCAGCTCAAACTTGTTGGAAAATAACTAAAAATTGAGAAAATAATTTAAAATTTCAAGTTATTTTCACAGAAGATAGAGTTAGTAAGTGAGAATTGTGAGATACCCAAACAAAAACTTTTAAATAAAAATCTAAATTGTAACTCGTGAATGTTTTTAGTGCCAGAAATGAGCTTCCATAAGTTCCTGACACAACCCTCCCATTAATCAAAGCTTGGGATTAGGACTAGGAGTGCCACGCAGCCACATGAGAGCACTGCTTGCTGACGTGTATCAAATAAAATTTAGGTCTCAAACTGTGCTGAGTGGCTCCAAAGTGTAGAGCTTCACACATCCACCTAACAAGGGAACGATCCCAGGCGGAGACAAAAATCGATATTTAAAGATTCTCGACCATCTGGCTGAGCTACTTATTAACTAAAGATTAGCTTTAAAATATTGACTATGTAAACAAAACACAACAAACAAATCTATCAAACAAAGAAACAAGAGTTAATATTTGCACAAGTTCTTGTTACAGTGACACCCGGCACTGGCGGGTTTAAGCACATCTAAACTCAATCGGCTTCTTTCTTTATTACACTAGAACAATAATATGAGCAGAAGGATTTGCATGTGGTTTGCTTGAGTTAAGTGGGTTTCACACACGTGCAGTAAATACTGTTTAAATGTTGTAGTTACCAAATGGTGAAAAGGAAAACGCTGGAGGTCCTGGAGTGAGGAAGGGGTTGAGAGGGCTCACATGACTTTGGTCTAGACCAGGCGAAGGGATCACTGCGATAACAAAGACGGGTAACAAAAAGAGGTTACTACAGTCTCAGCTATCGGTCTTTATCTGCAGATTCAGCAAAGCCAACTGCTGTGAGATAATAAGATCAGATTAACATGTCTCATTTTTCACAATTAAAATAAAAATAAAATAAACAGAGTTTTATCAGGACAGAAATTTTACATTTTTAGTGTGTTTTTGGTGACGTGTGAGAGTTTTTTGTGGATTTATATTAGTCTTACTTAAGTTTGATTTAAGGCAAATTCCTTCTAGAAAAACAGGAAAATATTCATTTTGTTTTCATGTTACACCAAACATGAAAAATATCAGTGTAGACCACTGAGCTTTTGATAAAGTGGATGAATTTCTTTTATATTTATATCACATTTCTGTCAGTATCTCCCAGCTGTTACAACAATATCACCCAATTATTATATCACTTTATATTTTTTTATTTAGATATTCTTTATTTTAACTGCCATTTATTATCTAAGAGTTGTTTGAAATCAGTAAATTATACATTTTAATCTTTAATATCTTAATGGTGTGTGACCCTGCTGCCAGGGGAGGTTTATTTAAATGACCCTACAGGCCTTTACACACCGGACACCTAAAATACGTGCGACTATGTAAAACCCTAAAAAATAAATGTATTGAGCTTTGTAAGAGTGTTTAATCCGGCGCAGATAAGATGGTGATTTTGATTTAAAAGAGTGATTTAAGATGATTAAAAATCATCCCTGACCACCAAAACTGCTGCACTGTTTAAAACTGTTAATAAAACCTGTGAATGTGACACACATGAACACTCACATGCAGCTGCTTCCATTTGTACAACTTCCAGATTAAAACTTCGATCCACCACCGTGCAGTCAGACTCGACTGAGAGATCTGGATTCCTTACAATTACTATATTTCTCACTGTAAAAGATAAAAAAGTAGAACAATGTCAACAGACAGTCGACAGAATCATTTATGGTGCAAAAAATTAAAATGTGATACAAATCTTTATATCTACCTCTCTCATAAATGCTGACACATCCGTTCTGACAGACCTCCTGCAGAAGCGCCTTAAAATCTGACACAGCTGTCATCACCGGGCCGAAGGTGAAGTCTGGGTCTGATGCAACCAACGGCGAAGCCGACAGCACAGGTGGAGCATGGAGGGACTGACAGCTCTAAATACAGACCAGGAACAGTGGTGAAGATAAAACTTGAACCACTTTTTTTCCCAAGACTTTGCTGTGGCGGTGTGTTTATGAATATTTCAGCACATGGTGGGCTTAGCAACATAGAGACTAGGAAGGTAAGCTGACGCAGAGATGTTTCCCAGCATGCTATTTATACAGAACACAACAAGGAAGGGTGAGTAGCAGAAATAAGTGGAGGGGTGGCATTCATGACAAAAGACAAGACATAAAATGGTTTGGTCAACGACCACAAGGCACCAGATCCAAGGCTGGGACTACAGTAGTGAAAGATTATCTACGAATGGGTCTGGATGTGATAAAAGCTTAGGAAATTCCTAAGTTTAAGAACTCCCTACAAACAGGGACTATTTTCATTGTGTAGCATATCGTCACAGTAAAATGTCCTGAGAGTGTGATAAACTCTTATCCACCTGAAGGAAATGGATGGGGTCTTCAGCGTGGGAAAGCTTATCCAGTTCATCTTCATTCTTCTTCAGCTCGCCGATCTCCTTCTGAATCTGCTCCAGCAGCTTCTCTGCCTCACCGATGGCCGTCTTCTCCTGAGCTTTAATCAGCTCTCTAACCTCAAAGCGCTTCAGCTCTATTGACCGAATCAGCTCGGAGAAGACTGCGTCGCTTTCCTCGGCTGCTGCACGAGCCGAACGCTGGAGGGAGACAGAGAACAGAACGCCAGGCAAAGAGTGAAGAAAGACCAAAAAAAACTTCAAAAGCTGATAAAATAGCAAATGTAGACCTTTAACAGTAGAAAGATTAGACATTTTTACCATCCAACAGTGAGATGTTGAACATCAGCACTTACGCTGAGAGAGAAAATGGCTTTTCTCAGCTCCTGCACCTCCTTTTCTCTTTGCTGAATCCTCAGCTGGGAGCTCTGCTTGATCTCACTGAGCTGCCTCTGAAGAAAATCAAAAATCAAAAGTCATGTAACTGAACAGAAGTAGATGCATTTCATTCTCTGCTACATTATCCAGATTTCCTGCTACACTGGGCCTGTGCACGGACTGAAGTCAGTTGTCACTAAAACTGAATCACTAAAAAAAAAGAGAAGAAATTAAAAATTATTATGAAGTCTTTCAGTTGTTTAATTCTTTGCTGCTTTTATTCCACACAAATACCCAAAAACAGGTTTGAGGAACTCCAGAGGTGTTTCAAACCCAAACTATAAACTTCACATCTCTGCTCCATTTCTCTGACGAGTCTACAGTTAAACTGTTTGGTCCTACTGTGGATCAGGCTGAAAATGTATTCTAGATTAGATAGTGTGGTGAATTAAAGACACCGAAACACTCAGTGATGAACGTTGGATCTTCTTAACACAAAGGATCTGAGTTATCTGCTTTAATGCGTTCCTCATTAAAACTGCATCACAAATTATGACTCGGTAGTAAAACCCTGAAAACCACTGAGACCTTTAAAATACAATCAATTGAATTTCTACGAACATTATTGCTAAGGATTGTCTTATTGCATTGGAGTCACACTGGGTTAAATATGTACACTTGGGTTTTAAGGGGTATTTATTATTTTCTTCTTTTTTTTTGGGTTGTATGGAAGCCCCAAACGCAATTTCATTGTTCTTGACAATGACAATAAATAAATAAATACTAAATAAATACAATAGCTCAGTTCACAATAAAAGAATAATGAACAGCAGCAGTTAGCAACAGATATACAGAAAATTAAATGATGTTCATTTGCGTGACTATTATTTGAACATGTAAGCAGTGGTTTATATGTTTGCCTATCAAATGGAAAGGCCCTTGGTTAATTCCAGGAAGAGACCCAAATCAATTTGGAATTACAGCATGTCAAAATTTACATGAGGGTGTCAGCTTTTCTTTCTTTTTCTTTTGGTGAGATAAATAGGAAAAGATTTGCAGCTTTTCTTTAGATCTATTGGAGTCATTTTAAATATTTTTAAGTTGGTTGCACTTTTTTTCCCTCGTTTCTCTAAGTCAACTTAACAAGTGGCTCCATCAGGTAGTGATTTGCTCAGCAAGTGAAGCGGCGCTGATTTGATTCCAGCTGGAGACACAAGTCCCTTTGGGGTTGCATCTGGTGGAAAACTCAAACATGTGGCGCTTGCAGCTGTGACAAAAGAGCAGCTGAAAATACATTCTTCCTCTCTAAAGCACCCTGACACTTAGTCACATTGATTTTTATACTGCTGTGAATAGGGACAAATATTTGTTCATGCATAGGAGGCTCTGTGGTACAATGGTTGTCATGTTCATCTTACACACAAAAGTCCTTCAGGACTGAAACACAAACCCAACCTACAAGCAAATGTACATACCAGATGAATAAATGAGTTCTCTTATAAAGGAACAGATAAAGTTACCTTTAGTTGAGGATTATTTTATTTTGGAAAAATCTGGAAAATTTGACTTCTTTTCTCACATTTGATGTAAGGTAGAATACAACCCTACAAATGGCAACTGATTGACAAAACCAAATCAGCGCTTTAATGAAACATTCAGAGGTTCATAATTAAAGAATAGACAACACAAAATTAATGAAACAATGGGTTGATTTATAGATAATTACATGGCAACCACTTTGATAATCATTTCAATGCAGCTTCCAGCCTCTCAAATGTCTTTAATTATAAGATTTGCAGCTTTTCATTTTACCCGTGTGCGTGTGTGGTAGATATGTGTCTTTTCTGCCCCATTTCTCTAAAGCATCTTAACAGTTAGACTATTTTTGTCCCCCTGTGAATGGGTCCCTGGATTAGATTAAGTCTTCACTTAAAGAAAAAGAAAAGACACATTGTTTGACTCTGGAGTGGATTCAGTCCACTGTTAAAAGACGATTTTAAGAGAAAGTGCATGTTGGAAATGTCAACACACATTTGCATCTGTGGATTATGTTTATATGAGAAAAAGACTATATTCACTTTAATGTTTACCTTAAGCTGCACTGCAGTATTTAGACTTTTTAAACCCTGACTACAGTCGTACGGAAAAAAACTCTAAGGAAGCAATTAAGATTTTATTTATGTAGCACAAAAAAGGCAAAGTGCAACAAAAATGCTAAAACATAGAAACAAAAAGTTACCCAAAAAGCAAGTTTAAAAAGCTGCTTTTTAAAAGAAAGCACAGACCACACGCTCAGACAGAGAAGGTTCCAGAGGGTCTCAGGGTCACTGTTGCAAAAGCTCCGTCCTATTTTAGTTCTCAGCTTTGTATGTTGCAAAGCCAGCAGGCCCTGATCACATGACCCCAGGGACCTGCTGGGGTTGCACGATGGTGCCCATCCCTGCAGCGCTTTAAAAGGCAAAACCAGAATCCTATAGTGGACTCTCCAGATGATGGGGAGCCAGTGCAGCAGATTTAACTGCGGTGTGACATTTGAATACGAAGGAGACTTAGTCAGAACAATTGTACTTGTAAGGTTCTTACCTTTGCTTCCTCTGGCAGTTTGCTATAGTTTAGATTTAGTTAACTGTGTCAAAATGTTTTGTTTCCCTTTAATTTTTTTTTTTATCACTTTAAGTGTTGCTTTTAGTCTTTTTATAATATGGGGATATTAGTGAGGGGCAGACTGGGGTTTTAAATCAGGGAAACACTCCAGACAGCACATTGTGGAGGCAGTTAACTCAGCCTCAGAAAAAAGGGAATGAGCTCCATGTGGGAGGCTTCCTCCCTCTGTGTAATTCAGGTGAGGTGATTACCTTCTTCTGCTGTATCTCCTCCTCAGCCAGCACCGTGTCGTGCCCTTTGTGCTCGTCGGTCAGACACAGGGAGCAGATGCAGCGCTTGTCGGTCCGGCAGTAGACCTCGAGCAGCTTGTCATGTCGCGGACAAATGGTCTCCTGGAGCCGCTTGGAGGCAGCCACCAGCTTGTGTTTTTTGAAGGCTGAGGACTCGTAGTGAGGCCGGACGTGATCATCGCAGTACGACGCCAGACAAACCAGGCAGGAGCTGGCCGCTTTGCTCTTCAACCCGATGCAGACGTCACACTCCACGTCGCCGGCTTCGGCAAAAGTTCGGCCAGCTGTCGGTGCCGCGGCGTCCTGGAGTGTCGTGTTCTTAAATATCTCCACCACGTCGGCCAGAATGGTGTTCCTGGCGAGCAGCGGCCTCGGGTTGAAGTTCTGTCGGCACTGCGGACAGACATATACCCCGAGGTAGTCGTCCTGGTCCCAGTAGTTCTGGATGCAGCCCGAGCAGTAGCTGTGTCCGCACGGTATAGTAACCGGGTCCTTCAGCACGTCCAGACAGATGGAGCAGTTGAACTGGTCCTTGTCCAGGAGCACCCCGGCTTGAGCCATCGTAGAAAACACCAAAGTACAGCTAGAAAGTGACAAATAGCTACTGCTTTGTTTACAGGAAGAGAATGAGGGGGCGTGGCCACTGAGGGCTTTAACAGGACTACTTCCAGTTTCTGTATCGACGGTCGGCAAACGACGAATGGGTGCTTTGCTGCCACCAACTGGCACGGAGCGGGAGTGAGGCGAACAACAGGTTTATCGTACTGCAGACATTCTGGCTTGATGTTCAGAAATGGTAAAAACCAAATATTTCATTCGATTTTGCAAACTGTGTTGTAACGTTATTTTGGTTATTCTCTTAAACGAATTTAAATTATATATAAAGTCTTTAAAATTACTTCTAGAAAACAAACCATAAAAAAATATAATATTCCAAAGCATCTACCCACTGAAATTGTTATCTGAGATAAATCACGTCTTCTATTATAGTTGTTGTTTTTTTCCCCGTCTTTCTCTCTCTCTTCGCATATGTGGCATTTAATTTGTAATCTGTCTAGATGTCTATATTCGCTGTCTATATAACGGGGAAGTAAGGGTACTTAAATTGAATTCTAATAACTTTTTACATGTACTCCCTACATTTTTAAACAAATATCTGTACTTTCGACACAGACGTGTTACTTTTGGTTAAACTGTATCATTTATAGCGTTTATACTCGGGACTTGGCACACTATGGGAATAACCAGAGGTGGGACCAAGTCATTGTTTTGCAAGTCTCAAGTAAGTCTCAAGTCTTTATCCTCAAGTCTCAAGTCAAGTCTCAAGTAATGTCAGGCAAGTCAGAGTCGAGTCTCAAGTCACTGGTGTAAAAGTCCGAGTCAAGTCACAAGTCTGAAACTTTGAATTTCAAGTCCTTTCGAGTCTTTTAAAAAAAAAAAAAAAAAAAAAAAAAAATGTTGCAGTTATATGCTAAATGTAAATATTAGACCATGTAATTTTTAAATCTGTGTTTTTCTCAACACATGACAAAATAGTGAACTTAGAAAATATACACAAATTGTGAAATTGCACCTCTTTAAAATGCAGCTCAATTAAACCTAGCTCCAAGAATAATTTTCACCGACAGTTCTGAGATAAGCTGCATGTTATTCTTGGATGCGCTTGTAGGACCGGCTTTAAAATCGCATAACAAAAATATCATACACATTAAAAAAAACTGTATCACCAACGTAGCCTGGAAAACATTTGCTAGTTAGATGAAGTCAGCTATCTCATCGTAGCATATTTATATGCATATTTATAATTATACGCTTCTTGGAGTGAGTGCATACACTCATGAAGTTTAGTAACTTCCGGTCACTGCAACAAGTCCAGGTACAGTTTACCGACGGATGGGTGCAGGACCTTGAAACGCACCGTGTAAAACGAAAGACCATCGTACGTATCATAAGTTTACCAGTCTCACAAATCGTCGTCATAAATACACATTCGTTAACCGTTTATTAATAGGACCTTTGAGCTCAACGGTAATTAATTAGCAGTGGAAATCATTTCTGGTAGCATCACAGAAATGTAGCAGTGACAATAATATTGTATGCTGTAATCGTACTGGGCAATTAGTGATACAAAAAACCTGTTTTATCCTGTGAATAAAAGTATATGTTTTTGTCAATGTACCATAATAACAGAGGAGAAACGCAATATTGTGTCAGGACAATTCACTATTTATGCACAATAAATAAAGGAGCATAGCGCGACAATTTCTGTTCAGCGCCAGACTTGCTTGTAACCTATATCACCAATTATGTTATGAAAATGACGTATTAACTACTAAAAAACACTGACCTTCGTGTAAATGCTTGGAGCAGACTAACCTGTGAGCTGGAGTGTTCTGGGACGTTATAATTGGTCTTTGAATGGCTGCAATCCAGTCGCCTCTTTGTTACTTCGGAAACATGGCTCGAACAATTTCTCTTCAACGACGTAATCCGATAACAACCGATCTCTTTACCCGTCGGCTTCCCGTGGCTGTCATGCGACCGGCTATTGCAGTTAATAATACAACGGCTTCTTGTGTTTCTTTTTATCGCTGTATAACTGATTTTAATTGAAAGCCTGCGTGCGCTAGTACCGCTTGACCGCTTGCCACGAGTTCCCAGAATCCTTTGCGGTTCTACCCGTGAATGACGTCACATTTTCAATCTCTATATAATATGCATGTTAAATTTTATATTTGGGGTAAAATATCAAGTCTTTTCAAGTAAACCGGTTCAAGTCCAATTCAAGTCCCAAGTCATTGGTGTAAAAGTCCAAGTCAAGTCACAAGTCTTAGAACATTATTTCAAGTCAAGTCTAAAGTCATAAAATTAATGACTCGAGTCTGACTCGAGTCCAAGTCATGTGACTCGAGTCCACACCTCTGGGAATAACTGCACGCAGTCTGCGTGTTTACTGATGTTTGTTGAGCTTTGTCAAGGTTGCATTGGAGTGAGCTTCTGAGCATACGCGATGTTTTCTTAATGCGATATGATACGGGACTTTGTAAAGAGACAGTTTGGCTTGTTGAATTCTGTATCAAATGCATCAAATGCAATTTAAAAAAATATCTAATAAGTATATAATAAAAATATATCATACACAACAAGATATAGAAAAAAGAAGAAAAGGGTTAAACAGTTCCAAGTTCCAAAAAATCTGATTTTTTTTTTTTTGGGCTATTTAAGGAAGGAAGGCAGCTGTTGTACCTGCTGGTTTTAGCCCTTGCTCAGTGAGTAAAATGGGTCGTTCCAGACATTGCATCGAGGGAGAAAAAACTTTGATCAGAAAGTTGATTGGATAGAGGAAAACTTAAAAAGAAGTGCAGAAAATAATTGGCTGCTCAGCTAAAAAGATCTCAAATGCTTTGAAATGGGAAAGAAAACCCGAAACACGTGGTAGAAAAAGGAATACTACCATCCGCCTAGATCATAGAATAACAATAATGGCAAAGAAGCATCCAGTGATGAGCTCCAGAGAAATAAAAAAAGATCTCCATTTACTTGTGAGAACTTCAGTAATCAGAAGATGCTTATGTGAAGCCAAACTATTAGCAAGAAACCTTCATAAAGTACCACTGCTGAAAAAAACCCACATGTATTGAAAAGGTGACAGTTTGCCAAAGAACACATTGACTGGCCTAAAGAGAAGTGGTGCGATATTCTGTGGACAGATGAGAGTAAGATTGTTCTTATTGGGCGTAAAGGCCACTGAATACAAGCCACAGTACACTTTGAAGAAAGTAAAACATGGAGGTGCAAGCATAATGGTTTGGGGCTGTTTCTCATACTTTGGAGTGGGGCCCATTTATCACATAACAGGCACCATGGACCAGTTTCAGTACCTAAAAATACTGGAACAGTTCATGTTGCCTTATGCTGACCCTTAAAATGGGTGTTTCAGCAGGAAAACACCCCAAACACACCAGCAAGCGGGCAATATCCTGGTTCCAGACAAAAACAGATTGATATCATGAAGTGGCCGGCCCAATCCCCAGACCTCAATCCGATTGAGAATTAGTGGTGTGACCTCAAAAATTCTGTTCTTAAAGCAAAACCCAAGAATGCAGAAGATCTGTGGAATGTGGTCCAGTCAGCGTGGAGGCAAGTCTAAAATGTTAGTTGTAGATCAGTATATACGGATATACAACTTAATATTAGTTCAGTGCTTAAAGGAAAAAGCCAAATCCTCATTTCATTTTCATTTTATACTATAAAAATTCCAGTTTGTGAATGAAAATGAAGACACTGCTATTTTTGTGAATGATCTAATATTCTTTTTCTTCATTTTCAGTAAAGAAAAGAAAAGAAAACAATATTCATGTTTTTATCTGGGATTCCAGTGCCTTTGTATATATGGAAATACATGCTATTATCATCTCCAAAAATGTTAGAGCACTTATGCAAATATGTGATGTCTTGATGAATCGAGCAGATATTTGAAGTTTACACAGCACCATTCTCGCATGAAAATATCTTACAAGTTTATTTTGTGACCCAGAAAGAGTAATATTTCAAACTCTGCCACTCTGTGTTCCTCCGCCACTGCCTCGTTTGAATTTTGGACGAAATGGATTCTGGGATATTGCATTTCGTCATTTCGAACGGCTTGGAGACCAGAACAGCCAATCAGATTTTTTTGCATCCAAGTCTGTGATTGGCTGGTTTTGTGGCACAACTTTTTTTTTTTTTTTTTTTTTAAACTTTATTAAAGAGTTGAGCGCGCACGGGCAGAAATGTTGAGCGTGAGCAACACATTTTGAGCAAGCGCAAATGCAAAAACTGAGCGAGAAGGGCTGCTATTGTGTGTGTGTGTGACCTCAGGAGGAGGAATTTGACTTTTGCACGCAGGAATGAATTTTGTTCACTCAAATTCAGCTTTTCGTCGCTCAAAATAAATTTCTCCTCAAAATACAACACTTGCACCTGCAAACTTGTTTTTACGTGCGCTCAGAATAGTGGCACAAAAATAACGCCATACAAATACGCTAAACGTCACAAATCTCTAAAAACTCCCTCTCTCTCTTTTTCTACTCTCTCTCGCTCTCTCTAGCCATCACTCCTAAAACTTCCCCCTCTTCCTAAACGACCAAATGTCATGTCGCCATATCATTTTTCAATTGGTCGACATGGTGCATTTTTCCACCAACACGAATCATAAGCAGAGAGTGCTTGCTAGACAGTAAACGTGGCGAAACTACTCAGGAAAAAACGCCGAGTATATATTGTTTATCATGACTCTGGTTTTACGTGGCCTATCAACACAATTTAAAAACTGGTATATATATTACTCGTTACTGAAAAAAGTAACGCCGTTACTTGTAAGGGGTAACGCCATTACAAGTAACCGTTACCAATTCTCCTAATTCCGCCGTTACCCCTAATTCCCATCACTGGTCTACATATACATCATTTCTAATGTGGGCCGTGCTGTTTTAGGACAGTGACATGTCTGACACTGACCATGTACCAGTGCCTGAGAACACTGGTGTGGAGGGGGAGATTGCATTCAGACTTCTGAGTTTGAATGCAAAGCAAATGTGTTGTTTAAACTAGAGACAGCTCTTGTGACTGAACAATAAATACTGTTCTGGGAACGAATTAGATTTTACAGTGACAATGAATCTTCCATCGTTTGTTGCATGTTTAAAATCTCAGTTTGCACTTGACACAGCTGTCAATGCCCATGATATTGAGATGTTCTTTGTAGATGTGCCTGTATTGTTGACTGCTTTGAAATTTACATTGAAAACCTGAAAGCAAGGTCAGAAACATATTCTAATTACAAACATTGCTATACAATGAAATGAAAAGAGTTGAGTGTGGAAGAAATGGCAAAAATGTGAAGGTGATTGTGTATTTCTGACATTATTTTTGTCTTTTCTGGAGTATAATGAAACCCACATTTTGGAAATTACACCTGTGCCTGTACATCCTTGGGCTCTTGGTCACTGATGGGGGGACTTTTCTAAATGGATTAAAATGTCACAATTGTTGGCACTTTCACGTGGAAGGATTTTGAATGGATACCTATCATTACTTTGACGATCACATTTTTAATCTGGACTCGTTATCTACAAATAGTTTTAGTAACTAAAACTGTAAAAAGCACATTTTCCTGTAAAAACAAGATTAATTTGGTGATGGAAAAATTAAATACATAAAGCTACAGCATCTAAACATATAACTATAACAGCCCTGTACTTATGGTTTTTGAAAGTTGCAAATGCTGCTTTTCCAGCTCTGAACAACAAAGGAAAAACTCAGAAAGTCAGAAATTTTAGATTTACATGCCAAATGTTAACTGTTAAATGATCACCTAAAGGCTGTTTAATATAAATTAAGTACATTAGCTGTAAAAATGTCCCGTGAAGTTCTACAAACCAAACTGCATGTGTACTTTGCTCACAAAGACAAAAACAGTGACCCAAACAGTTCCCAGAGCATTTTTAATTGAAAAAAAATGCACTTACATGTTAACAAACACAATAAATAAATTTTGATACATTTCAATCAATCATAAATAGTTGGGACTTAAACAGAGAATGTATAACTTCAAACTTAAAAGAATCTGGTGATCAGTGCATCAACAACATAAATAAAACAGATTAGACATCTTTAAAAAAAAAAAATCGGATTTCCTTCACACAGAACAGTACATTACTTTGGTCACAAAGGAAAAACTCTGATGCGTTAACGAGAACATCTTTCAAATGACCCCCTCAGTGGACTCAAACATCACTCAGACATTCATTGGTAATTGTGCGTTGCAGGTTTTGAAAAGTTGCCAGCAACCTCATGTTTGCGCATTACACCCGTCAATCGAAAATATAAGCACGCTCTCATAAAATGACACGCAGGCCTGATTGAGGGGCTGTCCTTTTAAAAGCAGATATTTTAATTCTTCATTGCACCGATATATTCATCCCTCATAAGAATTTTTGTTTTCTCCCTTAGGTTAATAATAACTTTGTGCAAAATACTGATAGGGAAATTAAAACAATCGTCAGCACATGTTCATTATATCCATTCAAGTATTTCATTGCACCCATGTCTTTTTTTTTGGTGAAAAGTTATAACGTGTTCTAAACTACTAGAAACAGGCACAAAAATATTCTGGTTGTTTCAAAACATGCATTGACGTCAGTGGAAGATTACATTTTGTTCTACATGCTTATCTGAGGTTAGAGGATTTTGCTGAATGAGAATGAAGATGTGTAATGCTGGTCTACTTACAGTCAACTACTGAATAAGCTGCAAGGGTAAAGCTACAAACGCCATTGTGATCCATTTACATACCGAGCATTTGAAACCTTACAGTTCAAGTTTTCATGTTCAGCTCCCCTCGGGTCAAAGAACTTCACGTCTTACAAAAATACACAGCAGGTAGGATTTATTCAAAACAGAGATACTTCTGGAAGTCAACTAAAACACTCTACAATGTTTAAGTGTTTGTGTGCATGTATATGTGCGTGCAATGCTATATATGATATGAAATGTGTCGACACTCATGATACGCAGCGTCATGGTGTGGCTTCACTTGTTCTTTCCCTCTAGTCCACTCTCTGCTCTCAGGGCTTGGCTGCTGGCCGCAATGAAGTTCATCCAGTGTTTGAGGTCCTCCGGAAACTCTGGGCACTCGATCTATAGTGTTAGATGAATAAAATTGATTAATCAGTCAATAATACTCATAGTTTTGTGATACTAAAATGTGATGATTTTGTGGATTCTACTCCTGAACAGAAGCACTTTGAGGATGACGCCACCACTTCCCTTACCTTCTTTTTGCAGATAAATTCAATGATGGTTTCGGGGCTGCAGTGCACCACATTCTGCCTACAGAGCATGATCGCAGAGACGAAGCCATCTTTCTTGGATACAAAACGCTGCTCCAAGTAAAAGGCTTTCTCGTCCCAGCCCAAAACTTTGGTCCGAATCTCAAAAGCCTCACGGAAGACCAAGGAGCGGCGGTACCGGATGGTAGACGCCCCTACCACCAATTTCGCCCCCAGTTTGCGTGAGGCCATGAACAGTCCGTTTCTCATGTAATGGTGAAAGCGTGCAAAGTCACACTCCCTCAGATACCGAGAGTTGTTCATGTGGCCCAAGTAGTCCAAATCATGTGGAAGGACCATGCCTTCGATGCTCTGCTCGGCTAAAATGTCCCGTATCCTGGGCTGGAACCATGCCTGGATGAACACCTGGGCCCCTCGCAGGAAGTACCAAACATCCAGGCTGCAGAAGAGCAGGAGGAGGGCACCCAACGCCAACAGCAACATCTCTCTGGAGAAATAGTTCAAATATTAGCATCAAAAATGAAAACCGAAGTTTTTAGAAAAGAACGTGTTTATTTGCAATGTTACAGTCATTATCTTTTATCTTATTTTTTTAAATTAAAAACATAAGCATTTTTTTTAAAGAGTCTAAATTGATGATTGCCTTCAGGATTAAAATAAATGCATCTTTGACCTCATCAATGACAGTGCAGATGTGGGGGGAAAAAAAACAAAACAAGAGATCAGTGTTCCCCTCCTTACACTGACTTGAAATTAACCTGGCTAAAAATACAGAAGCAGCATATTTTCACAAGCAGTCGATTCAACCTTGAGGGGATTGTAAAGCTAACGCTTCTCCTTTAAAATGAACGGCCTGCAGATTGCTGTCAAAGCCAAATCTGTTAGCTTAGCCGCTAGCTGCCAGCAGCCGGTGCCCTCGGAATTAAAGCGAGCACAGCCTCCTCGCACAGCCGCCACACTTCAGTTCACCATATCAGACATTAAGCGTCAACCATACAGACGGCAGAAGTATCTTTTAATGCCCGTGAAACTCACTGCGCGTCCTGAAGAAAGTGCTATCATGGAAAGCGGTGCAACTTGAAGAAACCGGTAGAATCAATGAACATAATTTCCGGGTGTATGACGACAAGAAGCCTTATTGGTTGACCTGTCGGCATGGTTACACGAAAACGTTTTCGCGTTTTCCAGGGATTGGCGATGCCACAGTTACACGTGATTTAGTTACTTATTTATTTTATATCTTAATTTATTCATTTGAACCTTGGTTAACACAGAGACGGTATGTAAGGTCGTTCCGTGCGCCCTTTCATTCACTAGAAGTTACTGTTTACTTTGTATAAGACAAAATAGTGCTTTTTAAACATAGCACTGCCAATAAATAAAAACATATTAATAATAATAAAACTACTTAATATTTTTATTATATTTTATGGTACGAGAGTTAGTTTTTTTTGTTTTTTTAATGTTCTAATTAGTTTCCGCTCCTAGACAGCTTTCTCCTTTCAGTTGAATTTGCATCTTATTAATATAATATGGAGGGTATTTGTCAGGTAGATTTCAGAGATTCCGAATAGTAATTACAACACAGCACTTTGTGGAGGAATTTGACTCATAAGGCCATTCCAAGTCTCAACAAATGTATGTATCAAATCCTCAAAAGGCAAGACTAAAGCTAAGAATATTTCCTAGAAATATTTATTTTAGTTTAGTTTGTTTTGTCAGTAGACAACAACATCTCAATTACTATGTTTTGAAATTATTTTTATTGCAGTGAATATTTTTCTTCACTCATAGTTTGTAGCTTTGCTTCTTTGTTGGGACACTTTTTATTGTAAGGTAAAAATCCTACAATAATTCAGAGAAAACCTAACAATCAGATGACTTCCTATGAGCAAGCACTTGGTGACAGTGGGAAGGAAAGACCACCAACAGAACCAGGCTCAGTGAGGGGCAGCCATCTGCTGTTACCAATTGGAGAGAGGGGAGAGACAGGACAAAAAGGGATAGGCTGTAAAAGTGTAAAATACGTAAGGCTTATGGCCAATAATGATACTTAAGTCTACACGTGGCACCTTAGTTACAGAGTAACAATGTACTGGATTGACTTTATCTACTTTTATGAATAGTGTAGATAGTGTATTCTTTTCCGGGTACTTTTTTCCCACTGTTACAAACCTCTGAACCAATTCTAGTTTACAGTGGACATAAAAAGTGTACACAGCCCTGTTAAAATGCCAGGTTTTTGTGACATTCAATGGTATTAACTCAAAATTTGCTTCAACAAAGTATTAGGTTTTCTCCATGGGTTGTCTCCGAGTACTCAGATTTCCTCCCACAGTCCAAAGACATGCAGTTGTGGTGGTTAACTGGTGATTCTAAATGGCTCATAGGTTTAAAAGGTTGTCTGACTCTTGGCGTTAACTCTGCGACAGACTGGCGACCTGTCCAGGGTGTACCACACCTCTTGCCCTATGGTAGATAGATAGGCTCCAGCCCCCCTGAAGTGGGGGTGAACTGACGGATGAATTGTACAGGTTACAGGTGACATGAAAAGTGAGAAGAGTTTTGGATTGATTTATTGTGGTCTTATTTTTTTACATCAAGAAAAACTGGTATTGAATCTGTTCTCACTTGTAACCGCCAGTCAGCCGTGTGCATGAGAAGTGTTTGTGACATGCTTTATGACTCAGTGTCCAGGCAGCATTCATGACACAGTCGTTCTGACTGAATTTTCAGCTTACTTTTTAAGTTTTACATGAAATCTGTGGATGTTACAAAGGCTGATGTGTCCTGGCGGTTCTGGTCATGCAAACATGTAAACTGTGTGATCATCCCATCACTCAAGCATGATGTCATTCCCTGCTACACCTGTTCACACTGCAACACACACACTCTCATATAAAGTAGTTTAATCTCTTCCCATTTGGTTATAGTAAAAACTTCAAACCAATTTCCTGAATTCTTTTATTGCTGTCACACCACATCATAACACACCTTATAAAACTGTATTACTTATATTTTCTAATATTTTATTATTTTTACCATAACTGTCAACCTCTCAGAATAATGTAGTGTGCTGTTATCAAGTGTTTCATATCTGCAAATGTTGGAATTTAAATAAAGCTTGTTGTACAAAGTGCAGGCACAAGTGTGTTTAAGTGAAGAGATTCTGAATAGGAGAAGACTTTCCTCCTGGGCTTGTAAACAGGCTGACTCACAAGACGCCACTTTTAATATCTGCCCATGAAAGGTTTTATTTGTTCTTCTCCTCCAGGCCGCTCTCAGCCCTGAGGGCCTGGCTGCTGGCAGAGATGAAGTTGACCCAGTGCTGAAGATCCTCTGGAAACTCAGGGCACTCCACCTGCAGCGTGCAAAACACAAGCTCAATGTTATTCAGCGGGACAGCGTGTGTAACTCATGCATCTGTGTGGTTTCCTCCCTTACCTTTCTTTTGCACAGGTGCTGCAGAATCTTGTCCGGGCTGCCGCGTATGACACTCTGCTTGCAGTACATCACGGCACACACCAAGCCATCTTTTGTCGACACGAATCTCTGCTCAAGGAAAAAGGCTTTGTCGTCCCAAGTGACGATGCGACTGCGCAGCTCATAACCCTCTCCGATACACAGAGCCCTGCGATAACGAATGGTTGTGGCCCCCACCACCATTGAAGCCTTGAGGGCCCGCACAGCCTTAAACACGCCGTTACGCATGTAGAGAGAGAAGCGAGCAAAGTCACATTCCCGGAGGTACCGAGCATTGTTCATGTGGCACATGTCGATGTCATGGGGAGTGACCCGGCCTGTTAGGACCTGCTCCGCTGTGATGTCCCAGACTGGAGGCTGAAACCAGGCCCGCAGGATGACCGCTGCGGCCCGCAGGAAGTACCACACATCCACAATGCAGAAGAGAGCCAGCAAGATGGCGAGCACCCACAGCACCCACCACATCTCTCTAGGGAAAAGATATTAATATTTATTAGTATTAATATGGTCATTAAGTGAGATGTATAAAAAGACAAGTCAGCCTAACAAATAATGAGCATAACCGAAGACAGACAGTGTTTCCCCTGTTCAACGGACAGACATTTTAGTTCAAAAACAGAAATGAAAATAAATAAAATATTTAGGGTCAAACACGGGCTCAGTGTGTGTTCACCGTTTAACACCCAGCTGGTCCAGCAGGGTGCTACTATGATCAGACTTCCATAGTAATGAAAAGTGTAAGTAGCAGCCAGGTACTGCTAATCAAATGTGCTTAATCAGTAAGTGAGAGCACCCCTGTAAAACCAGGGGATTTTTGCTGGTTTGGAGCATTCAGGTGTGTGTTAAAAAAAACAACACAGTTTTTCTCAGGCTGGATCTGCCAGCAAATTCACCTAAAGGTCAGACCATGCAGAAATCAGAGAAACTGCAATATGCATGAATTTATTAGCTGGGCATGTACTGCAGCTGATTACTTGAGGTGGATCCTCGTTTTCCCCTTTTAGCACATATAAGACAGCATCAGTAGCCCGACCCACAGTGACTTATGCTTAGAGTAAACGCTTACATGTTTCACACTTATTTACAAATTCCTAAAATTAAGACTATTATTTCTCACTTGTTTTTTATTTCATGAAACACAAGTGAATATTTTTGCCTCTTCTCCCTGCAGCATGCTGTTGTGATTTAATCAGTTTAATCCAGTGTTTATGTGTCCATACCTTTCTGGAGGCACTTCTTCCATTATTGTGAAGGGCAAATGGGGAATCTCTACAGATCCACTGTGATGTACTCCATTTTCAAAATGAGTTTCTACTTTCGTAACACTTGTGCACTGATTTAACAAATCGTTAGGATAAACCGGTGCTGCAGGAAAGACAGGCTGCCTCTGCAAAAGCCGCACGTCTTAAATGCACATGCAGCTCAGAAAATGAAAAGACATACTTTTATTTAGATTTTAACGTAATTTAGTTATCCTTGATTCTCAGTGCTACCTATATGACTACCAAAGCTAAGGTTTGTGTGATGTTTCATTACTGCATCCACTAACTTTTATTTCATTTAGATTAAACTACGGTTACGACCAACGTTCAGGGTGGGCTAAGTAAAAACACCGGTTTGTGCGGGCATTAACTGCATTTTTAGTAAAAACAAGTTAAAGAAAGTGGGAAAAGACGAATAACCGTCAACGTGTTTACGTTTTACAATAGGTAAAGTGCTCACCTGCTGTCCGCTTCGTCCTGTTCAGACTGTCGAGTCGACACCACTCAGAGCGCTGAGCACAAGTAAAGCAAAAAGCGATAAACGCGGATAATACTCTTCCGGTGATGGCCTTCAAAATAAAAGCATGTTTACAATATTGCGTTAGAAATTCAACCCGAAAGGACGTAAGCAGGCTTAAAACCAAACAGCTTAATTTGTAATGACATAATGTTTTAAAATGACCTATAACTGTACAATGATGTTAAGTGCTCAATGTTTTTCCTACCTCGTTGACATTTAATTTGAAGGCCTTAGTGATTCACTTAGACGTGACGTAAGAGGAAATGGCGGCGGTGATTGGTTATTTATTAACCTATTACACTTGACAGAAGTCCGCAACAGCAAACATGGTGGTAGAAGAAACTTCATACGAAGCTTTTTAAAACCTTTATTTTATTGCCAATTTAACAAATCTTTAAAATAAATTTTTAAAAATGCAGCTTTTATGTCAGAGACCATTGAAATTTTCTTTTAATTTTAATATTTTTAAAACTCAGGCCGATTGTTCCAGTGAAAGTAACTCCTCATGCTTCTGCATACCGAGATATTTTGGAGCTTGGAGACTTTCAAGTTCACAACTTGGGGATTTTCCCCTTCCTGTTCCAAGACATGGTTGACCAAGTTTGGTGTGGTAGAACTTGATTGGCCTGCAGAGAGTAATGACCTCAACCCAAGAATACCCCTGACTTCCTCATGGAGATCGTTCCTCTCATGCTTTCTTTAAATCCACAAAGATACAGTGCAACTCCTTCATACCTTCTATATAATGCTCTGTGTACACTCTAAGAATCTAGTCTGAATTTGGAACATGAGTAAGAATAAAAGAATGAGCTAGAAATACCAGAAAATCTGCCATCACTCATTTTTATACTTTATTATATAATCGCAACCAAAATAATTGCAATGAACTCTTATTAATCACTCCAAAAACAGAAGATAATCAAGCAATTTGGTCAAATAATAAACAACATAATCAACTCTGAACTGAACGTGTTTATGTCAGCAGCTATGCAGCTGAAATTCCTACAATATTTGACTTTCCCATACAGGAAGGCTGGTTTGTCTCTTGTAGAAGTTGTTCTATAAAAGTATGCAATGAACAGTGAATAAAAACTGTATTAAGTGCTCAGAGTCCTTTACAAACAAATTTTCAAAAATGGATATTAAAACTGACCTGAGACTTCACTAACTTGGTAACTTGTTCAGAAGTTCTGTGATAGAAACGCCACAGCACCAACAAGCTGAGAGAAAAAGAAAAAAAGAAACCCCTATAGAAGTCTAGCTAATCTTCAGTCAGTCTGTTCCCTCCCACATTCACTGAATTTGGCGAGCTCGATGATCCATCACCATTTTCTTCATGTCCCTGTCCGCCATCATGTCACTCGCATCAAGCTCGTTTCCTGGGCCAGCCATCGGATCATACCGGTGTCTGGAAGAGAGAGAGGAGATTCACAACCCTAGAACATAATCTGCCTGATCATTTAGTGAAATGCCAAAAGCAAGTTAACATTGCTAATAAAACAGACTGTGAGACAACTTTTGGAACTTTGTGAGGACTTTTAACCCCTGAACTCACTGTTTGAGGTGTTCCTCAATGGCTTTCCGTTCATACACAGTACCATATACTGTTTTCACAGGATCAACAAACATCTTCTTGGTTAGAGGACAAATCAGATGTTGTGGTAGAAACTCTGGCACAGGATCAACCAGTTTCTTTAGAAAGGAAAATAAGTCAAAGTAATGTGATCACAAAAAAAATCTTTTACATAAAACAGAAAAATCCCATAAATACTTTGTTCACTCACTCACCTCCTCCATGCTATCCATTGACTTTCCAGCATGTTCTCCTGTGTGCTTTCTGGCTTCTCGTTCGTACGTCTCGCGGCTTGTCAGGAATTCCTCGGCTAAAATGCTTCCAGGAAAAGGTTAATATGCAAATGTAAGTATTCATGTCTGGGGTCTGAAATAGCATCTGAAGAAAGTGAGCTCTACAAGAATCAAAGAACAATTCAGCAGACTGTTTATCAGTTTAGAGAGACATTTCCCTCACAGAGATCATCTAAAACTCACACCTCGGTCTGAACACCAGCTCATCATCCATATCATTAACTTTTATCAAATACTCAAACATCTTGTAGGTGCAAATATAACTAGCTGATCATACTGAAACAGTTCTGAATGCAAAAAGGGGTCAAATCAGGTCCTAGCAACGTGTAACTAATAAAGTGGCTGTTGAGTGCATATAGGAATAAAGTTGTGCATGTCTCACCTGTCCAGTGGGTCATCAGGCTCAGGGATGATGAGGAGTCCGTACACAGCATCAAATATGTCCCTCATGGTGACGTGGGCGTTGTAGCTGCGATCAAATATGTTGTGGCAGATGCGGCCAACACTGTTGACATTGCAGTGGTACACCTGCCGCTGTGTTAAGATAAATGCTCGCTATGAGAAACACATATGCAATAACCACTTTTATATTACCCTAACAACTGGAAACCATTTTAATATGAACACTGTAGATGTCTAAACAGCTTTTGTTTGTATTTTGTCAGGATACACGTGTGACAAAGCGAACGAGCGGAGGCTTCACTGGGTATTCAGGACCAAACTGGCAGTACAGCTCAAACACTCCTTTCTCATATGGTGTGTCAGGAGGTCCTTGCATGAGAATCCTCCAGAACGCTGAAAATCAGAAAACAATCAAACATTGTTGCTATTCATTACAGGTCCTAGAAAGTGTTGCTATGCAGCTCTCAACAGTACAATGACTGCAAACACAAATCCCTAATAAGTAATCAACATGCTGCATTCATTTTTTTTTTCATTTAATTGTTTGATTAGCATTCAAATCTCCCAATGAATACAGAATAAAGATCTACCACAAAGCAAGAATTCATCAGCTGCATCACAATGAAAACACTGATTTTATGGGTCTATCAGGCAGCCCAGATCAAATAAAATACACAGAGCAATACAAACACAGGTCAGGGGAGAGACCACATCACTTACTTAAGTCTGACTCTGATGGATAGACTCTAAAGAAAGGATGAGGGTCACAATGCAGGCACTTGAGCTCCTCCACGATACGTTTGTCCTTCTCCATGAAACGACCATCCTTTGCCTCCCGAATCTTCTTTTTCAGAGCACTGTTTTGAATTGAATGCATTTTATATAATGTTTCATAAGGAATGCATGTAATAAAAAAGGACCACAAAAAGTCAAAATTATTGCTATTCATATGGGACAAGACTAAGGAGGCATTGAGTCTTAATCAACAAAATATTTTAGACTGTCGTGAAACTTATACAAGTACGTGCTAAATGACATGCTTTTTGTCAGGAAGCCTATACACATTTTTAAAAATAAAAACCCAGCTTCCATGGCGCCTGATGCTCTACCTGTCCTGTTGGGCGGTGCTTCAACTGGGTGTCAGAACCTTGTAAAAATAAGATTTCGCAGTAATCTGCCAACTACAGTGGGAAAAAAAAGTAGTTGCATGAAAACTGACATTTACTGATGTCTTAAGTGGAAGCAGACTACTTTTTCTCTTGAGGTATGACTATAAGTCGAATCTCTTCATATTTTGGACAGTTGAACAAAACTATATTGGACAGATTAGACCAGTGTTTCTCAACCTTTTGGAGCCACGGAACATATTTCACATCAGAAAAATCACGCGGCACACCACCAAACAAAAATGTCACAAAAAGCATATTGATACATTTTCCCCGGGCACCAGGTATAGCGGAATTGGCTCGGTTTGTCCCAGTATACCTTTTTGGTTTCTTCTGACCACTACTCATGCTAAGCCCTTCATCTGGGTCAGAATTTTCCCCAGGACCCAGGTCAGACTGACCACTTTTTCTTATCAAATATTCATCTATTGCTATTCGTGCTGCGTCATCTCACAGCATGACTATTATGCAAGTTCTTCTTCGCCTTCTTCTGTTTTACTGGCAGTTGGTGACCCATTTAAATAGAGGAGGTATATGGTATATGTACTGCCTTCAAGTGGGAAATAACGTAATTGTTCTGCCCGTTACTCTCGCTTAAAGTCAGGTGGAACCAGACGATCTCCCACAGCACACCGTAACATTTCTAACGACACACCTATGTGCCGCAGGCACAGTGTTTGGGAAACACTGGATTAGATAAACCATGCAAGCAGAGTAAATTGTTTCATTAACAGCTCAAGAAACTCATTTTCTTTGATCAGGTGTGTTCTTAGCTTCTACAGGATGGGTGTTTCTGCCACTCACCTTTCTGTCACCGTCACTTTGCTGTTTATCTGGCTTGGCAAGGATGTCTCTGGATATTCATCATAGCCCCGAGTAGTAAACATGCTTTTAAGTATTCCCTATAAAACATGAAAAAAATATAATAACCATATGACGGCCATGTATGAAGTTAAAGAGTGAACAGATTTCCTTTTGAAACAGACTATAAACAGACCTCAGTGATGGAAGAAGGGTCAAGTTTTTTCTTGGGCTTCCTCTGTTCCAGAGACAGAACTGTCTCGATCTCAAAGAGTTTCAGACCATCTTTGACTGTCTGTGGTTTGAAACAGCAGCCACCTGTAAACCGGTTTGAAATATCAAAAAAAGGAATTATTAAAATGTAAGTCACTGTTTGGCCCTTTTTGGCATCAAATATTTGTTGTTGTTTTTTTAAACTTTATTATGTTTAGATAAACCAGAGTTTAGGACTACACTGTTAATACAGATACATATAAATACAGAAAATAATGACAAATACCAGAAATACTGTAGAGACTAAGGTAGTGTCTCATGCTCAGTTAACTGATTATAGAACTAAAGCACAGAAAGAAAAAAAAAATCCTGAAAGCAGTTGAGATGAAATCACAAAGGTCCAATAAAATGGGCCAAAAGTTGATTCCGTGCGTGCCCATTTACAGGTTTGCTTCCTGCGATTCCAGTTCTAAACAGCTGCAGGTTCCCATTAACAATTTCGCATTTACCTAAATTCACACAGAGAGTACACACCAGCTTCTATGTGCAACTGACACTACTTTTTGTTGATGATCATTTTGTGTCCAGCTATTAAGCAGATGCCAAATAGCAAACAGTTCATTACGTCCAAGCCTCCAAATGGCGCACCGGTTAAAAAATGCATCCAAGAGCATGGCCTTACTTTTTTTTTTTGCATAGGGGGTTGTGCATGGCAGAGTTGAGTTCTAGTGTGATGTTTTTAGGCGTGTGAGAAAAAAGCTTTTGTACAAACCAGTTGAACTGTTTACAATCAGTGAGACTCCTCTTCCAACAAATTGCAGCTTTTAGATTAATTTAAACATGGGATATTTTTTTTTACTTTTAAGGGCAGAGAATTGTGCATTATTTTATACATATATATAGTTTTACCTGTTGCATTGCTGATTCCATGGAGCATGTTGTTTTCCACATTTCCAAGAAGGATTGAATCCACAGTGATGTTTGATTTCAGCAGCTTGGCTGTCACAGCAACTGGGTCCATAAAAGACCTATGGCAAGATGAAAACAGTCAGCTGCTGCCCCAGAAAAACATAATTGATGGGTGATCAAAGGCAACTTAAGCAGAAAGGGAAACTTACCCAGAATCATTGCCATCAGTGAGGCACAGGACGCGGAGTCTACAATCTGGGAAGCTCGCCTTGATCTTTTCCAGCTCTGAAGCTCCACGTCGTAGCGCGTCGTACAGCAGAGTACATCCGCTTGCCTCAAGGTTACGTGTGTGGAACTAAAAAACAAAAAGAACCCCAAAAAGGCGACAAGGAAAAAAATTTATATTAGCGCCACCGAACCAGTTGTTCATTTACAGCATGTTTATTTATTTACTGGAAAATGGGAAGAAAAAAGCTGCCAGGCTGACCCAAGTTAAATATTTATTTTTTAGCTTTATTCTATCAAAACTTCGAGCTACTGATCAGGTATCTCAAAACTCAGTTATTCTGAGTATGTCAAAATTTCCTCACACATAATACCACCTCACAATTTTTAAATATAGAGGGCAATAAAATTCTTCTTGAGCGGAGGTAACAAGCTTCCAGAGGAAAGCCTTCCATCCTCACAATGTTTTGCAATCACCTTGAACTTCTCCAGATTTTCTGTGAATGTGTGGAGGATTTTCACCATGGAGTCAAACTTTACAAGACCAATGACGTGATGGAAATCATACGCCATGCTCCTCGTGGCAAAGTTGTCAAAGAGCTCTTTGACAGCATTGATTTTCTTTATTTCTGCATTTTCGTAGCACTCCTCTTCCATCGAGGAGCTTGTATCGATCAGTACCTAAAGTAATAAAGTCAGGAAGAGGAAATGTTTAGCAAATGTTTTGATTCGATTCCTTTACAACTAAAATTTCCCCAGATCTCACCAGTATTGCCTCTTCTGGAGTCCTGGTTGTAACAAATGACTGGTCGTCTCTGTGGTCGCCAGTGCTGTATTTAAAAAAAAAGACAAAACACCATCTTTATAGCTTTACACAGTTAAGACGAGACAAGCATCACATACTCTGTGAATTTCCTGTTATCGGGTGGGTAGATTGTGCCTTTAATGCAGATCAAGATGCACAATTCAGTTCAATTGAATTTTATGTATATAGCGCCAAATCACAACAACAGTAGCTTTTAGGCATTTTATCTTGTGAGATAAAGAAAAAAAGGATCAGACAAGAAACTATGAGCAAGCACTTGGTGACAGTGGGAAGGAAAGAAACAGGAAGAAACTTCCAGCAGAAACCAGGTTCAGAGAGGGGCAGTAATCTGCTGTGACTGGCTGGGGGAGGGGAGGAAGACAGAATAAAAGACACGCTGGAAGAGCCAGAAATTAATAATGACTGATAATTAAATGCAAAATGGTGTATAAACAGTGTGAAAACAGGTAAGTGAAGAAGAAACTCTCAGTTCATCATAGAAGACTCCAGCAGCCTGCATGTATTAAAGCATATAATATGTGCCAGAATGAGTCTGCCTTTCATTAGTTCACTCCATTTTGTTTTGGTTTAGGTACTCACTTGGCTGCTAGCAAGTTTAAATCCATCGTTTTTACTTTTCCATCCAGACAATTGTGCACTTCGATCATATCAGCTGCTCTTTTGTTTTTATGCAAATAAATGCCCAGATTATCTGACAGAGAAATGTGAAAATGAAGCAAACATTAAGTATAACACCTCCCAACACACATGATAAAAACTTGATGTCAGAGGTCAAAGGCAAAGTAGGGGAACTGGTGGAAATTCCTTGTCCACTTAATTTAAAGTGACTAACAGTTCTACTGTAACAGGAGCAACAGTAGAGACAATCTAAGCAAAGGAGGAACATACCCCTCAATTTAGACTTAGACTTCTGCAAAATGAACACATCTGTGGACTAAAACCTGACAAGCCAGTGGCATCTGCTGTATGATACAAGTGTTTGTAAGGTATAAAAGTGATGTTTCACTGAAAGATGTGAATATTTAGACTGGAAAAGGATGAAATACCTTCACTAAGTAGAACAAGGCAGCTCTGATAATGTCCCAGGTCCTTCAGATGTAGAGGTGGGGTCACATTAAGGCGAGGGAAAGATTTCAAACGTTCCACCATGCTGCCAAAAGTCCACTGAATATTCACCTGAAAGCTGTTTCATTCAATGAATTAGTAAAAAAAAAAAAATCTTTAAAACAAGTCATTATTCAACCTGTTTATATTGTCTTTGAGACAATCCTAGACACCAGATTAATATGTGTAATTAATATATAATAATTAATAATAAAGACTAACTAACTCAAAACTATGTTTTAACTCAGACTGCTTGCATAGGATATTCAAGCATTGGGCAGTGTAGACTAGACACTGTCAGGTTAAAATACATCACAGCGCCTTGGGCCTTGAGTTACTCTTAATTTCTTTGTATTTTTCTTGAAAAATGGGAGATGGGTGCAGGGATTTATTAAAACGTGCAAATTTAGATGGAAACAAAGTACATAACAGGGCTATGCCATATATTGTCTGAGATAATAATGGCATAAATTTGTGTGTTATATAAAAGTGTCATATCGCAATATCTTTTTGTATTGCAGTACCATATGTTTATGCCTGTCTGACAGCATGTCAGCCTTCGATGACAATTTACCACCTAAAAAGGGAGACATTTAAACAAATTCCAAAGAAGCACAATACTTTGCAAAACTGATCCTGCTATAGGTGGAAACAACTAATTTCAACACTTGAGCCAGGCACATACCAAGAATGGTACAACACGCCAATAGTGTTGTTTTTCTATCCAGTTTGCCTTTATTGCATTTGCAGTGTGTTTGGGATCTTTTTTTTTTTTAAACATGATTCAGGTCAGTGCTAAGTGGCTTGAAAAAACAAAGCAATTCTTCTGAAAATGATCCTGGCTCCTTGGACGCAAATATAAAGAAATGAGTGGTGGGTCAAGACTTGTGGACAATACTGTATTACTAAAAACAATCATGAATGAATAATCAAGAATTCATGAGAAATTGAATGGCATTCATTAAAAACCACCTGCAGAGCAAGCATATACTTTAAACCTAACTAAGTCAATAATTTTTACTGTTCAGCTGTGCATAGGTGTATCTTAATTTGTTATCTATACCAACAGAAAGTAAAGGAAATCTGCTCAAGTTGTGTTGAAAGAAATAACTCAGTCACACATACTTCTGACCAGATGTCTTGTCGTGGTGACTCCACAGAGGATACGTTCGGACAAATCGAGGAATGCTGAGCAGGATTTTCTCAATGTCAGTGGCTCTTTGTAGTGAGAATTCTTGTAAAGGCTCTTCGGTGCAATTTGGAATCTTCTCTCCATCTAAACAAAATAAAAAGAAGCCAGAAACACATAATTCACCACCATAATGCAATTTATTAAAAATTCCAACCAACTAACGTTTTACATCTGGTGATGCAGCAATGCTTGTGCACAAGAGTTCATTTTAAAATAATTAACAGTTCTATACATTTTTATTTTAATACATAGCTATCACTGCACCAGGCTGAAGAAGGTGCTACCTTTAATGGCTCTCTCATTATGGAGGCTTTATACTGTCAAATCCGGTTATTTTTATTTTATTTATTTTATTTGATTATGCAAAGTAATTATTAAACTAGTATTGCAGCAAAAATGACATAAAATATTAAAACTATATTCATTTAGACACATTAAAACCTTTCAACTTTATAGTTTAAACTCTTTCAGTGCTATTTGTACCTTTGATTTTCTGAAGGACGTACGCCCTTTCAAAGACATCTGGTACTCCAGGTACTCTGACAGGTTCGCAGAAATGGTCACCATCTTTGGACACGAGAGAGATGGGAGCATAGACTTCATGGTTTGATGCTTGTTTCTGTCAAAACAGAGCCAAGTATGATACATTTAAACTACACAGATAATATCTATACAAAATAGTGGGAAAGACCAGCTTCTGTTCAAAAATAAACTCAGTATACCTCAATTTTTGAAAGGAGATGTGCCCAGCAGTACAATGAATTCTCAAAGACATCCTGGTCCTCTATGATTTTTTTCCCTCGCTGTGTTGCTTGCTGGGGCAATAACTCCCTGAAGAGCATGTATAAGCCCTCAACAACTGCAATCTGCAAGAAATCAGTCAGTATACAACAAAATTTTCATGCAAAATAAGCAGCGAGTAAATTACAGTTATATACTGTACAAACGATGAGCCTTTTACGTGCTTCCTGCATGAGACACACATACATGGAAACAGGCATGTCATATCTCTACATTCATGAATACTTCAGATGGTTTCATTCACAAGTTACCATCATGGCAATATCATTTTAATTAAATAAATGAAATAAAATTACAGTACACTCAAAATGATGCATGTTTTACAGCCTAAATCACCACATAGCAGGTGCGAGGTGGCGTGCAAAAAGCTGCTGTGTTAAAATCAGTGGACAAAACATACAAAAAGTCACATAAAAGTCTGATACCAGATTTGTTGGAGGATTATGAGGCCAGTGGTCCAAAGACTTAAAACTGCAGCAGCATGTCAGCTGTCCTTTATTTATGAAGAAGATAGTCTAAAACTGTAACAAGTCTTACACCACCTCACACTTTTTACCTTCTGGTTCCTGGTCATCCTTTCATTCCTGCAGAGTAACTGATGCAAACTTTGGGTGAGGGGGTTACATCCCGTCAATTTTCGTATGTATGCGATCAGTTTGTTCCGGATTATTTCAGAAAGGTCTTTCTACAAGTAAATACACAGAAATATTAGAATTTGGGTTAATCAGAAAAATTAAACACAATCTAAACTAAATTTACCACATTTCAGTTTAGTTTGTGAACACAGGTCAACAAAGTGCACAATAAAGAACCCACAGTGTTTATTTCTCCAGGGTTAATACTGGACAAATGGGCTGCTGAAGACAAAGCTATATTTCAACTGATCAAAAAAATTTCAATAAGGAGGTTCATTGATTCACAGTAGCCATGGCATCTTTTTTTTTTTTTTTTTAATAAATTCACCATACAGTCTAGTTATAATAGCTGCTCTGTGATTTTGGCTATTTTTTCCAAGTACAGAGGTCACAAAGACAAAACTATAACCAGAATTAAAATAGACTGATTCCGTCTTTGCTTTTGGGAACCAATTGAACACTTCAATCGTAATGTGATTGAACAGGTTGCCTGGTGGCAAACAACATGCCTCCAAACAGTTGTAGCTTGACTACAGTCACTCTCAACCAGACTGGCGAAGCTTTGCAAATAACTGCTAAGCAATGACAGACTGCCAACATGTTGCAATCAATCTGAGTGTGTCTGCACCCATAAAAGCAACTCATCTGCAATGCCTCTCTCTAAAATAGGGAACTCTACTTAACAAGGTGGCAACTGGTTGTATTCTGATGGTATTCCTACGTAAACGCAATGTAAAGAGTGAATATGTGGTTCTACTGCTAAATCGCTGTCCCGCATCAACCTCGTCATTATTTGTGGAAGAATTTCTGAGGTTCACCAATGCCTGGACTGAATGTAAGGACTTTATGTGAATTTCTGTGTGCAATCATCTGTTATGTAGTCTTTCAGCTATCCGTTTCAAAAACACAGAATATCACCAGGCTTGAAGACAGGCTAGGCATGAATAAATAAAGTTCATGTTCATAGGATAGCAAGACAATGGGACAATATGGGACAGTGTTAAATATAAAACAGCTTACCGCAACAGCATAAAGAGAAGACAGGAACACACTGATTCCTTTCTGGCTTTGTTGGACTGAAGGCACGACATCATTGATGTAGAAAGTTTCATCAAGGGGAGTCTCTTCAGTAAACGAGGACAGAGCGAAGGCAATAGTCGACCCTTCAGAGATTCCACACTTTTGAAGTGTATCACCACCCAAATTATTACCTCTATATAAAACAGGGACACCAGAGAACAGAAGAACTCCATCAATGCTAAGACTTTAAGCATGTGAATGTGGGGGTGGCGATGGGTGACAAGTAACAAAAATACTGGTGGCTACCAATGCTACCCTTAGTTTTCTAGTAAATGAGTGGATGGAATGTGATGAATGTGAAAGGCCTAGGTGACTTGCTTCTTCCAGTTAAGAGAAACCTTGAACTCTGACCTTGAGGTTAAGGTCTTTTAGTAGATCTAAATATGGTATGACTTTCAATATCCTGTGTTGCTTTGTTCTGGAGTGATTGTATTTACAAACCAGGTTGTCCCTGCTCGGAGCAGAGTGATGACAACACTTTTTCAGCCTTTTACGTCTGATGGGTAAAAAAACACTTTTTTGTGAGGCAGTTTACCTGGGATGGAGGACATGTGCTGGTATTCCACTTGCATTTGACAGGATCACTTTTAGAGTTGCGATTGTGTCAGTTTCCAAATTCACCATAATCTCAAAGTTTCCCTTAACAGGTAAAGAAAAATATGTTAAAGGTACAGAATTAATTTCAATTATAACTTTATATACATGTTAAAAATGAAGGCTGACATTTACAACAATAAACTATACATTAATAAAAATAATTGATTCACTTTATTTCTGCCATTTTATTCTTCCCTCCTCAACAGAAAGACTGTTTATCAAGTGAAGGTATATTTTTCCCTCATTTTTAAAATAGGCTTAGAGAAACTCAGATACTACTTAAAACCACTGTGTCTAAGCAAAATAACAGATTTCAGAAATCATTACAGGTCATTTGTTCCACCGTAAAGATATAATATGAAAATTGACTGGCCAGTTTCATTTGCTAGCAGTTGCCAATATCCTCAATTGAGCAGCATACTGCTTTTAAGACGCACCTTGAGCATGATGTGGCATCGAATGACATCTGTTCCAGAGGTCTTGCCAGACTCTTGTCTTAGCATTTTTGGAGCCTCTGTCAAGTTTTCCCTCGGAGTAAAAATAGCATAAATTACAGCTCCATTTTCAATGTGTCTTTCTTTCAAAGACCCTGGAAAAGAACATAATAAATAGAATAACTGTGCCAGATCCACAGTTAACAAAAAATAATTAAAAAATAAAACAAAAAATTAAAACAATAATTAATTTAAAAAAAACATTTTTAAAGTGTCCCATCTACATGTATGAAAGTATATTCATTTCCTATGACCAAAATCATTTTAGAAACTGCTAGCGCTTACCAGCAGTCTGAAAACTATTCATCAAGTTTGTAAATGAACTCTCCCATGGTATCATGTGATTATAAGTCTTACCCTAAAACTTGCTTGTATTTGGATAATAGACAAGATTTATTTCCTATTAATCCTGTTTCAATGATACATTAAAGCCTATATTTTTCTAGCAGATTTCTTACCTATTAACAGATGGAACTACAGAGTGAAAACGTAACTTACAGGCAACAAATTCAAAATGTAATGGTGTCATAATTCATCAAGTTTTCAGAGGGACCTTTAAAGTAACCTACAGAGGTTTCGGAAAAGCTGACTTTATGCAGATGAGGATAAGGGAGGAAGCTAAATGGCTGACGCCATTGTCAATGACCATCAGTTGTCCCATGCCAACCATCAAACTAAAACCAACGGCCCAAGTTTCTTGGCAACACTGCAGGTGATATCTTCCGTCTTTTGGAAAATTGCTTTGGCAATCGGAGGGAGAAAATGTCAGGAGGATATGTAAAAAGGATCAGAAGAAGTTCCTCAGAAAACTGTCACCTGAAGTGGCAAAAGAATACAGAGATGCATTTTGAAATACTGCATCCAGGGCATGCAGCACCACCAAAGAGCAGCCGAGTCTCCTGTTTGAAGTTGGATTGCAAGGACTACCAGTGGTTATGATGCTCCTTGAGGTAACAGCTAATGCTGGGCAAAAAATTGTGACTTTAATTGACCTGGCTTTTGACACCAACTATACAACCCACAGGGTTGCGAGTATTAACCTAAGAAGTGAAGAGATCACTTTGGTTGTCCATGGAATTAGGGGAATGAAAACTTGTGTGACAATAAGCCGGGATCTTTTACAGATCTGAATCAGAACCCCTAGAAGAATCCACAGGCCACACCAATTGGTCTGTTGTGGACTAGGCAGCAAATATGTTAAACCGAAGAAGGCGCAAATGCTCTTTCCAGATATACCACTCAAACTTGTGAGATCATTTCTACGGATGGAGAGGCAATTATCTGAGAAGCCTGAAACACCAAACCCGCTGACATGGCGAGAGCTGCTCAGCCAAGTGTCAGGGTTGTATTACCCACTCGGATTGGTAACTCCTGCTAAGCAAAAAAGAGCAATCTTAGTACTATTAGAATTTATTTTTTAACTTTAAGGCTATATCCCTCATAAATAGCATCACACATTTGCTGCACATAGTTGTGTATTGTAGAGTAGTTTTGGAAGCAGTCTGTAACACTCTAATCCTAACAGACACAAGGCAAGACCCCTTTTCAGTAATGTGACCTGGGGGTTGTGATTCCTACAAGACAACAGGGCCATAAATCTGGTGTTATGGAATGAACTCTTCCCCCCTTCTTTGATACTACAGGCCTGACTGGAGGACAAGAGATGGTTGCCATTGTAATGGGAGTGTTCCCTCAAAAAGGTGCAGAAGAAGAAATGTGGGCTGATATCAGAGCTAGCGCCACCCTCAACTGATTCTACCAATCATGTTAACATTCTGTTTCTGTGACCAGAAATAAAGGTGTTTGCTGCCTAGGCAGTGTTGGGGAGTAACGAAATACACGTACCGGCGTTACGTATTTAAAATAAAAAATATGAGTAATTTTATTCTGTTACAGTTACCATTTAAAAAGGTGATATTCAGAATACAGTTACTTTGTTGAAATAAATGGATTACACGGTGCTCCTTTCCTCTTTCATATGTTTGGCTATGCCCTCTCTATTTTTGGTAATTCCACGAAGGTGGAAACCCAAACAAAACTGCCTGGGTCTCAATCTCTTGGCCCATGTCACCTCTACTTACGGCCCGCATAATGACGTGAAGAAATATTTTTGAAAATTATAATTCAAAATATTTTTTTTATATGAAGGCAATACGCAGAGTGTTACAGGTATAGCCCTAAAGAATGTAACTTCATGGGTAGTGTATTCCATGCTGCAGGGAAAATGGACTGCCATACCCGTTATGTTTCTGTGATCGCGAGGGAGGAAGAAAAAGGAGAGTCGAAAAGTATGAGTTGTCACCGACCACAAACAGGAGATGGAAGCATGTAAAAATAATAATATAACACTGCAGCCAAAAAGAGTGCCTGATGAGCTCAGTTGTAAGTAAGCTATTATGACTCGACTGTACACTGTGTTTTTCCTCCGAAACAATAAGTTTCGCTGGAGCAGCCTTTCAGCACCTCTGTCTGTCTCTCACTAGTAAAGCTAGCTTTCGGCTATGAGCCCGACACAGAACTTGACATATTAGCCAGAGGTCCCTTTACCTCGGTTCGGAGTGGCGGACCTATTTTCTATACAAGATCGCTGCAAAAAGTGCAGCCTTACCTAATGTCCACCCTACTGTTACTCATTTTATATTAACATTTAAAAATCTAGTTGGTATGGCGAGTAACCTTCAGTAATAATAATAAATCACACAGAAAGAGTGCATTCATGTAGTTCATAGGTGTCAAACTCTGGCCCGCGGGCCAAATTTGGCCCGCAGCCTAATTACATTTGGCCCGCGAAGCCATACCAAATTACTATTAGAGCTGGCCTGCTGGTATTATACAGCTAATATAAATATATTGTTTAGTATTAAGCTTTGCTTGTTCAATATTCAGTTTTTCAGCAAAACTTGTTTGAGTCCATAAGAAAAGATTCATTCTTATATCTAGAGGAAGATTTTCTTTCAACAAATATTAATGTTAGCCCGCGACTTTGTTCCAGTTTTGAATTTTGGCCCACTGTGTATTTGAGTTTGACACCCCTGATGTGGTTGAATGATAATATATTAAGTAATCCAAAGTATTGAGAATACGTTAAGCTCATTGAGTAACTTAACGGAATACATTACAAAATGCATTTTGGGGCATGTATTCTGTAATCAGACAAAAGGACAAGAAATAAAACAAAGTCAGATTAAGACCCTAAGAAAACAAGGAAGCTGCCTGCAGAATCAGTGACCTTGTAGAACCCTTGTAGATGTCAAACGGTTTAGTGTCCTAGGTTGATTGGTCAAATCAGTTGTAGGACTTGGGGAGCAGCAAAAAGGTTTCTTGAGAAAAGTCAAGCTACTAACAGCCCAAAATGGGTGGCAGTCCTGTTGACAGGAGTCATTTCAATAAGGGAACGAAAGGATGCCCTAAGAGAGATTTTCCTTGCAGCACAGGCACCACGGTCTTCTCAAGCACTACTACAGATAGACTAGTAGTATACAGAGACACGGGCCCTGGGTCCTTGGGAACTCAGAACAAATTGGTCTTGGAGAAAGGTGCATCAAAAAATGGAACACAGCAGATGTGGAAAGTTAATCCTGCTGTTTACCCACATAGGAATAGTGTTGCTGAAGCTGCTACGCGCATTGTGAAGAAAGCACTCCAGAATCTTGGAAGGGAGTTAGTTATGATGGGTTCCAGACAGCTCTTCATGTGGCAGCCAACATTGTAAATGAGCGCCTAATTGATGCCAGAGTGCAGAGTCTGGAAAACTGCATTCATTACATTACACCCAACCCTCCTTTGCTTGGGCGAGCAACTCAAAGTGAAGAGTTCAAAATGTTTTACTTTTCCAGGTACCCCTATAAGAGACTCCAGGCAATTCAGGCAGAAGTGAACAGGTTTTTGGAGGTCCTGGAGTCAACCTGCTGGTCCAAATTTATTTGTAAGGAGCAGTGTTGGTCAAGTTACTTGAAAAAAGTAATCAGTAACTAATTACTGATTACGTCCCCAAAAAAGTAATCCCGTTACTTTACTGATTACTTATTTTCAAAAGTAATTAATTACTTAGTTACTTAGTTACTTTTTAAAAACACGATTTACAACCTGAATAGGTGATAAAGCGATACATCTTTCAGCCCAATTCTACTTTTTCTACATAATCCATCATACAAAATGGAATCAAATGGAAAAGTATCTTTTTTTAACCTGTTTTATCAGTTTTAATCTTTTAACTTTATGCATCAAGCAAAAATTTAATTATATGCAACATTCTCTGACTGGAAGAAATTTGTTTAACATATAAACCTATTTTCTGCACATTCCAGCACATAAAATAAAATATTTTTTGTGTTTACACTCACTCTTTCAAATAGATGCAAGTAAAACACAGCAGAAAATACACTCAACAAAAATATAAACGCAACATCTTTGTTACTGCTCCCATTCCCCATGGGATGGACGTAGAGACCTAAAATTCATTCCAGATACACAATATAACCATCCCTCCCAAACAGTGGTCACAAATCAGTCCAAATGTGTGGTAGTGGGCACATCTGCTATATTGAGATAATCCATCCCACCTCACAGGTGTGCCACATCAGGATGCTGATCTGACATCATGAGTAGTGCACAGGTGTACCTCAGACTGCCCACAACAAAAGGCCACCCTGGAATGTGCAGTTTTTTGCGCTATTGGGGGTCTAGGGACCCAGAACCGGTCAGTATCTGGTGTGACCACCATTTGCCTCATGCAGTGCAACACATCGTCGCATGGAGTCTATCAGATTGTCAATTGTGGCCTGTGGAATGTTGGTCCACTCCACTTCAATGGCTATGCGAGGTTGTTGGATATTCGTGGGAACTGGTACACGCTGTCGTATACGCCGGTCAAGCACATCCCGAACATGCTCAATGGGTGACATGTCCGGTGAGTATGCTGGCCATGCAAGAACTGGGACATTCTCATCTGCCATCTGCCCTGAACAATGTGAACCATGATTCATCCGTGAAGCGCACACCTCTCCAACGTGCCAGACGCCATCGAATGTGAGCATTTGCCCACACAAGTCTGTTATGGCGACGAGCTGGAGTCAGGTCAAGACCCCGATGAGGACGACGGGCATGCAGTTGAGCGTCCCTGAGACGGTTTCTGACAGTTTGTGCAGAAATTGTTTGGTTGTGCAAACTAATTGTTCCAGCAGCTGTCTGGGTGGCTGGTCTCAGACGATCTTGGAGGTGAACCTGCTGGATGTGGAGGTCCTGGGCTGGTGTGGTTACACGAGGTCTGCGGTTGTGAGGCCGGTTGGATGTGCTGCCATATTCTCTGGTTGACATTCCTGCTGTCAGCATGCCAATTGCACGCTCCCTCATTGCTTGTGGCATCTGTGGCATTTTGCTGTGAGACAAAACTGCACATTCCAGGGTGGCCTTTTGTTGTGGGCAGTCTGAGGTACACCTGTGCACTACTCATGATGTCAGATCAGCATCCTGATGTGGCACACCTGTGAGGTGGGATGGATTATCTCAATATAGCAGATGTGCCCACTACCACACATTTGGACTGATTTGTGACCACTGTTTGGGAGGGATGGTTATATTGTGTATCTGGAATGAATTTTAGGTCTCTACGTCCATCCCATGGGGAATGGGAGCAGTAACAAAGGTGTTGCATTTATATTTTTGTTGAGTGTAAATAAAGTCAAAGACTCAGTGGTCCTTTTGCTCTATTTTCACCTGTAAAGCAGGAGTAGGGTAGGCGGAGGTTTACCCTGGTGCAGGTGTGCAGCAGCGGTCAGTGGAAGAATCCGCGAGTTTCTCTGTGAATTTCCCATTACGTCGTAGCGCACTCGGTGCTTGCTTGGAAGTTTAGGGGTTTTTTTCGCTGTAAAAAGAAGTTTTCTTCCCACGCACAACTGACGCTAATGTTTTTGTCACTTTTTATGGAATCAAACTTAAAGTAAGGTCAATACTTCCACGCTTTAAACGCTGCACGCTCATACTGTCTCTCGTACTTGTTAAATTATCCATTGTTGATCTGCACACAGCTGTTGTCACTAACGTTGCACTTGCTTACCTCACTGTCATGAGATATTCTCGCAAAAAAAATCACGGTTTTAGTAATGCAGTAACGCAGTAACGCAGCGTTCCTACGGGAAAGTAACGGTAATCTAATTACCGTTTTTGCAATAGTAATCCCTTACTTTATTTGTTACTTGAAAAAAGTCATCGGATTACAGTAACGCCCATCTCTGGTAAGGAGCAAGTGGCACACTGCACATAGAAATGTCACTGGTGGAGATATTGTCTGGCTGAGCTAGCTAAGCTAAAAGACTGTTTAAAAAATTGCTAAAGAATCGCAGCTACCACTAGCTTAAGTAGCATTATCATTGTATCGCAGGTCGACTGCCCATTTATAAGCAGGGAGAGAGAGGAACAGAGAGGGAGAGAGGAACAGAGAGAGAGAGAGGAGCATTGTTTAGTTTTAGTCTCTGTTTGTAAGACTATTGATGTGTGCGGACAGTAATGAACATTTTACCTGTACTTAATGAAGGAAATGTTTTATATGTTGTTGTGTGATAACAAACATGGTATTGTATCCTTTGGGGCTTCAATTTAAAGGTTTTTCACCTATAGGTGATCTGCGTGGTAATTGAGTGAAATCAAGTTAAACACCTGGAATAGATGCATCAATCCATTTCACATGAGAAAAGTGCACAAATTAAGATGACTTGACAAATATAGTTAAGTATTTTTGGACAGACACATTTTAACCTAGGACCTGGCGTCCACATATGTGGACATCACATTTTGGGTTATTTAGACCAAAATACAAAATTTTGCTCTACAAGGGCCTGATATCCACTTACGGGGATATTATACTGCTACTGTCCTATTGAAATTTTAAACGAATATCCTTATATGTGGCTCTCATTTTTCTTAAAAACAAAAATCAGGTAAAAAAATATAATCTGGTAATTCTTTGTTTTTACATTCATCAGGTCCCAATCAGTCCAAATATCAAAGAGAAATTAAAAATGCATGCCGTGGAAGAGTTCAGGTCTTAGGAGGTTAAAGCACTTGAAAATAAAGTGTGTATAAAAGTGACTACAATTCCTTAAAAGTTACTGGAGTATTTTTGTTCAATCCCTTGAGTCCCAGATGAAAGTCTTATTAGACCTATTACTCATATTAATATCATTTCTAAATGTAACTAACATGTTTTGGTACACAATAAAATAGTTTTTAAAAAGGTCAGTGTCCAAAACCTAAATAGACCTAACTGTATAGAATCATTCACTCCTCCATTGCTGACTCACATGTGTTGAAGAAGGGATCGTCTGTCAAGGGCATCCCATCTACTGTGTAGAGACAAACTCCTTTGGTGTTTCCAACATTTTCAAGGTGACAGATTCTCAGCATTATGTCTTCAATTTTGTTTTGTGCCGGATCCATATCTGTAGCATTGTAATTTTAAACATTTCACCTCCATGTCCATATATAAATTACTTTAATCATGCCAAAGGGGGCATTTAGGATAAGAGCCTTTAAAAGATGTGTTCCTGTTACCTGAAATAACCTTTGGTTTAAGACATTTTGGGTATGTGTACTGAAGACTGAACGACTTCACTGACTTTTGCACCGGTCTGCCAGTTAGGATTTGACATTCTGGAGTGCTCAGTCTTTGAATGAAGTCTTTCATGATTGCAAAACGATTCTTTTCCACATGACTTAAACCTGTAAAAGAGACAAAATAAATTCAGCTTTCAGAGAAAGTAATCTGAAATACTGCAAAAAGCTAGACCCTGATACACAGATTTGAAATTCTCTATATTTGCAGCTTTTTTTTGCTAACGTGTTTGTAATGAGAGAGCTATTCTAAAGTCCTAGCTTGTCTTTGGCATATCAAGCATTCTTACCAATGCTGTTTAAATCTTCTTCCATCACACTGTCCAGGAAATCTCTTTCATCTTTAACACCCATCTGAACAAACTGGTTGTAATATGATTCCAGTCTGTGCTTCTCAAGTAGATTGAATATTGCACCCATCTAAACGTAGACCAGGAGATTATATTCGTCAACACTCAAATACCAAAATCAGAGAACTTATGATATTAAATTTTATTTACATTGCTCTCCTTGTCTGAAACTAATGACAATACATGAACTCAATGAGATGTAAAATACAAAATACTATTTATTTGGTTATTCAGTTAAATTTAAATGGCCATTTATCTTTTCAATTTATTCTAGTAACTTGAAGCAAATTTATTCTTTTTTTTTCAGAGGAGCACACTTTCACATTTGTGTAAACTATTCTTCAGCTGGTCATTTGTCAACATGTCTTCATAGACTCACACCTCTGTCTTCATTAAAATTGTCTATAAACATATGCCTATTGATAGGAGAGGCCAGACGTCTGAGTCATGATATCCAGCTGCATACACAAAGAGGCATGTTGACTAACTGATTGCGTGGGACTTTATTTTGCAGCTGAATGCGCTACAGCTAACTACAATATTATCTTCAACTATTTCAGAGATATGTTGAAGTGCATTACACAGTAATCGTGAGTAATTCTTGGATTTAACAAAAGAGATGGAAATCTTACCTTAACACAACTCCAAAGATCACGAAGAACAGCTGTTCAGTCCTAGTTGTAGTTGGAGGAGTGGACTGTGAAACTGAAACCTAAGGAAACAAAACCAAGGGGGTTGGATGTCTCTAGGTATTTGGCCAGCAGTGAAAGGAATAATATTTGAGTGTTTATCTACCTATACAGAGCATGTATTACAGAATAGGGAGGGAATTAGAGGCATTTAAAAATTTCCTGTATGCCGAAAAATACAGTATGCCACATGTTGGGTTGTTTTAATTGAATATTATTATTATTACTACTACTTAGCTGCAATACCAAGGCTTGTAATTCTTTGGAGTGTACAATTTATAGTTTTTATATTTTTAAGTCCCAAAAATCCCCCCAAATCGCATTCAAGTGAATGGGTAGAATGTTGACGTGTTGTGGAGAACCTAATTTTCTATGTGGGAAAAGCAGAAAAATCCATCTGGAATTTTTTTTTTTTTTTTACTTTAGCCTTACTTGATTTCAAACAAGCTCTTTCTTAAAAGCAAGCGATGTACACTTTTCGATCTGGAGTCATTTCAGTAAGTGGAGTGCCATCTAACTACAAAATATACAGTACAGTTAGGTCTGTAATAATTTGGACAGACAATTCTTTTTCAAATTTTGGTTCTGTACATTACCACAATGAATTTTAAATAAAACAACTCAGATGAAGTTGATTCAATTCAATGGGTTGAACAAAAAAGATTGCATAAAAATGTGATAAACTACAGCATTTTTAACACAATTCATTCATTTAAAGGGCTCAAAAGTAATTGGACAAATTAAATAAGTGAAAATGTTATTTTCTAATACTTGGTTGAAAACCCTTTGCTGAAAATGGCAGCCTGAAATCTTGAACTCATGGCCATCACCAAATTGTGGGTTTCCCATGCTCTGCCAGGCCTTTACTACAGCAGCTTTCAGTTGGTGTTTGTTTATGGGGCTTTCTGTCTGAAGTTTGGTCTTCAACAAGTGAAACGCATGCCAATTGGGTTAAGATCAGATGACTGACTTGGCGATTCAAGAATATTCTACGTCTTTGCTTTAATGAATTTTTCTTTCTTAGATATTTTAACGAAGTACAATCTAGCCTTTCTATTCTTGAAGCTTATGAGAGGCTTGCACGTTGCAGTGAACCTTACTTTTATACAGTCTTCTCTTTATGGTAGACTTGGGTAGTGATACGCCTACCTCCTGGAAAATATTGCTTACTTGGCTGGCTGTTGTGTATCGGTTTCTCATGGAAATGATTCTGCAATAATCAACCACTTTGTCTTCTGTGGACGTTCAGGTCTTTTGCATTGCTGAGTTCACCAGTGCTTTCTTTCTTTGTCACAATGAACCAAACTACATTTTGCCACTCCTAATATTGTAGCAATTTCTCAGATGTTTTTTTTTTCTGTTTTCACAGCTTGGAGAGCTCCTTTGACTGCATGTTGTTTTTTCACAGCAGAATCTTCAAAATGCAACCACCGAACTCAAATCAACTCCAGGCCTTTTATCTGCCTAATTAATAGTGACATAATGAAGGAATTTCTCATGCCTGACAATGAAATAGCCTTTGTCCGATTACTTTTGGTCACTTGTAAAAGCGGGCGGCACATGATAAGGAATTGAAACTTCTAAACCTTTCACTCAATTTGAACATGGATACCCTCAAATGAAAGCTGAGAGCCAACACATTATGCCCATTATATAACTTTAATTTGAATATGTTTCACGTAAAAAAAAACAACCCAAAACTCATGTCAGTGTCCAAATCTATATAAACCTACCTGTAGTTCCCTCATATTTTTATCAAGGACTTTTCATCAAGGAAGCAGAAACGACCTTTTTACATCAGTATATTGTGACCACATTTTCAAAATCAGGGAACACACAAACATTGGGTATGTAGAGTAACTTCTTGGGATACTGAGGGATTTTAAACTAGATCAATATGATTTAAGGTTTTGAGTTTATAAATTATTTTGCAAGAGGAGTGCTTAGCCCCTCACAGAGACATATATGGCAGTTGGTCACAGCCAGAGTTCTCAAGGGGTAAGGATCGTGTCATCTCCACTCACTCCAGTGGACCAATTTTAGACAGCAATGGCTGATCATGTAGCCTCACAATAGTTCTCAGAAGTTACTACACTAGCCATGCCACTTTTAAAGTTATGGAATTCAAATTTATAATGTAGAATCAAAGACAGATTTAATTCAACAAAACTAACCTTTCTCCAAAAGTTGACTCTGTTCATCTGGACGTAGCATTTTCAGTGGGAGAAACCTTTCGTCACTCATCCAAGTGACTTCTTCACTCTCAGCTGACTGCAGGTTTCCCCAGTCTTATAAACTTATAAACATAAAAATTTGTCCACCCCATGGATCGGGTCCCCCGACACAAACAGAGTAACATACAGAGGTCTTTGATTAGTGGTTGTTGATCAATGATTGTTGATCAATGGTCACGAGAATTTGCATAATTATGATAAAGGAACTGACCTCCCAGCCCATTGTTTCTTCGGTGGGCTGGTTCCAGTCATTATGCAAATGTACTGTTTATAAGATTGGGGAAACCATCAGTCAGCTGAGACTCGTTTCTCCCGTGTCTGCCTTTGGGTTTGTTTCATAAATACACCGGCATTCCCCACCGTGAAGGATGCATGTTCAAATGGTAAAATGTTTAAAAAGGACAAGACTGTATGTTTTCAGCACACATAAATCCAATTACCTTAACATGCTAACGGATTATCCACCAATCAATTAAAAGATTTTGGGCATGTTAATCGATGTCAGATTAGAAAACATGATAGTTATTTCATCCAACTTGATCAAATCAGGGAAAGTATCAAAATTTGACTTATTCCAAGTCAAAGCGAGTGAATCTATATGGCTAAATTTGTGGACTTGTTGACTGTTTCCATTTGCATTATGTTATAGCTCAGCTGATGGTAGAAGCAAAGGAAAGGTGTAGCACCCAAATGGGAATGAGAACAAATGGTAAGTTTAAAATATGCAGCCAGCTCTAAATAAATAATTATATGCGGCTAAATATGGAATTGTACTTAATACATGTTAAACTAAATACAATAATATTACAATTTTAAAATAACTGTATTATACATCGTAGCACACTACTTCTAATACAGCATTACTATATACTAATTACATGAAATCATATGATGGGACTTGTCGCACTTTGTTTGCAATCAACAGGTAATTAAGTTTAAGTTTTAATTAAGTTTTATGATTTAAGATGGGTAATAAAAAGAACATGTCTCAACTCCTGATACCTTTACTTGTCAAACAGGTGGATTACTTTAAAACATGCCTGGTGACACATAATGCACAGTAATATGTGCTTTAATAAAACCTGAAACCGACTTCTCCACATGCAGGGCAGAGAAATATCTTCCTCTGTCATGCAAAAATTAGGCAATATATTTGTTTTGAATTTTAATATTTCACATTTAAACTATTAAGGAGGCATTTCCTTCCTAAAATACACACAAACAAACACACACAAACAAACACACGCACACACACACACAAAATGTAAGCCTAGCGTATTTTTAAATAAAAGGTTACATTTGAACCCTAGCCCCGCACCAGGCAAAGCAACAGTACAGTAACCACAATCCCAGCACAAGTTTTGAAAAAATTGCATAGAATATAATGTCAAAGTTACTTTACAATTACCAAAACTAAAAGTGAAAGTCATAGCTCCTCTTTAAGTTTCAAATGACTGACCTCAGTATTTCTCCTGTTTGACAGGTAAAAAATAAATTCTTGCGATGCTGAACACTTTCTGTACACAAATGTGTTGTAACGTTTGTGTAGACTCCCAAGCACCAGAAGTTCTTCTTTCACCAGCGGTTTATTGGTGGGTACAGGACAGCTAACGCCGGATTTTTCTTTCCAGCTCCGTCAACACTCTCGCCCTCTCAGCACACACGCCCAAACACGTCCCTTAAAGGAACAGTAACAGTGCGACAGAAATAATGAAGCTTTGGTTACGCACGTCAGAGAATGCAGTTACATGTCACTGCTGGTTAACTGATGACTCACTTGAAATTGATGGCTCTTATTGGTGGATTTAAATTTCCTCTCTAAGATTACAAAATAAAAAGGTCCTGGCAAAGGCTATGAGATAACACAAATGCCCCTTAAAAAAGGGGCAAATTTTAAGCCCAACCCTGCTAAGCAACAGCACAGTAGCCACAATCTCACCACAATTTTTTCAGAAGTTCACATTTGCATATTAGTTGCATAAAAGTTACTTTACCAAATCAAAAATGAAAGAAACCAAAAATGAAAGTCATGGCTCCTCTTCAAAAAGTTCCAGATGACTGACCTCAGTGTTTGCCCAATAAAGGCCCTTTGTTACTCCCCTCGAGTCGTAATAAAGCTCAACTTGTTCCTTGTGTTTTAACTGACATTTATTTCGGACAGGAGGATTCTTCGACATGCCTTAACTTGTAATGATGTCCAACCACAGCCGATACAATGCCGTCAGAACTAAAAAGAAATACAAACTTAAATGAATATTCTTAATAAAGCCCCTAAGCATTATATATGGCGAAACATTCCAACAAAACAATCAATAAAATACACATTACACCTCACACTGCGGTAATTGCACTAGAATATCACGCAACACTAGCATATTTACATACAACGAAAATAAACAAAAGAAAACATTTACCTCATTGGCCTCACTCAAAGGGAATAAAACTTTAATCCTTACATCGTGGGGAGGTCCAAAAAAGGCACTCTTTTATTTATCTTACTATTTACTATCTTACTGTGGACGTGCAAACCTCGTGGCTCGTCTCAATTAGCTTGCTGAGTGTGCCAGCCAAAAATACCCTCTTAGCAACAACAGACGGAACTATAGAAAAGGTTCCTATCTAATTGCACAATTAGTAAAAATAACACATTTAAACATATAAATCCAATGAACAAAACATGAATTACTATTGATTTATTTCTTAATATTTCAACTACTAATTGTTTCAACCTTACATATCTAATAAAATGAACTTAAATGCGAGAGTTGCCTATGACGGCAGCTACACTCCCACCAAATCACTTGTGATTTCCACCTATGAACTTATGAAATGTAAACTAATCTGCTTCTAATAGTGTCACAGTCTTGTGTATAGGTCTGTCAAGTAGAACTGGTTTACTCAGTCTCTTTCCATGGTCATCTAACAATGAGTCACTCATTAACAGTTGTACTTTGCGTATACATCCATCTTCACTCGGGTGTATGGCAACAACTTTGGCCAACTTCCAGTCGTTTCTTGATGCTTGGTCATCTTGTACGATCACTATGTCATTGATCTTTGCATTTCTGTTTGTTTTGTGCCACTTTTGTCTTTGTTGTAGGCTCAATAAGTACTCTTTCTTCCATCTGTGCCAAAATTCATTGGCCAAGTACTGGACTCTACGCCATCTTTTGCGAAGATACAAATCTTCCTTTACAAAGTCTCCTGGTGGTGGCAGTATTACTGACGACTTCATGGTCAACAGAAGATTAGGTGTAAGTGGCTGAGGTCCAGTAGGATCGTTGAGTAAATGTGGGGTGATAGGTCTGCTGTTAACTATCGCCATCACTTCATAAAGATAGGTTCTTAGAGATGAACTGTCCAATGATCTGGATGACTGATCCAGAATGGTTGTCAATACACTTCGGATCGTACGAATTTGCCTTTCCCAGGCTCCACCCATATGACTGGCAGAGGGAGGATTCATCACAAACTCACAGCCTAGCTGTTTCAAACTTTCCTGATCCATTTCCTTTACTGCTTCCAGAAACTCACGTCTGGCTCCAACAAAATTGGTGCCTTGATCTGATTGCAACTGACGTACATTCCCACGCAAAGCGATGAAAGAACGCAGTGAGTTTAGAAAAGCGTCGGTTGACATATCATCAAGTAGCTCTATGTGCACCGCACGAGAGCATAGACAGGTAAACAGAAGCCCGTAACGCTTCAGTTCTTTTCTTCCTTCTTTAATGTAGAATGGGCCGAAACAATCCATCCCACAATACGTGAAGGGAGGGGTGGTCTCCATTCTCTCACTTGGTAGGTTTGCCATCTTTTGCTCTTCTCCTCGACGTCTGAATTTCCTGCACTTAATACAGTTGTAGATAAAGGATGATACTGCTTGACTGCATCCTAGTATCCATATTCCGTTCGATCTCAGCTCATTTATCGTCATGCCCCGTCCTTGATGTTTCACCCGCTGATGATGGTGATCAATCAGTAACTTTGCGATATGGCAAGTCTTTGGTAAGATGACCGGGTGCTTGACGTGTGGCTGCAATGTAGAACGCTCTAATCTACCTCCCACTCTAAGAACACCCTTCTCATCCAGGAAGGGATCGAGTCGATAGAGTCTATTTGTTCTGTCCTTGGGTAGATCCTTTCGCGTTTGAAGTGCCTTGATTTCCTTGCAGAAGATTGATCTTTGTACAATGGATATGACTTTAAGCTCGGCTTCTTTCCTTTCTTCAAGGTTAGTGGCTTTATTGCTTCTCCTTTCCAAGCCCTTAAACTCTTTCACAAATCTGAGAAGTCTTGCCATAGCTTTGACCAACCTTGACCAACTGGAGAATTTCAGAAAACGTTCTGCCAAAGAATTTGTTTCTGTAGTTGTATGGAGTACAACAACTTTGCGTACTTCTGGATCCTCTGCATCAAGTTTCCCCACCGTGACTTCTTCGTGGGGAAGTTTCTCTTGCCAAAGAAAACTTGGACCACTAAACCAGTTGGAGGTAATGAGGTCTTTGGCCTTCAGTCCGCGCGAGGCATGATCTGCTGGATTGAGATCTGATACCACAAACTTCCATTGCATCGGTTGAGTGCTTTCCTTAATACGCTGAATGCGATTTGCAACGAAAACATGGAAACGTCTCGCATCGTTGTTGATATATCCCAAGACAACTTGAGAATCTGTCCAGAAGAATTCTTGAGCATCTTCTAGCTCCAACTCTGCTTTGAGCATGTCACTAATCCGCACTGCTACAACTGCTGCAGACAGCTCCAATCGTGGCACCGTAGTAACCTTCGTGGGTGCTACTCTGGACTTGGCAAAGACAAGAGCGCAGTGGACTTGTCCTGCTTCACTGACAGCTCTCAGGTACGTACAAACACCATACCCTGAAACACTTGCGTCTGAGAAATGGTGAAGCTCGTACTTCTGAACTGTTTGAAAATCTTTTGGCACGTAACATCTGTCAATTTTGACATCTGCTAGATTTTTTAGATCCAACAACCAGGACTCCCACCGTGACTTCAGATCGCTTGTGAGTGGTTCGTCCCAATCTGCTTTCTCTCGACACATTTGCTGTAGTATCTGCTTCCCAAGTAGAACAAAAGGTGCCACAAAGCCAAGTGGATCGTAAATAGAGGCTACTGTGGACAACACTCCTCTTCTGGAAAGTGGCTGCTCGTTCACAACTACTCGAAACTGGAAATAATCCGAGTCGATGCACCATTTGACACCTAGGGCTCTTTCAATTTGTTGCTCGCCCAGTGACAAGTCCTTTCTTACTGTTTCTGCACAATCTTCTTCCGGTAGCGAATTAAGCACTTGCTTACTGTTTGAAACAAACTTGTGAAGTCGCAAGCCTCCTGTGCTGCAAAGTTCCTTTGCTTCCTTCACCAAACAAATTGCCTCTTCTTCTGAGTGGAAACTGATAAGACCATCGTCCACATAAAAATTTCGCTCAATGAATCTTATGGTAGCTTCACTGAACTTGCCTTGACCTTGTGCAGCAATATACTTGAGACCAAAGTTCGCACAGGCAGGGGAAGAAGCAGCTCCAAACAAGTGTACGCGCATGCGATAGACAGATGGAGTAGAGTTGAAGTCTCCATTGTCCCACCACAAGAAGCGAAAGTAATTTTGATCTTCTTCTCTGACTCTGAATTGATGAAACATGCGCTCAATGTCGCACATCACTGCAACTGGACCTTTCCGAAATCGGCACAGGACCCCCACTAGAGAGTTGGTTAACTCTGGCCCTGTAAGCAGGTAGTCGTTCAAGGACACCCCTCCGTACTTTGCTGAACAATCAAACACCACTCTTATTTTGCCAGGCTTTTGAGGATGATACACTCCATGGTGTGGAATGTACCAGGCAGGGCCTTTGTCCAGGTCTACAGAGGGAACTCTTTCTGCATCACCACGCTCTATAGTCTCTCTCATGAACTCTGTGTAGTCTTTGTGGTATTGCTTGTCCTTCTCAAATCTTCTCTTCAAATTTTTGAGTCTGTGTTCTGCACAGCTCCGGTTGTTTGCCAGACTTGGTCTGTCTTCCTTAAATGGCAAAGGTAACTCACAGTGTCCATCTGCTTTCATCTTCACTCCTTCTTCCATTATGGAGATGAACCTTAAATCTTCTTGTGAGAAGTGTGAATCTTCCACCTTTCTTTCATTGAAGTCGGACTCGAGCACTTTAATTACATCTGCAGATGTGACCACCTCTTTGACTTGTGTGCGACAGACGTATTGCACTTCTTTGACCAACTGCTCAGCTGACTGATTGGGTGTCACTTCCTTGACAATGATCTTGTGGCTACATCCTATGGCATCCCCATAGTCAACACATGGATTAGCTCCTCCAACTATTGTCCAGCCAAGGTCTGTTCTTTGGGCAAAAGGTTCATTATCTTTTCCCGCCACAACTTCTCTGGGTACCAACACTTGTGAACAATTGTAACCAATGAGCAGGCCTACGTCACATTCAATCAGTGGAGCGATTTCTTCAGCCAGGTGCTCTAAGTGTGGCCACGCTCTTGCTGTCCTTTGTGTGGGAATATGACTCAAATTCGCAGGAATAAACTCTCTTGTGTATGTCACAGGAAGAGGAATTCTCCTTGAAGAAGAGAAACCTCTGACCTGTAACCCAGACAGCCTTTGACTTGGTACTAAAGTGTCTTTAGAAGACATTGTCGAGAGCTTTAACTGCACACATTCCTTCTCTGCATCCAGAGCATCTGCCTTTTCCTTCAAGACGAATGTCGTGTCACTTTGGCTATCAAGAAGAGCATAGAGAAGAATCTCATGTTCAGGATTGCTTGTTGTGGATAACCAAACTGGAATGATTGTAGATGTGAGATTACTTCTGTCACTTTGAATCACACGGTTTGATATTGCTTCACTTGGTGCTTCCTTGGGTTTGGTTTCTCTACTCTCTTTATTGCCTTCCATCTCTTTCATTTGTGGTTCCTTGTCACTTTCCTTTTCTTTCCTTTTCTTTGAGGTTTTGTCTCGTTCCTCATGCAAACATGTCGGGTGTTTCCCTTTACATGTGTCACACATCTTTCTCCTTTCACATTTCTTTGATTGGTGTCCAAAGCCTAGACATCCAAAGCACAGTCCCTTAGTTTGCACAAATTTGACTCTTTCACTCAAGACCTTGTCCATAAACTTCCTACATGTGTGAATGCTATGATTTGAGTTTTCACAAAACACACATTTTTTTGTGTTGGACGTCTCTTCTGCAGCACTCACTAGCACCTTTGCTCCAACACTTCTTGTCTTGAAAGATTTCATTTTCTCTGAGTCACCTGCTTTGAGTGCATGAAGCGATGTTACTGGATTGCACGCAATCTTGGCTTCTCTCGCAATGAAGTCAACAAAGTGGCTAAATGTTGGAAAAGAACCATCTTGTTCTTCAATTTCAATGACCTTTCGATTCCATCTTGCTGACAACCAATCAGGTAGCTTGCTTAGCATTCTCTGATTCTCATTGCAGTCATTCAAAACTTCAAGACCTTTAACCTGAAGCATGGCCGCTTCACATCCTCTGAGAAAATCTGAAAATTCTCGAAGTTCAACGCTATCCTTGTTCCCAATCCTTGGCCATGATGTCAACTTATCTCTGAAAGCTTTGGTGATTACAAATGAACTTCCATATCTTTCCTCCAAAATGTTCCATGCTGAGTAATAAGCACGCTCTGTTCCCAACAGAAAATAACTCTCAACAGCCTTTCTCGCCGGTCCTCCAACATACTTGTGAAGATAGTAAATCTTTTCATTCACTGGGATGTTCTTTCTGTCTATCAGCATTTGAAACGACATTTTCCAATCCTTGTACTTGAGAGGATCTCCGTTGAAGACTGTAGGTTCTGGTACTGGTAGGCGACTTATGTGAATGGACTCAGCTAGAGCTTGGGCCAATGTTGTGGTACTATCTTCCTGTTTGCTTTCTCTTGGTTGTGACCTTAAGTTGGCTTGTGGCATATCAAACGGCTCTGCATTTGCATTAAGTTGCGAATGTGCAAACTGATTCATCGGTTTAGCTGTGACATTTCTCCGTTTGCTCCTTTCGTGCAGAAGGTCTGATATTTCTTCATCTGAGCTTCCTTCGTCATTGTACACTTTCAAACGTGCTTTAGCAGCATTCATTCTCTTTACTGTTTCTAGCCTTTCAAGCTCTCTTCGCTTTTGCTCTAAGGCCTTCTGTTTCTCAGCATTCTCTGCTTCAAGGATTTCAAGTGCCTTTCTTTCACTTTCCAATTCCTCCATAATCTTCAGAGTTGCTTCAGTAGCCGCAAGCTCTGCAGCTGCTTCTTGCCTCTTTACAGACAACTTACTTGAGCTTCTTGATTGCCTGCTATTCGAACCTTTGGATCTTTGAGAGGCGGCAGAATTGAATGCTGATCCTATATCACTCCAGTGAACCAATCTCTCAGAAAGTTCTTCGTCTTCTTCTGCTGCTAATTTTTCTTGAGCTAGCTTTATCATCTTTTGAGAAACCGCATCACAGGTGTCCACTCTGCGGCGAGTGTCTGCATCAGGAGTTTCATGATTGCGCAGTTCATCATAAACTTGTTTCACTTCTGCCGAGGTATGTTCAACTCGGCCGATAAGCTCTTTAAGTTTTGCACTAACAGGTTCTTCAAGTGCCTTTTTGCCTTGTTTTGCAACAACTTTCCACATTTCATAACTGACTTTGAAGCGAGCTTGAAGCTTGTTCACCTTTTCATCATGTAGTGCTTGGCCCCTTTCAGTGAACTTCTTAACTCTTTGACTTTTCCTCAAACTTCCTTCTTTAGTAGCTTTACTTGTGCATGGTTCTGGCAAACTTTCTTGCTCTTCAAAAGCTTCTTGCTGCTCCACAGCTTCAGTGTCACAGCCTTCTTGCTCCATGTCACAGACAGTCAAAGGTATTGTACTACACTCAAGTCACCTAGGTCAACTTAAATACGTGAATAGTCACCTTATGAAGCACCTAGGACCTTAAATTGCTTTACTTTAAAGAGTCAACTTAAACATATGTCACAAACTCTTAAACCAAAATAGTAAATTGCTCTTCACTTGTAGTAAAACAGAAAATAACCTTCAATGTCAAACAAAATACTATAATGTGACCTTTAAATATCTAATGCAGTCTTAAAATAAGCAAACCCTTATAATCAACTTAAACGTACCTTAATTACAGTTACTTAGCATAAACAACAATAACATGAGCTTAAACTTTTACTCCAAACCACCACACTTCCACTTTCATTGCTTGACAGAGTCCCTTTAAGATGAGCTAAAGAAATCTACTCTCCACATTTAACTTGTATAAACGTGTTACTTCTTTGTAGCTTAACCAAGCTGCACCGCTGGACTCTGGTTGCTTTATGAGATGTCTGTGTGTGTGTTTGAGCGTCTTTGATGCTTGAGAGAGACGCGAGCTTAATCACGTGACCCGGCGCGCTGTCGGCTCGGCTCGGCTCAGCTCCGCTCCCACTCGGCTCAGCTCCGCTCCCGCTCGGCTCCGCTGCGGCAGACCTCTTTCTCCTTCTCTCTCCTCCAGCACGAAGCAGGCTGAGTTCTGACTGTTACTCCCCTCGAGTCGTAATAAAGCTCAACTTGTTCCTTGTGTTTTAACTGACATTTATTTCGGACAGGAGGATTCTTCGACATGCCTTAACTTGTAATGATGTCCAACCACAGCCGATACAATGCCGTCAGAACTAAAAAGAAATACAAACTTAAATGAATATTCTTAATAAAGCCCCTAAGCATTATATATGGCGAAACATTCCAACAAAACAATCAATAAAATACACATTACACCTCACACTGCGGTAATTGCACTAGAATATCACGCAACACTAGCATATTTACATACAACGAAAATAAACAAAAGAAAACATTTACCTCATTGGCCTCACTCAAAGGGAATAAAACTTTAATCCTTACATCGTGGGGAGGTCCAAAAAAGGCACTCTTTTATTTATCTTACTATTTACTATCTTACTGTGGACGTGCAAACCTCGTGGCTCGTCTCAATTAGCTTGCTGAGTGTGCCAGCCAAAAATACCCTCTTAGCAACAACAGACGGAACTATAGAAAAGGTTCCTATCTAATTGCACAATTAGTAAAAATAACACATTTAAACATATAAATCCAATGAACAAAACATGAATTACTATTGATTTATTTCTTAATATTTCAACTACTAATTGTTTCAACCTTACATATCTAATAAAATGAACTTAAATGCGAGAGTTGCCTATGACGGCAGCTACACCCTTCCTATTTTGGTTCTCTAAGTAGTCTTCTGATAAGTCTTCACCATGTTTTATAGATGGCTTTTGACTGTTCTGACTACTTCCTGAGCTGCTCTATAATTATTGACGTTTTGAAACAAAAATTTCAAATCAGGATTCATCACTCCATAAGATCTATTGCCACTGAGTTTTGGTCCAGTTCGTGTGTAAATTGGCATATAGCAGATTTTCCTTGCCGTTCCTTCCTTAAGAATGGGTTTTTGGGAGCCATTCTTAAGGAACCCCGGACCTGGGCCCGCTGAAGGTCGAACAGGGTTTGGCAGATGCAAGTGGAGTTGGATCAGAGGGTAATTTTTCCCACAGAGATTGTAACAACTACTCTGCGACCAGACCTCGTCCTTTGGTCTAACTCCCCAAAACTTGCGTACGTCATTGAGCTGATGGTATCATGGGAGGAAGCAATTGAGGAAGCATTTGAGTGTAAGAAGCTGCGGTATGCCAACTTGGCAGCTGAGGCAGAGAGAGGCTGGACGATCAAGGTGCCCCTGGTGGAAGTGGGGTGCAGGGGCTTTGCTGCCAGTACAACAGCAAAACTGCTTAGAGAGATTGGGGTCAGAGGACAGGCGCAATGGCGGGCTATAAGACAATTAGCTAACGCTGCTGAGAGGACTAGTCACTGGCTATGGCTAAAAAGGACTGACATCACTTGGGCAGCTAAGTGATGTCAGCCTGCCTCAACAGGGGGCGTCAAAATGGTAAAACATAACAATAGAACTTTTGCTAGTTGACTGATACAGCTGTCTCAGCCAGATCGGCACCCCCCTTCCGGCTCTCCTCTCTTCTCTCTCCTATCTTGTCCCTTTTGTCTTACTTCTCTCTATCACCTTTTCTATCCCTTTGAAGAAGTGAGGCTCCATAAATGCTAAAGAAGTAAGTATTATTTCTCAGTTGCAGTGAATAGATAGAAAATAACCTGAAGAAAACTAAACAGAAGAAAGAAGAAGAGAAATAACAATTTTAACATAAACCAGTGACACACTCCGGGGCCTGATCAACCCTGGCATGGTCTGCTTAGATGAAGGTGTCTAGTGATAATGGCCGAAACACCCAGCAAAGTACCTTAAAATGAAAATATAGAGGGCATTCAAACCTAAATATATATGAAGAAATAAGAGGTGGCTCAAGACACCATACTGTATTCTGTTATGTATTCTGTTATTATTATTTTTTGAATCCATACAAACCATGTAAAACATTTTTTGCAACTGTCAATCCATCCAGCTTGGAAATAAAAAATAAAAAGAGAAGGTAGATGACTACCACCCTCAGGTAGTAGTCGTCTTTAAGTTTGCACTCTTGTAGGAGGCACTGGCTGATGAAACCTCTGGAGAAACTGGGGCTCTGCTGGTTCTTTTGGCTGACTTGTGCTTCCCCCTTGTGGTTTTTTTGAAGAGGTAAAAAAATGTTCATTAATCTTTGCTGGTGGTCGCTGACTGCATGCAGCTGAAGGATGAGATGGGCAAAGTGTTGCACACTGGCCACCCAGGTTTTCTTGGTCTTTGCCTTCATTCCTGAAGGCTCCACTTAAATTTCTAGAAGTCTCACCGTTGCTCTTCCTTCTGCATGTCTGTGCAGGAGTTCTCCGAGTTTCAGACATGACTGAATTCTCAGACGTCTTCCTCCTGCTATCAGCATATGACTGTGCTCTCGCTGATTCTAAACTGCCTTCACAGCTACTATCCTGCTGCCTCTTTTGAATACCTGATTTCCATTTCGCTGCCACAGATTGGTCAGTACTTTTGCTGCTGCAACTTCCTTCATTACAGAGACCGCTGGGAGCAGGAACAGGTGACGGGGTGATATTGATGTGTCTTGGCCTGTACGCAGGGCTGCTCTTTCTCTCCCTCTGCGGTGACCATTCACACTCTGTGCTTTGGCTGTGAATCCTGCAGTTTACTGATAAATGGGTTTTGTGAAGGGGTGAGTTTCTCTCAGATTTTACTTCAAAATTAGCCGTAGAATCTGGGGTCCTGCAGGAAAGACCAGCACTGTCTTGTTCTGGACAAAAACCACACTGGTTATTATTTCTCATTATGTGGTCAGTGGTGAGGAGACCGTGTGTATGCCCAGATGTGTCAGCAGTGCTGCAGGTAGGTGTTTTGCTTGACTTTTTAAAAGCTGATGTGACTCTATGCTGACCGTGAGTCCTGGATGTTGACATCTTAGAGAGACGGGGTCTAGCTGGAGGCCTGGGTATAGGAGGGGACAGAGGAGGAGGTGGATGCGGTCTTAGGACTGATGGAGGAGATAAAGTTTTCAGACTCTCTGAGCTTTGTGCTGCTGTCAGTCTGTGGAAAATGAATCAGAAGTTCATGAATTAAGGGAATTTTCATTCACAATGACAACAAAAAGAAGCAGTTGAAGGTATTTTTTGAGATGGTGTTATAGGAAAAGCGTCATCGTGTTCACATTCAAAATATTTAATGGAATAAGAAGACAAAAACAAGCAATGAAAGTGAAGCAGCTATTTTAATATTAATTACATAGCTGTCACTAATAATAATGCATACTAACCTGAAACCTTTCTTTGCAGGCAAAGGGGACGAAGGTGGGAACAGAAAGGGGCTGAGCTCCAAATCCACTTGTATAGCTCCTCTAAGTTCTCTCAGGTCTACAAATATACAAACACAACATATCTGAGATATGAAATGGTCTCAAATATGATTAAAACTATTTTGAGATATTGTGATTATTAATTACAAACATTAAATTAAGTCCCTGTTAATCCTAACTAATCCCTGAACGCCTCCTTGTACTCATGAACTACCTGTTAATCAGCAGAAGACAGACCCTGCATAGCTCAGTTTTACATTCATAAATATGTCTTGGAATCAGTTTCAAATTGTAAACTCAAATAAAGACATGTAACGCGTGTTGGACAAAATATTTTGCCAGCAGATGGCAGCAAATGCCAAAATTTGTGACTTAACCTGCAAGTGAAGGTTCAGATTTATGAAGTCCGCTGTGACACTTTTGTTTAATGTTTGCCTGCAAGAAACACAAAGCACAGGAGAAAAGAGAAACTTGAGAGCTCATGTTAACTGTGCAGTTCTACTCGTCATCGCAGCAGCATTTAGCATAATGCTGTGGCACCAAACTAGGACACACTGGAAAAATAGGATATAAATGTATTAAACATGCTTAAGATGAGGCTTTGGAAATAGCAAAGGAACAGGGAAGAGGATAAAACTAACAGCGGGAGGAGAAGGAAATGAATGTGTGTATGTGTGTAACCGCTAAATGATTGAGCAGCAGTGTTCCATCATAATTTGGCTTCAAACATCGATATCCATAGCAAATGAAAACCACAGAGCTCTGTGTGTTAGTGTGTGTCTGAAACTCACAAAACCAAAGACCTGATTGCAAAATGTGTCTTAATGTGCATGTGTTTGTTACCAGAGACTGGCACAGCCTCCTTCTCGTTTTACAGCAACACAAATACTAAGAGTCTTTATAGCCACCGCAGACTATTACACAAACACACATGCACGCGTGCGCACATGCACAAACACAGACATACCCACATAAACCCACAGGCCTGGAGACTGACAGATAAAGCACATACTCTGCCCTGTTCTCATAGTGGGATTCAAACCCAAACCTTCCAGTATTGTCTTTCAGAGCGACAGACAAAGTATGTGCGGTGCCACTGACAGAGAAGTGACTGAAATCTAAAACAACTCTAAAGCGCACGCACTCCAAAAATAGCCTGTGTGGTCCGTGTGGGGTTTGAACACATTACCACAGTGCAGACTTGGTGGTATTTTAGGAAAGGCTGTATGTTTTAGTGATTAATCTGATACATGAGAACCCAAATCCGCCTCTGCACGACACACATTTACGGCAACTTCCTCGGCAGCTTAATCCTTCTACAAAATCCAGCTCAAAGCAGTATGACAGCCATCTTTTCATAACCTGAGGTGGTGGTTCTCTAAGATGGCTCTGTCAAGCTTGATCAAGCTGGTCAAGCAGTAAAAAAATAAATAAATACTTTCAGCATCCTGATGGAACACCTTATATAAGTTGGTTTTATCAAGTCTCAGTCACACTAGAGTAAAAATAGGCCAGCAACCTCCTTGTGACTACGAAAAGCTGGTTGTCGCCTGGTGAATGCACTGAATTTTCTTCTCGTTTGGCAAAAACGAGAAGTTGCAGTGAACGCTTTCAACAGCAAGCCCATTGCACCTTTGACAACCTGTTTACAAGCAAGCGTTGGCCGACTCAAACTGAGTCGAGTAACTCTCTTACAAATTGGTGAAGCTTTGAAAATATCATTTTTATAAATGCAGACAGATTGACAATACATCGCATTCAATTTCAGTCAGTTTGGACTGATGAGCTCAACTCCAGTGCCACCTTTCTTTTTGCAATGGTGGGCTCAACTCAACTGGTTTTATTCTGGTTATAATCCTATATAAAAGCAAGTCTGTTCAGCACCTATGTTATTATACAGTTAAATAACTATCCTCCAGCAACTGCAACACCATTTGTGAAGGAATTCTTGAATTTGTCTTGCATATCTATGAGGCTCTGGCCAGACTGTAGCATTTGGTGGAGAAGCTACACCAGTTTAACCAGAACTGCATAGTTTAGATGTTTTCAGGATGACATATTAAGGTCATTTTTAATCACATTTTACACAGTATAACTTTTATAAAGTCAGTATTGTCAGAAATGCATCACCATACAGAAGTAATAATACTCTAGCTGTTGCACTGTGATGTGCTCGTTTATCTCTGAGATGGGACTATATTATGTTGATTTTAGAAGCCAGGTGTGTAGGGTGGGGTGTAAGGCAGCTTTGAGCTAGAGCAGGGCTGCTAGCAATTCAATAGAAAAAAAACATGAATAAAATAAAGTAAAATAAAATGTAAGTTAAAAGCCAGCAGCACCTCTGATAGCACAAACAAAAATCAGTCCATCAGTTTAAATAAAGATCATAAAATCATGAAATCCCTGACAGACTCCAGTCCTATGACAGCAGTGAGTTAAAGCTGACTGCGATGTTTAGACTACATATCAGAGGCTCCACTGAGACGTACTCCTTTATTTATTATGAACAAATAAGTTTCAGTAACTTTGTGTAAAGCTCAAAGCGTAGCCAAAGTCAGACTGTGATGGAAGAGATCAGTGACCTAATAAGTAATAAAGCTGTGAAGAGAGTCATGATGATGATTCCGATTTACCAGTTAGTGTCCATAATAGAAAAAGTTCACTTATTAACAGATTATGTAAAATTGTGTGTAAACCTGTGCTTTACTTTAGAGTAAGGATGTTTTTGTTTTTTTTTACATATTTTCCGCAGCTCGAGTGTTTTATACTCAGTACACTCAAACAAGGATCAGTAGAGGTTTGTGTATACATGTGTGAGTTCCTCCTATCTACTGTCATTAAGAGTTGTTTGTTTGGTGCTGGTCCAAGTCACTATCTCTCCCTCCTGCTAAGAGAAAATGGGTCATTATGACTGTGTTTAGGACCATTTTATGATTGGCCGCTACATCCAGCACTAAAAAAAGCAATTAGCTCATACTGTAACAATCCCTATATGCCTGATATGCCTTTGTTTAATAGCTGTTTTAAAAACAATATAATTTAACTGCACTGAATAACTCTAAATCAATAGAAACCTCAGCTGTGCGTAGTAAAAAGCTTACTGGCTGACAGGCGTAGCATTTAGAACATGTGGTTGATTACGTAAACAAGAAAAAGCCCCCCCAAAAATGTAGAAATTAAAAGCAGCCCTTGGAACAAAACAGAGGTTAACAATTATGATCTAAAACTCTGACTTGAACATTCAAATGTTTTCCTGCTTAGCTCTGCCTCTCCATAACGTCTTCCAATTTGGAGCAGAATCTGAATTCCCCTTGAAAAACACACAGAAAGAGAATTGGTGATTTAAAGAAAAATATACACAAGTCTGTGAACTACTTCTAAATCTTCACTGTCGATTCCTTTATGACCGCCTCAGATGTGGTGAGATTGTAGAATTGTTAATAATCGAACAAGTCACACAGAAGATCCTGAGGCCAGTGTTGTTCCAAGATCTGAAGCGCTCACTCTTAATAAGGTAATGATGACTTGCACAATGTAAGGCCAACACGGTCCCCACATCTGTGACTGAACATGCACAGTGAGTTCATGCCAATCGCACATCAGACAGCAGACACTTGCTTAAGGAAACAATTTCCTTACTGGCACTGATTGCAATCTCTTTTAAATGAGATCTAAGAGAGACAAAGAAAAGTGGTTAAAATTAACTTCCCACCGTCAGGCTTTTAAAGCTAACACATGCTTGGGTCACGTTTCCTCTTTATCTTCACTCTCCTACACGGGGTTTTACTTTGTCAACAATAAAAAGCTCAATGAGGGTTTCAATATTGTGTACCTTTCCCGCTTTGTTTATCTTTTTAATGGCATCTTCGCCTCACAGGAACGTTTAAGTAATTTAAGAAGCTGTTTGCGCTTCAGGCACAACAACACTTCATCCACTGCTGGGTCCTTGAAAACATGCAGTGAACTTGAGTGTCTGTTCTTTGCTTAGGTTTCTAATATTTCCAAGAGAAGCTCTTGGCAATGCAACACTTGTAGATGGTCAGACACAAAAAGAGTGTACAGAGAGATAACTTCAACATCTGGGCAGCAGAGAAGTCCTACATCTGGCTAAACTCACTCTGTTTCTGTGATAACGTACATGTGTAGTTAGATCGAGTGTGTGTGTGTGTGTGAAAATGTCTTTATATGCCATTTGATTGATTGGGAGGAGATTGATCTTACTCTTGGCTGGAAAAATGGAAAATACAAGTTCAGACTGAGGCTTTGCAGGCTTTTGTGAGCGTGCATGCATGCTGATTTGTGAAAATGTTCGCCCTGGCTGGGCTTCACCGCCAAAAAGAGAATTAGCAGGACTGCCTAAGGGACTGAAACTAAGAGGGAAAAACATATCTTTTGTCTTTCAGACTAAAAATATGCTGACGCACGAGGAAGTCAGTGTAATGGAAACGATGAACATGCATCAAACAACTCAAGCTCGAAAAATGCTAAATGCTAAAAATGCTATTTTGTATGTAGTTTCTTTCTCTGTAGCTGAAGAAACTTTGGATGAAGGTAAACTCTCAGTTTGGGGATTAAGAGGAAAAATTACACCTGAAGAAAAACCCTACTCTACAGATTATGCTACATATTGATAAAGCACATATTATTCAGGCCTCACAGTCCTTCGCGATGCTCATAATTCATGGATTGTTTTGATGTGTAAAATTCACAGCTGTTTTGGTGCAGTCACCTGTAAATAACTGTAGGATTTTCATCAGTGTTGCACTGGCAACTAACAAAAAAAAAGGTTGAGTAAGCATTCATTTGATAGGTGGCTGTTCCATCCTGATCTTCTTACCTTTATATGCTTCACCAGTCTGGTCAGTTCTTCACATTCCCCTATTAGGAGAGCTCTGCATGGATGGATAGACAGACAGACTGACAGATAAATATCAGTTTCAATAGGATGGAAAACACAGGCAGCGACAACAGAATAGGTGCATTGCTCAGACTTTATCCTCTGCAGTTTTCATACGGTACAGAGGAAACAGTGTCCTATTTTTCTTTTCCCTCCCTATCTTTGCCCTTCTCCAGTTACATAACCGTAGTAGATTTTATTCACTTCTTTCAAATGAAAAAGAATCTTCTGCTGGCTCTGGTCGGGTCTGGGATCCATTTATTGACAATGGGGCCTTTTGTTCTGGTCTAGGCAGGAAATGGGAGAAAGAGAGAGAGGGAGGGAGGCGTTTTTCTAAGGTAGCTCCAGCGACTGCTTTGCCCCGTGGGCCTCAGAGCGAGGGGTGAAGGAAGAAATGGAGGGATGGAGCGTGAAGGAGGCAGGGCAATGACAAAAGCCACAGAGGAAGGCTGAGGGGGAAATTAAGGGGAAAATGAGAGGGCTCAGAGAAACTCTGACTTTCAGAGTTACAAAGACCAAATATGAATGAGTCAGTCACAAAAAAAATTATATGCAAGATGTGTCGCTGCTAGACTGTATTACAAAAACCAGGACAAGAGTTCATTCTTTAACTATTGTACCAGTGTGAACTGTGCTCTTTCCCAGTTTGGACCGCATGTATGCCCTTACGTTATTCCACTAAGTTGGGTGTGTATAGATGGTGCACTACAGGGTCATATATAAGGAGGTACGGAAAAAGATTTTAGGGGTCACAATAAACAAACAGCTGTTTGTTTATTGTGAAATCAAACCAGACTGGTTTGATTTCACAGAAGACTGATCGATACAACCGGTGCTTTCTCCGAACAGCACAATCCAAATAACAATATGTTGTATTGATACAAAAAAGTAATGAATGACAACACTGAAAGTGTTTTAAGTACAATAATAAAGGTTCTTTAAAGGAAGGTGTGATAATGTATTTGCTTATTAAAATCTGGATGTATTAGGGCGATACTGCCGGATTTGTAAATAAATTCTAATCATTCGACCCTGAAGGGCAGACTTTGTGGATTCACAGCAAGCACTGAGCCTCTTTTAAAAAAATCATTTCACTAGCATTAAAAGATTTTCTGTTCTTTTGTTTTTCTTTTAGCTCTGTAACTTTGAGAACGTGTGACATCAATGTTGCTTACTTACACATACCACAGATACCCAGCAACAGCGTTGTTTCGAGCCTCAAGTTTCAGGTTTTGATGCCTTGCCCTCAGCTTCTTAGCTTTAACAGACTATCACTATCTATCTGCTATTTGGTGCCAAGTATGGTGAAGACTGCTGCAGCTTCAGACAACAACCACATGTGAACACTTCAAATGACCCACAAACAGAAAAGCTGAGGGATTTAAAAACTTAACAAATAAAAGTCTGAAAGTAGTACAGATATGTACATTCAGATGATAATATTCCCTTTGGTACAAATGACCCAGTTCAAAGTTGATTCAAATACTTAACAAAAATTTTTTAAGGCTTTTGAAATCCTTAACATGGCTCAAACTCACCTGAGTCGATCAACCACTTGGTCTATCTCAGTGACATTAAGCTTTCCTCTCACCGCTTCGATCTCATCTTCAGCTCTCGACTGGACTGAGCAGCGGGAGTCCGGCCTAAAGAGGGACAGGTTGGAGTTGAAGACAGAAGATTACAAGACTTTATCAAGTTCTGCATAATCTCAGTAAATTAAGCAAGCCTGGGCTCTTGCTAACCTGCTTCCACTGTCAGTATCTTTAGGGTTGGTGCAATTAGTATGACATCTGTCTCGGTGGCCGAGGGCGTAGTTTAGAGTCTCAGGTTTGTACCGATGCAGGAGCTCCTCAACATCTCTAATACAAAAGAGCCACAGATTGAGCTTTTGCTTTTCTGCAGTTTTCCACAGTGCTTTAATCCTTTGCATTGCCTAAAAGAGGTTGAAACTGTATCCAAGCGCTTTGCACTTTTTCATAGGATCTGCTAATGATTTCAGCGGCATGACAGCTACACTGCAGTAATACTGGTTGGAAAAGTGAGAAAAGTTGTGGTAGAATGTGCTGTTTGGTGTTAAGAATATAATGAAGCATAAGCATAAGTTCAGTAAGAAAGATCTGTAAGCACTCATCTGCACTGGTGGTTTTTGCCTGCCAGTCTATTCTTTGTATCAGTCCCACTTTCACAGGCTCTCAAAACTCAATGCTGACATCACTGTTCTAGTCCAATCATCTTCTTGCCTGTCAGCTTCAACCCAATCAGCTTCCAATCTGTTTAATTTAAACCTCAGTGCTCTTCTGTCATTCTCTCTTTCAGACTTTCATTCACGCAACCCACTTCTTCCCCATCTCCACAGCACCCGAGTCACTCAGGGCGCCATCCAAGCCTTCATCTTCATCTTCACCATCACCGCCCTCCAGGGGGTCCTGCCCTACTTCCTGTCACTGGTGGGACGCTGTTCTGCTACGATGGGTTTTTGAAATCTAATTGCCAAATAGCTTAACTGAATTCTGTATATCAATAAATCATGTTCTGCTATTCCAAATGGTCTCTTCTTATTGAATTAAATTTTTAAAACGTGTCCACAAGTTATCTTTAAAAAGCATGTATATCTCAAAGCAGAAAAGTTATACAGCAGCAGCATTAATTCTTCACTCATGGAGAAAGCCAAACCACAGGGGCAGCTGCAGGTGAGGTAGCTCTCTGCCTGGTCCATTCTGCTTAATTTCACAGTCACTGCGCAATAGAAAATGCATGTTTTTATGCGAATCTGGCAACGATATGCATCTATGTGTGTTTGTGTATGTGTAAGAGACTGAATGGTAGGAACATCAGGACCACACAGGAGGAAGCCTACAAGATAAATCAGTCAGCTTTACAAGGCACACACCCACCCCCACCGCCTCATACAAACGACTTAAACACAGAAAAATGCAGCACCGACTGCATCAACAACTATTGCTGAAACCAGTCCTGTCAGGTAAATGTCTAGTAAACCTTTTTTTTTTTAAAGGTACAAATACTTTGTATGAGAGGTCCACACCTTGATGTATGTATTCTCAATTTTAACGCCAACAGAGCATATTAAATTAAACAGATGGTTGTCGAGCTCTACAGTGAAAGTGGCATCAGCGAGAAGTGTGTGTTAGGCTTATTCCTGAAAGCCATTCAGCCGATATGCACTTGGGACTTAGCCTAATTGAACGTTCAAAGACCTGGATCACACACACAGTACCATGCATCAAGGTCAACAACTACACAGAAGCCAACTTCAAAGAGAAAAGGTGATTTGCACTGGCACAGTCTGCGTGGCACCAATGCCTTTTTTTGGCACTATTCCCTCCCAGCCAATAACAACAGGCTTGTTTCTCGGTCTGAATGGTACTTTTTATAATCCATTTACATCCAAACTAGAGCACTTTACAAGAGTGACTTGTGTTTTGCAAGTGAGCGAGGCTTCAGTTTGTGTCTTGCTCAGTGACACGTTAATAAGACACTCTGCTGTTCTGGGCATCAGACCTGTAGCCTTATGGATATTGGATTGTCAGCTTAAACATCAGGCCTTGCTACCATCTGTAGAAAAAAATCCCTTTAAGATTGCTTCAAAATAAATCCCTGTCAACTGAGCTGTCATAACACGCACCAGTGTAACATTTTATATTTTTTTTGATCCACGAACTAGATTCAGTAGGAGACTGTGGAGAAAGAAGTCTTAAATAAAAAAATAAAAAAAAAACAGCCAGTCAGTGGAGGGCAGTGCTGGTCTGTTGGTTAACTTTGATCAAGACTGAAATATTTCTCAACTAATAGATGAATGAATTCGAGCATGGTGCTGTAATAGGATGTCACAGCTGCGACAGTTAGTCAGTTTGTGAAATATCTTCCCTCCTAGATATTCCACCATCAACTGTAAGTGGTATTACAGCAAAGTGGAAGCGTTTAGGAGCCAGCCACAGCAACTCGCCCATGAAGTGAATGACCATGTAAAGTTGCAGAGCGGGGTCGCTGAGTCCTGAGGTGCATAGTGCGTAAAAGTCGCCAACTCGCTGCTGACTCTGTAACTGCAGAGCTCTGAACCTCCTCTGGATCTAACATCAGCACAGTGTGCTGGGTCTAACATGTGCTGGAAGCACACAAACTTTCAGTACACAAACTGTGCTGGAAGCCTCATGGCACTGGTTTCTAGGCTTTACATTACCAAGCACAATGTTAGCATTGAAATGGAGTGGTGTGAAGGATGCGGCCACTGAGCTTGAGAGCAGTGGAAATGTGTTCTGTGAAGTGGTGAAATCACACATTTCTATCAGCCAGCATGTAATGCCAAAAAAAACTTTACCTGCCTGACTGTAAAGTTTGGTGGAGAAGGAGTGGGTTTAATACATCTTTAATTGGGTTGTTTTTCTGGAGCTGCGCTGAGGCCCTTTTTAATGCTTCAGACATCTTGGACAATTCTATGCTTCCATCTTTAACAGTTTGGGAAAGGCCATTTTCTGCCCCTGCATGCTCCAGTGCACAAAGTAACATCCATAGTTGGATGAGTTTTGTGTAGAAGAACGTGATTGGCCTGCACAGAGCCCTGACCTCAATCCTAGCAAGCACCTTTAGGATGAACTGGAACCAAGACTGAACCAGGCTGTGGTGAACAGTACTTTTCTGGATAAAAAATGGCAAGAACTCAGACACATTCCAAAATCTCAATGAAAACCTTCTCAGAAGAGTGGAAGGTGTTATAGCAGCAACAGGGAGACCAAAGCCATATTAATGCCTTTGGATTAACAACTGGTTGTAAAAGCTCCTGTAGGTTAGATGTGTAGGTGGCCCAGTACTTTGACCATATAGTGTAGACTTTATACGGAGTTTAATTCGTCTAATCAAATACCTGCAAATTATTCAACTTCTTGTGTATGTCAACTGTGTGCCAATCACACATAGACAGCAAAGAGGTGATAAAACATTTCCATGGTGCAATTTTAACTACTAAACACACAAAATAAGGACTTTTCTAACATTTATTTCTTTGGGTTTGGGAAATGTCAGTCTTTATGGCATTTTTACCATTTGAAAGACATGATTAATAAAACAAACAAACAAACAAACAATATTAGATCAACCCGTAATTTATACCCACAAATAGCTCAAACGCAAATAACTACATTTAAAAAGACAAAAAAACAAGGACAACCTGATTGCCACTCATTCTGCGCTGTTAGTGAAGACTGGATGGCAATCAGGTTGGACTTTGGTGATACTTATACTGTAAACAGGGCAGGCCTTTGCTGGTGTCTTTCTTAAGGTGTCTTTATGGTTCTTTTTTAATTACCACATCACTTATTTAAAGTAAACTTCTTAAACTTCTTAATCCTTTCATCAAGTCCAATTTAAAGCCTAAATTTCTGATTATTGGCTTTTCACGACTTTCTAAAGGTCCACAGAAACCCACAGAATAAAAAGCTGCCTCCAGCCTACAACAGCCTGCACAAATTGACAGGCAATAAATGGTAAGCCACAAAGCGGAGTGCAATCCATCTTATGTCCTAAAAGGCCTCAGCAAAACCAGAGAAGTCATGCGGCAGCATTCCTGGCTGCAAACTGCAAGTTGTTGGGGTAGTTGCTACCTTAAACATACATAGTCTCAGTCTCTCACACACACCTCCTCACAAAGGCATTATGTCTTAATGTGAGAATGCAGGGCAGTGCTGGTAACCAATATTGCTCTGCCAATGGTTTTATGACATTCTCCAGAGTATTTTAATGCATGTCATTAAATTGCCAGTTGTTACAAGCTTATCTCTGACCTGCATTATACGATTAGCTGTAAAACATTTTAAAAAAAGATGAAAAAACAGGAATTAGGAAGATTTATTACTACTTCTTGAGACGCTTATAACTCCCTGATGACATATAAAGCAGATATAGAGTACTAAGTCTCAAAGCTGTCTCCCTGAGTGCCCTTCACTGGATCTCAATCAGCCTTTCTTTTCCTTCAAAGTTGTTGCAATTCTATACTAACTTTTCACAAGATTTTGAAGATGAGTATTTGGCTCCCATTTAAAGTAAAACATATCTGCAATTCGACAGAGCTTGCACTGAGTGCGAGTCTAGTGTTTGCAGTCATCTATCACTGTGTCTCGCTCCTATAATTGTCCTATTGTTCCTCAATTCCCACACCAGTTCCCGTCTCCAAAAACCTTTGTCCTTCTGCTTTCCCATGCCATTTGTAACCGACATGGGAGCACAAAATAGCATTTTATGGTACTTTTTGTCAGGAGACCATGGTCTTAACTCATCTGATCAGCCCACCTAATGGCTGGTGAATAAAGGAAAGACATGAATGATCAGGGGAAAGAAAGAAATGTATAAAATGGGCATAAAAAGTCAGGATAAAAAAAACAAACTAATAAAGCTTTTAATTTCTTAAGAAAATGTTCAATGTATTGTCACTTAGTCCTGGGACAGACTGGTGACCTGACCAGGGTGTACCCTCACATCTCACCATATGATAGATGGGACAGGCTCTAGTTAGAGTGGATAGATGGTAACATTATCAAGATAACAAATTAAGTTATTCTCCAAACTTTGAAGTGCATTTCAAGGCTGTAGCAGAGACTGATGAATAAAAGCGCCATAACTAGTTCATTAAGCATGTCCAGCAGTGTTGATCTGAGTATGTGAGATGTTCCACCTACCTTCCTGCCCTGCTGGCTTTCTCTCCGAGAGTCTGTAGTAACATCTTGACCTCAGCTCTCAAAAGCTCTTTCACAGCAGGGGGGTCAACTAGAGGGGCACTCTGCAGACATGGGAGCGGGGTCCCCGCCCCACCGCTGTGCTTTCCACTTCGCTGGTTCTCCTGCCACATCTTGTGCCACATCTCTGCCTGCAAAAGGTACCACAGTGAGACAAGTGTTTAAAAGTCCCACATTTACTCATATCTACATGGAAATGTAATTGGTGCAAAATACAAGTGTGCAGGGAAAATTACCATGAGAATTATGAAACGCCCATCGGCCTATTTTGTTACCACTGTGCACAAGTTAGTAAGTCAATTTCATTTGGAAACAACAGGTTTGTGCAATCTGTTTACAATCTGCATACTGCAACACGCCCACGCCCACCTGGAGGTGAAGCAGAGAAAGTGATGACAATGATGTAAGACAGAAGCCTGCATGGCTAATAGGCTGGAAAGCAGGGGAAAACTGAAATAACAGAGGCTCACAAGCGGCAGAATTCAAAAAAGGTTGGACATGAAAGTTGAAATGAAAAAGACCACCAGTTACTTTAAAGGTAATCTACTAGTATTTACTCAATGTAAGGATACAAGTAGTTTCCCTCACAGTGACTCAGAAGTTCTACACTGAAAAAAGAATCTGTTAAACTGAGGGACAGATAAATATTTCCACTGACAGTGCAAATACTAAATACTACAAGGAGCAGACATTTTCTTGGCTGTCACTGATGCAAGAAGAGCTTGTTTACTGTAAACTGTTGTGCACAGTTGACAGTCTTCTTGGAACAGGAAGAAATACAACTTCTACATCCACAGGGACAAAGGAGAAAGAAAATCGATATAAATCTGAAAACGACATACACCGTTAGCATGCTTTCACACCACACTGGCTACTATATGTCTTGGGCTGAAAATTAGACAAACACCTCTGTTCATTTTGAGGCCAAGAACCTTTTTATTCTTTGTAGCGCGTGTGAATGCTCATGCCTCAGTGAAGTCTGGATCCCATTAGCACCTCGACACCTGTTGCTTGCCAATCATTTATGTCATGATGCAAAGACTTTACTTCAAAAGAAGGATATTAAACATAGCACTTCTGGTCTTTGCATGTGTATGTGTGTGTGTGCACATCCTCTCGTAACGCCAGCATTTACACCCTATCATGGTGAACACATACAAACACACTAACTTCCGCCATGTGCCTTTAGGCGTTGAGGTGTTTATATTAAAGGATTCATGGCTCACTGGCTAATGAGTTGTTCCTGGATGTTTTTCCCTTTTTCCTCAGCAGTAAGCCAATCTCATCCAAATGCTATTTCAAGGGAACACCGGTGAAACGTTTCAGTTTTGCTGAACTACTTAAATTGGGTTTTTGAAAATATTTAACTTTGGGGATGAAAGAGAGAAAGACAGAGTGAAAGTGAGAGTTCAGGGAGAGATCGGGCCTTATAGGGAGAGTCTAATATTTTCTCTGATCCTGCCGCCTTAGACAATGAGGGCCTTGATGGAGAGAGGAATGGCAGCGCTGAGGAATGGAGGGGACACCTGCAGATCTGCTATTACTTTTCACAGTGGCTCACTGAGGAATGGAAGTCATTATGTGGCTGCAAGAGAAACATAGACAGAAAAGAGAAAGAAAAGACATACAGAGAGCCGTGGAGAGAAAAATGAAAGTGATCCATCCTAAAGTAAATGTAAAGACTGAATCAAAACCTGAATGTACTTGTGTGACAGTCAGATAAGGCCCTCTCTGCTCTATTTTTCCTGAATAATTCTCAGAGCTTTTAGCCTCAAGTCTGTTATTCCACCTGGAGGCTTTACAGTCAGACACACTGAACTGTAGATGAAGAAATGTCAGAGCAATACTCAAAGTCACACACACATACACGTGCAAGGGTACAGGCGCACAATCAAAGCTGACGCACACATACACACAGTCGAGTCAAATTATATGTAGCTAACAGTCTTATCAACAGTTGAGGATTAGCCTCTTTAACCCTGTTATACCGACCCCCTGAGTGACTCAGCTTACTGAGCTTCTTTCTGTGTGTATATAGTGTGTGCGGGGTTGTGCATATGCTGAATTATTTTGCAGTAGTGAGAAGGAGTACCTGCATGCCGTACAGTTGTCGTGTGGATTTCACATAGAAACTGCTACAAATATTATATGTGGTAAGAATCTACATGGCAGGCCTCTAGAGCCGAGTTAAAGCACATCCAGGTGGTTTCCTTTTCTTTTTTTTGTGTGAGCAGTGACTGAACCATTGGGGCACGGCATGGAAAGGAGGGCTGACCAACACATGGAAAGATTTTAGTACTAAACAAGCAGAAGAAAGAAGCTGGTAAAGAGTGAATGGTCTGCATTTAGTAGTGGCTTTTAACCTCAGAGGCTCTACAAAGCATTTGCAGTGTTTCTCATTCATTCATTAACACACACCAAATGCTGCCACTGCAAGGTGTTTGGCTTCACTGTCTTGCTCAGTTACACCTCAGAAACTGGAGGAGTCCAGACAATAAACAGCCAAGCACGAGAAATTTCTGTTCCTCAGAAGGTGGTGAAAAGAAAGCCTACAAACTTGATCTTAAGTGCAGAAGCACAACTGTCTGTCTGAGGTCTGTCATTTGAGTGTTTCAGCTTTCACTTATTTCTTTAGTCAGCTGATCATAGATTCATTAGAAATTATCTTTTACAGTTCTTTATTTTTCTTTATTGAGGTGTTTGGTTGCTTTTTATGGAAAAAGAAAACATATGATGCCCTGACTTTGCACTTTTTTTTGGAAGGTACATTTGACTGATCCCTTATTTCCCAAGCGTCGCCACAGTGGATGGATCCACGAGTTGATTTGACACAGGTTTTATCCATCTCACGGAGTGCACTGCTGTCTCTAATCAGGGGTCTACATGTCTGAGGCAAAAATGCCCACAGAGCCAGATGCACTTATTAGAAAAAAATGCTTTTTAAGAATTCATTATTTGAGAAAGAAAAAAGGACAGACAATAGAAATATGTTTTACCACAGCTTTGGTTCAGTGGTTGTATCACATCAAGCCACAGTATGAAAGCTGGAATAAGATATTTCAATTTGAATGAATATATAATTACATTTCTCAGTTCTTCACAGTTTTTTATTAATGAGTATCAGGAAGTCACAGTTTCTTCCCTGACATGTTTCACTTTGACTCTTCTCAAAACTTTTCCTCTTTTAATGAACATTTTCACCGCAGTCTTGATTTTAAATGTGCTTGTTTAATGAGTTGTGAGCCATTTCAAGTCCCTGTAGGTCTGAGAGTTTAGCTGCTCTGGAATAAATATTGAAGTCTGTCTGGCTCACATTTGGATCTCATTGTGGCGCCGTGCCAGCTAACCCACATTTCACTTTTATTATGGAGTCTGGGAATTGTAAGTAATGAATATATGCAGCAAAACTAACCTACTTACACAGCCTTAAACCAGAGTCCTTAAATTGTTTGGCTAGGAATGCTTAGCTGAGCAATGTTTTGATTTGCTTCTGCCCAAAAGGAAATTCTTGCAGAAGTTGTGGTAGTACTTTTGTTAAATCCTGCTAGAAACAGACCCAGCGTGAATTCCTCAAAGAAATAAAACCATATGAATGATGAAACAATCTGCTGACTGTGAAGAGGGACCTTTCAACTTACAAACCAGGTGTTGTGGTACTGTATGCAGACAGAAGACATCAAACACTGGAGTTATAAAACTTCTCTCACCTCAGTGTGCATGTCCATGTACACATCTACCAAGGAATGGCCCAGTGCGGTGTAGATCTTTGGCAGCTCTGACTCAGAAATATGTTCAGCGATCAGGCCCCATAGGGACTGGCCAGGGCCCCAGACCTGGCTTTCATCAGGTGACTGCATGTGAATGGCAATCTAAGAGTGAAGAATACAAATTATTGTGGAACATAACAACATACACTGGTGTGAAAAGGTATTTGCCCCCTTCCTGATTTCTTTTATACCCCCCATATTTAAATGTTCCAAGTAACCAATGTATATAATAAATTTATTTATACATATATATGGTCCAGGTATTGACTACAACACTTTGTCCTGCTGCATAACAAACTGATGGTCAACATGGACTTTCTGGTAGAACGCAGAATTCATGGTTCCATCATTTATAGCAAGTCGTCCAGCTCCTGAAGCAGCAAAGCAGCCGCAGTCATGATACTACCACCGTCATGTCTGGCTGTTGGTATGACGCTCTCTTTATGAAATGCTGTGTTAGTTTTACGCCAGATGTAACAGGACTTAAACCTTCCAAAAGGCTCGTCAGTCCACGGAACATTTTCCTCAAACACTTGGGAATCATCAAGATGGTTTTTTTGCAAATGTGAGATGAGACATCAGCAGCATTTTTGCTCAGTCGTTTTCTTACTGTTGAATCATGAACTCTGACGTTTACTGAGGCAAATAAGGCCTGCGGTTATCCAGATATTGTTCTGGGTTCTTTTGTTTGAATTACTGACAGACTCTTTGAGTAATTTTGGTAGACGGGCCACTTCTGGGAAGGTTTATCATTGTTTTCTTCATTTGTGAATAATGCTCTCACCGTGAATCCCAAAGCCTTAGAAATTCCTTTGTAACCCGTTCCAGGCTGATAGATGTCAATGACTTTGTTTCTCAGCTGTTTCTTGAGGATTGGAGTTGGACACCCCTGCTTTAGATCGTGACATGATGTGCAGCTTTTTGCGCTCTTTTTGCCTACTTCACTTTGTTAGAAGCTTCTATTTAAGTAATTTCTAGTAGTTTATAAGTAGGAGGGGAATGGAGTAGAAGAATCAAACTGGGTAATAAACTAAAACTTCAGGCTACACCTTTCTGGCCAAATATTTGCAGTCTTTTGTTGCTTGTTGTTTTCATTTTCATAAATAACACCAAAAAAGAAAAGAAAAGAAAAGAAAAATCGTTATGTAATTAACGTCAGCAGTACTACACAGTATTTTCTTTCCTGGTAAATGGTGCTGCCATGTTTCAAACCAAACGGGCCTGCTGACTTAATAAACTTTAGCCGCACTACTGAAAATGAGTGACAGGAGCAGAAAGTAGGAGCTCGTTTAAACCGATGTAATGTAAGTTTAACACTAAACGATACAAAACACGCTGTGTGAAACCTACTTACCAAATGTGTTTTAAAAAACACTGTAGCCAAAGAGGAAGAGAGGCTCACCTTTTCGATGTTTGATGGGCGTTGAGCTTGCGAGACTATGGTATCTAAGGATAACAATTGAGTTGCTAGGGAGAGATATCGCGAGATTTGTCTGAACCGTTAACACAGAGACTGCACTCAATTAAATCCAGGTAAACTTGGTATATTGTAAAATAAAAATAAATACAAGACTAAACAGATAAAGCACAATAAGAGCAAATTTAAAGGCGCAGTAGGCTTCAAGTATCACACAAGGCCACGAAGAACTCTTGTAGGAGGCTGAAGTCGTGCGTGTTAAACTAGGGAGGGACAGGTTTCAGCTTAGTAACGTTAAGGGCAAGCATAGCAGTGAAACTTTCCCCCTCATGCTCCCAGCCTCCACTCCCTTCCGGACTCCTTGCCTTGCAAAAGTGTGCGCAGACCCGGCAGACCGCTGTGGAGAGGTTCAGGATTTGGGGGGCTTTGTTTTTAACAATCTAACGAAGAAAAGGTTTTGTTTGTTTTTTCAAATCTTGGCTGATCGCTCTACTAAACCCAAGTAGGACTACAGTGCAAGTTTCCCTTCACTAACGAACTTTTACTCATTTGGATTAATCAGATAGATTATGGAAAAGCTTGTGAGAGAGCGCCTTTCCTTAGCGCGCGGGATACGCACGGTCCTTCTGGCACTCGTACTTTGCGCGCAGGCTTGTTTTGGCTTTTCGGTCGCTGGACAGCAGGAGAGCACCTGCGAGGCCAATGGCAGCATTTACTACATGGGAGAATGGTATTTCCTGGACTCTGATCACTGCACTCAATGTGAGTGCACCGCTGAGGGCTCCGTGTGTGCCCGCACTGAATGCACCTCTCTCCCAGCTGCATGTATCCACGTTAGCCACTACCCCACCGACTGCTGCCCCAGGTGTGAAAAAATTGGGTGCGAGTATCGAGGGGTGGTGTACGAGCTAGGACAGAACTTCCAGGTAAGTCAGTGCCACATAAATAAACATAACCTATTGGAAAGGTCTAAAAATGTCTTTTTAGGCCTAATTTTTTTTTTTTTACACTTTTTCTATATTTACTTTGATATACGTTTGTGAATCATCAGGCTTTGAAGAAAATGTAAGAGGGTTACAGGTGTGCATTGGTTGAGACGTCCATCGATAATAGTTTAGTTTTGTAAGAATAGTGCTCAAAGTAGCTGCAACTATTTAGAAAATGGCCTACAAGTGAAAATGTCAGCATCGTCATCCTAAAATGAAGCACCTTAGTGCGCTTATGTCAATAGTATTATTTAAGTAAATCTTTTTGACGTCAAAGCTGTAGTAACTGTACTGTACTGTAAATGCATCACAGCAATAACAGTGTACAAGAACATTATAAGAATACATTATTCGAAAGAATGACTTGAACACTAATAATAACAACACTTAATAGAAGCTCTAAAATGTAATTATTATCTAAATAATCTGAATATCATAGAGATATTCTAGTAACACAAGGGAGCACCAGTTGGTGTTTAAACTTTGGGTCTTCTGGTCTCGCCCCATTGTTCCCAATCGTTGTCTCTGAATGCATGTGTCAGAACCAAATGAGGATGAGCTTTGATGAATACTAAAGCCTAAACCAGATATCCGTTTGTATGTAATGATTATGCAGTATTAAATTGGAGGTAAATGGCGCCCCCTTTTGAGTTGGTACGAGGATTAGTACACGCTTTAAAAAGGATACCATTATACATAATTCGTGTGCTTGCTAGGAGTGACTAACCCGCATTTACATCACGAGGAGATTAGGAAATGATCCCTGCTGGGTTTCAGTGTATGCGTGTGTTTGTGTCGGTGTGTGTGTTTTCCAGCCATCAGAATGTGAGCAGTGCACTTGTGACAGTGATGGCATTGCCCGCTGTCTTGTGGCAGATTGTGCGCCTCCACCATGTGTCAACCCTGTCTATCAGCCTGGGAAGTGCTGCCCTGAATGCAAGGAGGGTATGTTAAAAACACAGTTTAATAAAAGTAGAAAGTTAAAAAAAAAAAACACTCACAGACAGCATCACAGAGAGAACATTTATCTTTTTTTTTTTTATAATTTGAGCACAGTTTTCAAATGTTGTCATTTAGACCCACTCTAGTGTGGTCTTGTCTTGTTTTTGAAAATTGGTTTAAAATAGGGATGAGTGTAGTTACACAATGCTATCCATTTGACTGATTATGTGTAGTATCTGTTAAGTTCCAATTACCTGTTCTTCTCTTCTCCCCAAAGGTCCTAACTGCTATGTTGATGGATCACGCAGTAAAGTGATTCCTGCAGGAGAGCCCATCTGGGTTGACTCCTGCACCAAGTGTCGTTGTCACGACGGCCAAGATGCTGGTTACTGGGAGGGAAACCGCCTCGCCACCTGTTCCCGCCTCAGAAACTGTAAACCTCACCAGCCGCCCACCCAGAAAAACTGATTCTCTGTCAGTAGGTAGACTGTCAGAGGTCTACATTTCTTAAAATACATGTTGTTTAAAGAAGCAGTATGTTAATGTACTGTACAGTACTGTGCAAATGTCTTAAGCCACCGGTTCTTTCTTTTTCTTTTTGCTAGAAAAATGGGAAATAGCTGCATAGATTTATTTAAACTTGTGCAAACACACATAGAAATACATAATAAAAGGCAAAAACAGAGTTTGTACTATGCAGTGGAAGGGCATCTGTCAAGGAGTGAATAACAGATGGATCAGCTGAAAGGCCACATACAACTCTCAGGTCCTGTGTCAGGTCTTTGCTGGACTTTAAGATGCTGTTTATATGCTGCAGATTTTTGTTTGAGACTGCCACTTTTCCTCCACTTGTCCAGTTCCTCAAATTCCTTAAGTTCACACTGCACACAATGTCAAAATATGACAAGTTTTCTGCTAGAAGTTCTTTCGGACCTTCGCTTCTTGTTGGTGCAAAAATACTATTTTCTGTCTCTCAGATTGTGTTAACTTTGATATTTTTTGTATCATGTGCCTAAACATATGATTTTAAATTTGCTAAATTGTCTCTTATCTAATCTCTCTTACACTGGTTCATCTCTTGAGTTTTTTATTTTATTTTATAAAAGACCGCCCTTCAAAAATAATCAAAACAGCAAAGACCGTCCAAAACGGTCCAAAGAAAAAAAATTGCAAAGCCTCTCAAAGTTTGGAGAACTATTGCTCAGACCAATTTGAAAAATTACAATAAAGCCTGCCTACTTTGAAACAAAATATAAAGAATGACATGTGGCTCAAGACTTTTGCACAGCATTGTACCTTAGGCAACAGGACAAGGATACCTAATCCAACATTTCAGTGTAACAAACAACACTAAAGCTGTCACTGACAGGACACTAGCTGAGAATTATAAGAACTTCAAAAACACAAAATTAGGTTCCAGTAATGTTGTTTTGAATGGACAACAAACACTCCAACACTTGTTCCCAATACCTGCACTACTACAGAAGAATCTTTAATGAAACAAATCTAACAGGAACAAGTAAATTAAACGACCCTTGAGTAGTGGCCTTCCTATCATGATTGGTGTTTTTCTGAGAGAGAGAGATGAGTGGGCTATTGCAGACCTTGGGGAGGACCAAGGAGGTATTTCAAGCATCAGAACAAAGCCAATGTAATTATTGGATGACAAGAAATGATAATTGACCTGTCACCAGCTGATGCAGCAGTAAAATGCATGCATCACTGTGATGCAATTTAGACTAGGAAACAGCAGAACGGAGCAATAAACAACTTTGTGTCTGTTCTATAAATATTGTAGTTCAATTTCCATGCTAATTGAAATATAATGTATGAGAGTATGGCCTGACATATGACTGTACAGTAGTTGTAGACAAGTGTAATATTTGAAAGCAGGGGTTCATTTAGGAGAATGTGATTTGTACATGTACACTGTAGAGCAGAAAAAAAAACATCAATCTGTAACTCGCAGCTTTGCTCATTTTTCACAAGAAAGGTGTAGCTTTGATACAAACAACCTTCTACATTATTTGCACTCTCCAAGTGGAAAATTATGATTTTCTGTTTTCAGAATGAAATGTAGCATGAAGTATATTGTCTTTTTTTTTTTTTAAACAGAAACATTGATAGGCAGCAGGCCTACCTTCTGTAATTTGTCATCATTTCTCACTTTGATCATGAGGGACATTTCATAGAAAAAAAACAAAAGTGATTTCAAGTTTAAAACTCTGTGTTTACTGCTTTGACATTACATAATAATCTCGGGCTGCTGCTGCCTGCATCAGTGCCATTGATCCATTGTAGCTAAATATCATTAATAAGCAGACGCTGTGTTTGTATTTCACAAAATATGAAAGAATTCCTACAAGTGCAGCTTTCAATTTACTGGCTGATATGAAGGGAACTGATGTGATGTGATGCTGCATACCTTTTTTGATAATCCATACAGGTGTGCAGAGAAAATGTGCAAAGATTCTTCAAATTAAAACTCCTTTTTCATGCCCATTAAACTTGTCTGTTTTGAATTGCTTCTTTTTACTCCGAGTGACTAATTTACTGTGCTTCTGTCTGTGAGGACACCTGCCCGATGCCCCTGCAGAGCTTTTCTGCTGACAATGGGAAACAAGCAGCTTCCTGGAAAAAAAACAACAACGATAAAGAACCAGTAAACTAAAACAACAAGAGGACGAAAAGGCTTTCGTGTTGTCGACTTAACTAGAGGACAGAATTTAATTCAGTTTTATTTATATTATTATGAGCAATATATGTGGGAAGTGACAGTGGGAAGGGAAAACTCCCTTTTAACAGGAGGAAACCTCCAGCAGTGCAAAGCTCAGGAAGGGGCAGTCATTTTCCGTGACTGTTTGGGGCTGAGTGGAGGAAGACAGGTCAAACAGAGTATAAGAATAGAGCCTGAGAACAACTAATGAATAAATGCAGAATGGTGTAAAAACCTACGAAGGGTGAAGAAGAAGCACTCAGGAGAGAAAAGAGGAAAAAAGTCTGCAGAAGTTCAACTGGACTGTTTGAGATCAAGAGGAAATATTCAAAGAAACATGAAACACACCATCATCACAGGATCTTTTTAACTGCAGATTTATTGATTGTATAGAAAAAGTAGGTTTGATATGATTTAATGCATTCTATATAAGATATAACATTTTCAACATTCAATGTACAAAAAGAAAAAAAACCATACAGGTACAGGAAATCTTTAAAAACACCCACAGGCCTGAAAGTCCCGTCTGCCATCGGCAGCAGATGAACAAAAAAAGTATCAGAAAAAAAGCGCTTTGAATAGTTGAACCACCAGGTTTACCTGACAGCTGGAACAGCTTCAAAAGTCAAAAAGTCCAACAAGAAACATCAAGCACTCCTCGTGGTTCTTTCAAATACTACTTATGCTAAAGTTTCTTCTGCTGATTTTTACATCTTTAACCCACATTTTATACACACTGCACTGCACCCATCCCTCTCCTGCTTTAAATTATACCTTTTTTCAACTTTCTGTCAACTTCTCATCTCATAAAGGCTTCCCAGAAGGATTGATCTTACATTTAAAGGGACACTCCACAAATTTTACAGTTCAGTCTATTTGTTTAGGTGTGACTTGAAATACCACAGTGCCCATGAATTCCTGCTGCCTTTGCCATCGAGGAGAAGGCAGCTGGAACTGTGTTTTGAACTCTAGTTCAAAGTGACTTAAAAGGTGTTGAACCCACTCATAGTTGATCCACAGTTAAGGGCAGAGCATGCAACAACATTTTAAGCCCATGCAAAATGAACCCAGCGAATATGAGTCAAATTCTTTATTAATCTTTTGGTAAACAGGGAAGTAATTTTAATTCTTTTTAAAGGGTTTTTTTCTTGACTGCCCAAAATGTCCAATTGCACTTACCAACTCTATGAAAGATTTTTAAACTTCTATTTTAAAGCTAACCGCACAGCTGGGATATGTTGGCCGGAGTGGCCACAACTTTACAAAGCACATTAAATTGCTGCACTGTCCCTTTGATATGGCGAGAATGATGAAAATAGTGATGCCATCATTTTATCTGCCTTTAATCTTTGATTATGTTTAGATAACACAACAGGTTTATAAGACAAATTTTTAAAAAAATGATGACTGCATTAGAATTGAAACTAGTCCTTAAAATGTCATCCCACATCCCTCAACAATGACTTAAAAGAAGAACATGATATAGAGGTGAATGAATCTGTAATATTGCACTGCGTGAGCTGTAAACACTTTAGAGAAGGGATCGTTGTTGACCCCTGTGTGCAGTCTGACAACACAAAAACTCACCAGGAGACTACTGCTTAAAAAACAAAAAAATAGGATCAAAGCACAGAGAGAAAAGTGAAAAATAAAATGACGACATCCAAAGAGGACATGAAAAGAAGGGAGACAAGGATGGGGATGTGTGCCGAGAAAGAAGAAAATGGAGATACAGTAAGTGGCCGGGACTTCACAGACTCAAAGAGAGGCCCTGTCAATATCTATTGAAAGTCGAAGCACCCTTGTGAGGCACGGCTGCGCCTGAAGTGGGTTCATCACAAAGCACAACAGTGTGCCATTGCCACAAACAACCTAAACTGGCAGAGTACAAAAGAAGAGGCATTGAAAAGGGAGATGGTGCAAAAAAAAAAAAAAAGAAAAGGGGAGGGCTGGACAGTTTGAATGAACATGTGTGCTCGGGTGTGTGTGTGTGTGCAGAAAAGAGCGTTGATACCTTCCAATAAGCTTGAGGCAAAGATAACAGAGAGACAAACAGATGGGAACAGTTTTGCCTCAAGGCTAACCAAAGAGGAGGCCAACGGTGCTCGATTTTCACCAAAATAAAAGCCCCAAATTGTTCTCTGTGGTTCAAATTGCAGTCGCAAGACTTTATGCAAACCCCCTGCCACTTTCATGAAAACATACTACAAATGCTTTCTTTATTTTTTGCACCGAAACAAACATTTAAATATTTTCAATCTCAAAACACACATTTCTATCGCGTCATCTTTGCCCAAAAGAAAGAATTCAAGATAACCTTCCCTTCCCCTTAGCACACATCACTTCTAAAGGCATCAGTTTGGCGTTTAGGCGTCAACAATAACAACACTGACAGTACAGACCAGGAAAAGAAAACAGAGGAAGAAGAAAAGCAAAGCATCAAAGTACAAAACAGTCAAAGACTTCAATGTGGTGATGGAAGAAATGACAGATGTAAACATGAGACAAAAAGTTCCAGAACTTTAAATAAAAAAAGGATTAATTTAGCCCATCGATTGTGAAATCTGAATGCGTGATAAAACCGTTTAGCATGTAGGCTTGACAGCTGATGTTGATAAAATCTGAAGCAGCAATAGGGACGTCAGTCATACTGCTCAAACTGTAACTTCTCATTACTGCCCTAAAATTAACAATTTCCACCAGCACCTTATAATTTCCTCCGTCCGGATATGATCGTCTCCTGCTAAACGATTGACAGGAGAGATAGCAGAGAGATAAAACGGCATATTAATATTATAGTATCAACGGACTATTAATGAATTGTGACACTTAAAAAAAAAAAGACTACCAAGTTAGATTGTAGGCTTAAAAGAGACCTTGAGAATTATTTCACCTTGTCCTGCCCGTGGAGCCGCTTGTAAATCTTACAAGAGTCAGCTTTTGTATTCACGCTGCTTTTTTCTCATAAAACATAACTGACAGCTCATTTCTTCGACATCCCACCGAGCAAAAACCTGTTCAAAAGACGGCGGGATGACGGCGGGAGACAATTTTGCCAGATGTCTGAACGACATCAAGATTTGGTTAAAAAGTAAAGGATGAACAGCAGGATGACATCAATCCACTGATGAACAGATCGATGGATTGATGTCCCTTTTTTGTCGATTGTTGTTTTGTAGATTCAAACATGGAACCTTCTCGTTATGAGGCTGCGGCGCTCATCCTGCTCCTACTGTGCTGCTCTAGCATGCTGGAACAATGTGTTTAGCCTCTCCAGAGGTGTACACAAATACCATCACTATGCAACACACAATGAGAATAAAAACATCATTTACATGTGTATACACACTTGAAGTTCGGTCCATAATTTGTTGGACAAAGACATAATTTTTTACAATTATGTGCACAGTGCAGTGGGTTTTAATCAATAGGTGGCTGAAGTGCAGACTTTCAGCTTCAAATTCCAATTCAAGGGGTTTAACAAAAAGTTTGAATCAATGGCTTAGGAATTACATCAATTTTTTAAAAACTATTAACCAAACCAGCGTAATTTTAAAGATTTTTTTAATACTTTCATGAAACTCCTTTGCAGTCAATAACTGCTTGGAGTCGAGAACCCAAGGACATCACCAAATGCAGTGTTTCCTCCCTTGAGATGGCTCGGCTTTTACTACAACCACCTTCCACTGCTGCTTGTTTGTGGGGCTTTCTGTTTTTGTATTTAATAACTGAAAAGCTCTGTTGGGCTGAAATAAGGTCACCGACTTCGTCATTGAAGAATCTCTAATTCCTTTGCCTGTAAAGGAAAAACTCTTGGGTTGCTTTCTCAGATTGCTTTGGGTCATTATCCATTTGCACTTTGGTTGAATCTGAGCAGAGAGCATAGTGTGTACACTTCACAATTCACTTGTGTAATTAGGGGTCTTAGATCTTGTTATAAGACGTCTGTATTTCCATTCATGAAGGTGTCTCATGATTGTGGACTTTGACAATGATACCATTACCTCCTTGAGTTCATTCTTGATTTCGTTAGACAAGAAGTTGTTTTTCTTAACATCCGTGTTATCATTCACTTTAGTTGTCTTCTTTGTCTTTCAGGCCTTTTGGTGTTGCTGCGCTGGTCAGTGCATCCATTGTTTTTAAGAATGAACCAGACTTTTGATTTGGAAAAGGTTTTTGCTGTGTCACTGATAGGTTTATCTTAGTTTTTCAACCTAATAATGGCCTCCCTCACTTGCACTTACATCTCTCTTGGCGTCATATTTGAAATTACTTTGAAGAGCTGTAACTTGAGATATTATGTCTGGTTCACTTGTTGTGAAAAAACAAGATAACAGACCTCACCTGGCCATGAAACTGCCTTTCAGCCAATTGTCCAAATAACTTTGAGCCTTTGAAAAATTGGGGACGGCATATAAAAGTGGCTGAATTTCCTAAATGGTTAATGCAAAACCTCTGCAATGCAATCAGATCTGGATTGGGTGATTTAAAACCACTGTGGTGGTATACAAATGACAAAATCTGTGTCTTTGCCCAACAAATTTTGCACATATCTGTACAGGTTGCCCAGTAATATTAGCCTATTTGGTAAAAAACGTTCACTTTTGGACCAAATTTAAAACTTTTAAGACACCCAAACAAAACAAATTTCACCCCCTGACTTTTCAACCAAATTTAGCGTTAACAGTGACATTAGCTAAAAGAAAACCAACACCAGTGGATGTCTGGAGCTTTGGGGAATACTGTATATGCAGAAAATATGGTAAATTTCCAATATCTTTTAAAGGAGTATTAGCTCAATGTTGACTTTAAAGTGCATATTAGCAAAATAAACTGAAAAAAAAGAAGTTTCCAGAAGTATAATCTCCTTATGTGCTGCAGGGGGTCAAAATCATAACTGAGCTGTCAGTATGTATCAGACCTGCTGTCTTCAGTTCTTCCATTTGATTTCAAATGCTCTCCAAAGATAGTTTCAGTACACTGCATACAGGAGAAACCCTTTCATCCTTTCAGTTTATTTACTGTTGTTGAAAAACTCTCAACAAGTCAGCTTCTGCTTCCAGAGTTTAACTTCATATATATGTATAAAAACAGAGAACAAAAAGAGAGTTCCCGGTCGTCTGTAGCGGCTGACAAACGTGTTTCATCAGCATGTTCATGTGTCACCAGCACTCATTTGAGTCTTCTGCTGTAGATGCAGGCACAATACACATTCATTAATTGATAGCAGAGGGTTTGATTGAGTAATTAGATCCAAACAAGTCACTCCCTGACGAAAATGTCCAAAGCAAATTGTCTGTTAGCATCACAGGACAAGAGACGCTGATGTCTCTGATATGCAAGCCGTTAGACACAGTAACACAGTTCATCACTGCATGTCAGTACGTTGTGGTAATGTTACAGCTTGACTCCAGGGGCTGTTAATGCGCACAAAGTTAGTTCTTTCTTGCATTTTCAAAGTATGCATGAAAACAGTCTGTGCGTTTTCTCATGGAGACAGTTTTAAGACGTTACGAGAAATCCATCGTCAACATTTAAGAAAGTGTTACGTGACACACCAGCAGTTCCTGTCAATGCTCGCTGTCAACATGCCATCGGTTGCCCTCCAGTTTGATAGGAAAACTTAAGTTTGACGCCACTGATAATCCACCTTTGGTCCACAAGTTATTCATTCTGCAGTCATTGATTGTTACAGGTGTGATAGCACCCACTGTCTGCTTCAAGAAGTTGTTGGTGGAAAGAGCCTGAGTCCTAAAAGAGAGAAATATCAAGCTGAATAGAGTGGAAACAAGGCAGAAAGAGACACTATGATGTGCTTGCGACAAGTTTTGCTCTCTTATTTTCAATTTCATATTCTTTCAGATGCCTGTGAGACACTCTCAGTTTTCTTTCCGTCCTTTAAGTTCTCTTCTTTCACATCTTCCTCTCACTAGGCCAGTTGCATCCTCCCCCACATCGTCCACTTTCTCTCTTTCATTTCTTCTAGCCCTTAATGGGCCGAGGTGGTGGCTTGCCGATCTCCACGGAGATGTTCGTGTACAGAGGATACTTCTTGACTTGAACCAGTCTGTAGGTCAGAGAGCTGATGCCGTCCTTCTTCATTGTGTTCTTGGTGTTCTGTATTTTGTTGAATCTAATGGAGTAAATGAAGAGAGGGAAGGAAGGGCAGGGAGAGAGCAGGAAATGAAGGAGACAATCAAGAATATTAGATTCAGTTCAGTGTAAGTTAAAAACAAAACAAAAACAGGAGTACCAGATAAAAAGTACCAGGTACCAGGTTACAGCCCAAGTTCGGTTACAGTTACAGCAATGCTGCAATGTGGATGAGAAAATATAAATCAATCGTTTCTTCTCGTCAACTGTTTTTTTTATTCTACGAAAAGCAACCAGATGCCTGACACACTGCTAAGGACTTTTGCGAGATCTCGCAAAAGTCCGTCTTAATTTTTTTCCCGTATATAACCTTTGTATATTTGCAAACCCTTAAAACTGCATCTGAAAGTTGTGCCAAGTTTGGTCATTTTTTCCATCCTCTAATCCAATTCCGGGTTGCGGCGGCACAGAGCACAGCTGCTTTATTTTGCAGGCGCACTTTTAATGGAATATGCAATGCACAAATATACACAAAAGATCATATTCTGTGCACAGGACACTGCAGAGATTGGAAATAACTTAAAGACAGGGGATAAACTAGTCCAGAAAGCATTCAAGGCAAATAAAAACAAAACAAAAACAGATATTAGAAAAGATTAAACTTTCAAAAACATGCATGAACTCCATCTGCAATGTGCTGCTGTGCACATTTAACCAATATGATGAAAAGAGCCCGATGTCTACTGGCTAAAGTTTCCTAAAAGTTAAGAAAATAGAGCATCTGATTTTTTCCCCAAGCTGATCGTGACCAACAGGTGGTGCTGTGGCCTAGCACAGGGACTCAGAGAACAGGATGATCTATAATATCTACCTGGGTTTGTCTGTCTTATGCCGGGATATCTTTTTCCATGGGCTGTGATTCAGCAGTTACATCAGAAAGCGCTCTGATTTTGGTATTAAAGATGGGGGAAAAAATTCACACAGTGTGTCAGGCAGTTACACAGAGCGGCTGCTGAGCCTCAGTTCAGCATGTGATGCAACCTTTGGCATTAAAACAGATTCATAACACAAACACGGCTGTCACCCTTGTAGTAGCATGAGTTTTTGCAGGCATTCAGAATGGAAATGAGGCCACAGTGTCTACCAGCGTGTTTACACTCTTGTCTTAAAATCTCTTCCTTTTTTCTTTTTTTTTTTTTTTTTTGAGGTCTCTGAGCAGAGAAAGAGCTGATGTGTGCAAACACCCAGAACTCCACACTCACTTTCAAAAGACAGCCGTGACTGACTGCAACAAAAGATGTCTTCTTAATGATATGCTTGGACATGCAACTGGAGATGACACTTCAGTCCGACATGAGTGATCCAGTGAGTCTACAGATCCTTGTCAGAGCTGACGAGCAAAGATCTCTCTTCTCTTCCTGCATTCTGTCTCTCTCAAATCAAATCAAAAATCTTTATTGGCATGAATGGAAGCTGGGTAAAAAAAACGTTGTCAAGCATCTTCCTGCTGCACAATATACAATACAGTAACATATACATAGAATCACGTGTTCTCTGACTTCTACAAAAAGACGGCACTTTTACCTGGAAGGAGGGGGAATTCATTTAGGAGAAAGAGAAAGGAAGCAGAAGAGGAATGGGAGCGTGTTTAAGGTAAAATAGAGGTTGGATGACAGGGAAGAAAAATGAAGGACAGATAGGCGATGAGATAAACATGTCTGGGTGTGACAGATGGATGGCGATATACTGATATTAAAAATAAAGCGAATGAAGGGGGGGAAAGCTAAATCTTTGGATGACTCTATCATACGAAGAATATTAAACACAATCCCTGCCTACATTCAGTATAAAGAATATCTAATACATGTAAACACACACATACAGGCACACCCTATAGGTTACCTTATGTATCCTTTCAAAGCTCTTGGACTTACTTTCTAGAGTTAGAGGGCGAGACAAAGACATCCTCGTTACATATTCATTAGCCTGATTTCCAGACGTCCTGACTGGGCTAAGTAAAGCTCCTTTTTAATTCCACTGAGGGTCTCACAGGAAAACATTTCTGGTTAAGAATCTCAACAATAGATTGTCGTGCCAGCTAATCAGGGTTATTTTGCTCTAGTGTCACATTTTGAGTTGGCCCACTTAACCTTGTTTGAAAAAAAAAATCTTAAAAGAAGAGTTTGGGTAACTCATTTGGTTCTTTCTTAAGAAAGAAAGGTTTTACAGGACTCTAATGCAGTACTGCGAAAAGTAAAAAGTATATCAATAACTTTTAAGAACCACATTTTGCAGGAATATCTTGAAGTAATTGTATTCTGTATGACTTTTGGTCCATTCTTCTTTACAATGCTGCTTCAGTTCTTCGAGGTTTGTAGGCTTCTTTAATTTGCTGTATGCATAGCTCTCTTACAGTCCAGTGACAGCACTTTACTCAGGTCAAGGTCTAGACTTTGACTGGGTTATTGCAGCATCTTGATTGTATTCTGTTCATTTGTAGATTTGTTGCTGTCCTTGGGACCATTGTCCTGTTGATTTGACCCAATTTAGGACAAGCTTTAGCTCTCAGAAAGATAGCCTCACATTTAAATCTAGAATACTTTAGTAGACAGGCATGGTCTGACTAGCCTTCCAAATAAGCCAAACATGTTCAGTCAATTTCTAATTGTACTGCCATGAACTGAGATGTATCTTTTAAAAAATTTCTTTGAGCAATGCAAGGTCTGACTTTTGGGTGAATTTACTGGGAGATCCACTTCTGGGAAGATTGTGGCATTGTGTTAACACACACCTGAATGCTTCAGACCAGCAAGCTGCCAAAACATTTAAGCCAAAAGTTTTTCAATTAATCAGGTGCATTTAATTAGTAGCAGCTGCTTGCTACATACCCACACTCAAAAAAATCTGTTGTTGGATGAACACAATTTAATCATGGCACCCTTTTTGCACACAATTTAACCAAGTACAATAAACCCTTTTCGATCATGTCAAACCAACACATTTAGCATTTGGTGGTTTAATGTAATCAGATTACGTTGGATCAACATACTATACTTACATTGATTTGAAGTGATTTATTTAAGTATGTAGAGTGAAATTTGTTTTAATTCATTCTACACAATTTAAAAAGTTTAGGAAAACAGAATTAAATCTTGTTGTTTCAACAACTACTTTGTTAATCAAGGCAATGATTTCACTCATTTCAACCAAATTATTTCAATTAGATTTGTTTACATTTGTTACACATTTAGAAACCCACTACTTTACAAAAAAAGTCACAATCAGATTATGATAACATTATCTTTATTAACTGGATTTAGTGGACAATATAAAAGCTTACCATTTTTGTACACCTGCAAGCATATACTTCAAAAGGTAAAATGTTAGAATACTTATTTACATAGGTAATATGTTGGAACCAAAGCTTCCACAACTAAAAACAGATGCAAAATTTGCTCAATATATCGACTGCATTTTAAAAAATTAAACTAAAAGATAAAAATACATCTCCCACTTGGCAAGTTAAAACATGTGACAAAATCGAATTGTGTGAATTTGGAAAAATAAAATAAAATAATTAGAAATATTTTGGGGGCAATACAACAACAACAAAAAATTCCATAGGTGATGAAAATCTATATTTGTTTGGTGTATCTCATTGAAATAATTATTAGTTTGACCAATTTTTATATTTCTGTATTTATTTTTTTAATTTTGGTTGCAGTCCTCCACAGCTAGCAATATAGTTTTGCTGTGTTTTAAAACATGCTAGCAAGCAAAATGGAAACAATAATACAGTGAACTTAACAGGTGGCAGTGGTCTTAAACTTTACAGGACCTTGATACATAAACACAACATAGTACTTCTGTCAGTACTTCTGATCCATTTTGAGCCATCTATATAAGGACAAACAAAAATCATCTGCAGTGCTGTATAAAAGGTGAATTGCCCAACAGAGAGAATCCAAAAACTTAAAAAAAAATGTTTTAAATGAAAGAAAAAAAATATAAACAACTCAAATATTAACATTATATATTGGAAATCACCATTGCACCAATGAACCATTCAAGACCTATCAGTCATTTTCAAGTGCTCTCACCCCATAAGCTTGTTTTTCAGAAACTGTACCTTTGAAGACAGCTTTTGTCCATCAAGATTTAAAAGTATCTTCTGGAGGACTTCAAAGGTGCATTTAAGTTCTGGTGGGTAGCTCAGGTTCAAACGGTATATGAGTCCAAACAACAGAGCACATGCTTGTGCAATGTTACCCAAATCAGTGTTAGCCTCCACACCCTCAATCACGACACCAACGTCCTCTGGGTCATCTTCAGGTTCAGCACCCTCCTTCTGGATGACGTACACCCCCATCACAGTTTGCTCCATGCAGCTTTTTGCCTCGCTGTCCGTATCCTACATGAAAAAGTATAAGACAACAAAGTAAAATTTAAGAGATTGTTTAAACAACTGTTTCTATGCTGTTCATAAAATCCAAGTAGTCAAAGTAATAAACAGAAAATTACACCACTAAAGTAGTTGTTAGTAATTACTCCAATACATAAATTATAAAATACACCTCTCATGTCAAAAGAGGTGGCATAATTGACCTCTCACCGGCCCCTCCCCCGAAAGGGCCATTATCCAATTACACATTATAGCAACCGTTACTGTGTCTGACAAACATTAACCTCAAGCAAGATGGAGAAGCGGTGTGCCCACCGATACGCCGAGAGATTGTGTCTGGAGGAGTTGTGTTCTTTCCATTCACAAAGTCAAAAACAACGTGAATGGATTAAACAGTGTGTATGGCCCCATTCCCAGGTAAATGTACCGAACATTATGAAGCATGTCTGCTCGCACATTCGGGTACCCATTGGTGCGCAGAGGAAACCATTTGTTTGTCGGACGTAGCAAGAGTAACTTAGGGGGACAGGACTCGAGAAAAGGCTAACTCAGCTGCTAAAATAAAACAGGTATAGAAGTGTTAGTACTAAACAGCTCAAAGTTCATAGACATTTCTATTTACAAATACTGATGACCATAACAATGAAAAAACAACAGGACTTGTTTTAATCCAAGTACAGATTCAAAAGCAATATAGTCTTGATGCATGTTAAATGCATTGTATGTTTGTGTATCAAGTTTAAGTAGGCATAAATTTCTTTCCTTCCAATACCAAATTCCAGAAATTCTTTATTGCAACGCTTAATACTGTTTGGTATTCAAGACATCCTTTCCCCAATACCAGGTGTCTTGTTGCTAATCTCAAAATTTTAATTTTAATGATTTGCATTTGAGGCAACGTCACAATTTGTATGAGAATGTTACAGACAACATGCTGTCACAATGGCTCACCAAGTACTCCTTTATTAACTTCTCATAGTCTTCGTTTAGGTGGATGCACAAAGACTTCAAGATGCATGCTCGTCTGGTATGGATGTTGTCATGCTGGAGAGGAGGAGGAGATAATATGAGCCAAAACCAGTCTGTTTTTCTTAAAGCTAGGGTAATCAGTTAACTTGCATAATTATTCTTTAGGTTAGAACCTGGCATGTACCACTTGTTAAGCCGAAACAAAATTGACAACTTCATCTCCAAATAAAAGTTATTTTTGCTGCCTATGACAAAGTCTACTCAATCCTAATACAAACCTTGGAGATGGCAAGCATGAGACCTCTTATTTTCTTTCCACGTGTCCCTCCTTTGGTCAGAAAGATTTCCATTAAGCGTGGCGTGTATTGGTCAAGCTCGGCAAAGAAAGTAGATAGCAGAGGCTTTGTGGTGATTCGCAGAAACTCCTTCTCAATCTGCAATAGAGAACAAATACATTGATTAAAAACGCAACTGTATATTTCACTCACTTCACATCTAAGCTGACTAAAGCTGCTTTTAGAAGACCATGCAGACATCAGTGCTGTCTGTGTAGGACATGAATCAGTCTGTGTCAGATACTGAATTTGAAATTTCCACTAAAGTCACAAGTAAGAGGCAAGTGGAACCAAGATCTAGGCCATTTGCTTTTTGAAGTTTGCAAAGACTGCTAAATTGCACCAGTGGTAGTTCACTCTTTGCAACACAGTATGCTGTTCTAAACAGATTTTTCAGGTTTATTTTTAGTATATTATTTGCAATTGGTGTTTGTTCTGGGAAAGATATTGCAGACTGAGCAATAATCCATTTCTAATGGGGGCCTTTCTTAAAATGACTGGTCCCAGTAACAAAGGCGCTTGTCGACTCAGAAATCGAGGGAAAACCAACAACACACCCGGCAGAACATTATGTTATTTACACGGGTGCACATAAGTGGTCCGCATGTGCGCATTCGCTGTCAAAATAAAAGACGCGCAACAGATAAGAAGTTGCAACGCACGTTTGCATCCATATAAAAGGCACTGTTTTTGTCCGCTAGAGTGGGATTTTCACGGCACATTCTGCACCACATCTGTGTGTTCATCATTTGTTTGAAGCCAGCTCACCTCCTGCAATCACTTTTGCGAGAATACGCGCTTCTTTTGTGGTTCGGACTCCTTCTGACATTTCTTTGGAGGTGGAGGAAAACCAAAGTAATTGCTTAAAGGAGCTTCTTCGACATATTTAAGAGTTCTAAACAAATATGTCCTCCTCCAGAAAATCTTATGTATGCAAACACGCGTTGCAACTTCTTATCTTGTGCGCGTTTTTTATTTTGACAGCAAATACGCACTTGCGGACCACTTATGTGCAGCCCCGGTTATATAGCTCGTCATGTTGCAGCCACAGAAATTCTTTTGTCCATGAAACCATAAAGCTGCACTTTCTTTTTGCCTTATAGTCTGATTTGTCATAACTTTTCCGTTTTGTGGTAAGCTTTTCTTTGACTGTCACTTCTTCACCCTGACCTGTCTTATTTGGCTAAGCAGAACTACAATTAATATCCTGCTGCTTTTACACACGCACTCACATAACACTCAGCGATTGTCTGCGCGATCAACCTCTCACATGTTTAAGCTGCGGGAGATTTCACTTGTCATGTTTGCATAGTAAGCTAACGATTGATAAGACGATGTCAGAGGAATTAGTGCACAAATTATCATCACTCACAGATCAGTGCTGTCGCTCTCTATACACAGGTCGCGCGATTGCAAAGTGAAAGCAAAAAACAAGCGCAAATTCAAACGCGATTTCAATATGTCACATATTGACAGTGGCTCACCGATGCCAATGACATAATTACCCAGCTACATTTCCGAAAGAATGCAGAAGCATTGACATATATTTTTCCTTCTTATGACAGCCCGACGGGCAGGGCAGAGATAGATTTTGGTAGCCCGACTGGAAAAATCGCTAGCCCTGGGACGTCGGGCTAGCCATTTTGCGAGCCCTGTACAGTGTTTCAATAATTGTACCTACTACTCTCCCTGATGGAACAACGCTTGCACTGCCACATACAAGTCACTGAAAGAAAAAAAGAAAAGCAGTTTTAAGGATAGTTTTATTGGCACCTTTTTTTCACTTTGATTAAATCATAAAACTATCATAAAAAATATATGATGGTAAAAGGCTTACCATGTATTATAGAGGAGGCACAAACAATCAGAAAAAGGGGTCAGCTTTCTTTGTGGTGTTACTATGGTAAAGAAAACAGAAAAAATTATTTTATAAAAATTCCACAGTGGATTTTTTTTTACTTTGTTGCAAATGTATAAAAAAAATACAAATACATATAAATACCTCTTGCAATATAAAATTCACAGATAAATATCCAATCTGTTGCCAAATGTAATAGCAGTGTTTCACACTATGCAATAAAGATGCTGGTAGTTGCGGTAAAGGTCCGACAGGCAATTTTCATAACTATCCGCCATTGCCTTTTCCTCTGACCTCGTGTTTATGCTCTTTTTCCCATGCACTAGCATCAAGTCAATTCGAAGGATGCAGCCCCTGAATTTGGACACAGCTAATATTTAGCAAATCGCGCATGCTAGTTTAACTTGCATTACTGTGAGAGGCCGAATGCTTAAAATAAAAGGAGAGAGAAAGAAAGAAAGAAAGAAAGAAAAAATGCAAATGATAATAAAAAAGTGAACAAAGACCATGTCTTGCAATAACCGTCATTTAAAACCAAAGTGAATGCTAACAGAGCTAGGTAGAAGTTCAATGAGACAACCATACTAGCTTTAGCTAACTTCATTTACTTTGAAAGTGAATTACAAACGTGTTAAATATTGAATTAAACATATCAATAACCGCTAAAAACACTATAAGACTAACTGCAAAAACGGGTAAAAAAAAAGAAAAAGAAAAACAATGAAGTGGAAATGCTAATAATAGTATAAATATACCCAGAGTGGATTATAAATCAGGTATTAGACGGTACCGATTGGCACCGTCTAATACCAGATTTTCACTGTATTTGCTCCACTCCCGCTGTCTAATGACAACTTACACATTTGGAATTAAAAACATTGTTAAACAACTTGGACAAAACAACTTCGTTTGACTAAGATATTTTGAGTTATTTATTACTTACCTGTATTGTGGAAGATTCCGCAGAGGGAAATGGCAGTCCACTGAACACATATAACTTCTCCGCGTTCCCGCCTCTTCACTTTTGGGAAGTTTGAGCATGCGCACTAGGCATCGGTTTTAGAGTTGTTGATTTAAAATAATTACATTTAATTGAACTGAAGAATGCAAATCTAGTTCATTAAACTTTTTGTTATTTTATGTTAAACCAACAACTGATAATGATTTAAAAACCTAAACTCAATATGTTCATGTTAAATAGACAAATGTCTATTGAATTAATCAAACAACTGCCTTAGTTGACTTTTTTGAGTGCACTTAAGTCCTATGCAAGAAGTAAGGGTGTACTTAGCTTTTGACAGCACAGCAACAACTACAGATCAGGTAAGGTTAAGTTTTTTTTTTTTTCAGTACCCTTAGATCTGTGTACAATCAGTCCACCATCAGAAAATGACTTAACCTTCATTTATTTATTGAGTCTATAGGAAAGAAACACTAAAGCTTTTTAAACTGCAGTATTTTATTATAAGTTCATTATAATACCCAATATATAATAATTATCTTTTAATCTAATCAAAATTAAGATAAGATATGTTAGATATAACAAATACAAACATAGCTTAGAAAGATATCTATCAAGTCACGTAACATAATAAACTACAACAGCTCACAGGACTGTAAGCAGATTAGCTGCTATTGCTAACAGTCCAGCTAAAGATCAATGTTGTTGTTTTTTTAAATGTTGTTTTTTTTGATGAAATTAAGTCATTCATATAGAAGAAATTAATTAGTGTGCATCAGATAAGTCAATAAGTGGATTTTCTTTATCTCTTTTAGATGTAGGCTAGCTGTTTCTAGCTAGCTATACTAAGCTAAGATAATATTTACTACCCAGATGTGAGAATTTATCAATCCTCTCATCATTAGTCTCTCAGTAATAAATTAGCAAATGAGAACTACCTCCCACTTCTTCTGTATTATGAATGAAACTGTAAATTTAAAGTGATGTTAGGTTACATTTTTATCTTTAAAGGTAATTATTAGTTATGGTTTATTATTGGTTACATACACATACAGATATCAACCCAAATACACACAAACACCCTCTGAAGCTGCAATGTCCCAGGATGATAACAAAGGGATGGCATATTGAATGAGCTTGCTGTGCATCTGGTTCAATTGCAATGCTGTTTGCCCGATACAAATGGTGTATGGGTGTGTGCTCTAACTGATACTTGTAGCTTGTGATTAATGTTCCTCTTTCTTAAATCCATCGGCACAACATCTCATTGCTATGCCTAACCAGCATTTCAGACAAGCTGAGAGAATGGACTCCTGTGAATGTTCAAGTTAATGTGAATGCATGTGTGCAGAGGAGATAGTAAACATTCATCAGATAGTCAAGACAACGCTTCCCTTGGTAAAAGCTGGACATTACGCAGGTACTCCAGATAAACTCTTCCAAAAGGCTCAATCATTAATCTGAATCTAAACAGAGAAGAAACTCTGCACCTGAAGACAAAAAGCGGAAACAAAAGCTTAGTTTATCAGTGCAATTGGCAGGCTTCTGCAAGAACAACCTTAAAATGAAACTTTACACACACACACACACACACACACACACACACACACACACACACACACACACACACACACGTGTGTTCTGCATATACATGCTGAATATATATACGGCACATAAGGGGCCAATGACCAAAAACTCCTTGATATACTTCAGAACAAGGCAACGTAAATGGTTTAAAGGTAGTCTATTTATGATATTCTATCAATTTTTGAATATTTCCCATTGACACCTTATTGGTTGCCAAATTTTTGGGTATGTGATATCATTTGAAAGCTATCAACAAGTATCCCCAAATCATCTCTTGGACTAAAGAACTGACAAATTAAGAAATTTATGGTAAAAGGTAAAAGTTTATATGCTAACAAACAAAGCAATCACGGTCCTTGACGGTCGGTCTGTGTGCCTGGAGGCTTTGGCAATTATTTTCCCAGCAACCAGCTGTCAACCTCCAGCAAACAAACACAATCAATCAGGGAATAATCATTTTTTCGGCCAAGTTGATGTTACATTGTTAATTGTCACGTCTGCAAAACCTCAATTACAGATTTATTCCATGACAAAAATTAACAACAGTGTTGCTGTTAATGTTTTGTTAGATAATTCTGAAAAATTAAACAGATGCATTGACACTTTTTACTTAAGGCTCCAGTCATACAGGACTAGAGACTGGCTTCTCGCCTGGCAACCGGTGGTTGCTAGGGAAAAAAGTATTCCCTGACTGGTTGAGAGTGGCTGCTGGCAATTTCTGTTAAATCAATTACTGAAGCCACAGTTATGCAGGCCTACAGGCCACTCACTAACCCCCTGGTAACCATTGGTTGCTCATCCACAGCTCCGAGAATACATCATGTCAGGCATACAATATGCCAGTCACATTACTGGAAATCCATAAGAATTGAGTGGAATCATCTTCAACTTGAATCATCAATTGAATATACAAGCAAATCATTATGTATAGGTGATTCATGTACAAATACATGATTGATTTTAGGTTTACCATCTTGAGTTGCATTTGGTGGTGTGATAGGTGGCAGTGTTGGTTAATTGGTAGTTTGGTCCAGACTGAAATATGTTCAGAGATTAGCTGCAAATGCACTCTTGCCCTCTTATGAATGCCACTTTGGGTTTAGCAATAATCATCGGATGCATGCTAAAGTAAGATGATGAAGTAAATGATAAATCTGCTAAACAACAGCAAATGTGCATTTTTATTGTGAACATGTTAGCTTGCTGTGTTTTCTTTGGTGTGTCTCAGAGAACAGGGTTCACTCTGGTAACCAAACAACTATTTCCTTGTTTCTGCCTTTTTTCATGCTCTCTTCAGAAAACATTAGATGTTCTGGCATATTGAATTGACTTAAGAATTTCCTGCAGAGAGAAAAAAGACCCTTTAAAGTAAATTAAAATAAATGCAAAACTGTACAGCAGAGAAAGGACAGAGAAAAACACTCTCCCCTTCACCCATACTGCCATGAGGTGGCGGTTTTTCCTTTCACAGCCTCCTGATTATTCTAAGCTGCCATGCTTTATTTAAGCCCAAATCCTGCTTCTTTTCAAACAGATCCTTTAAGTCAAAATTTCCGGAACATTATAATGAGTGTCCAGAAGGGTTTTTGCCCACTAATAGGCAGATATTTTCTGCCCCTCGCCACAGTTATGAATAATGCATCGACCTCAAATAAATAGCGTCCCTGTTGGTGTCACCTCTTATTGAGGAAGTGTGGTCTATGGTCTATAGAGTCCAGAATGACCATCAAGACGAGGAGGAAAACGACAAAAAGGTATCAATCAGACACACGCACGAGTGTGTGCACATACACAAACACTCTCTCCCTCTCTCTTTCAGTCCACTGGCTGATTTATTGATTTTGATGAAGGCAACTAGACCACTTTGACCTAGCGGGCTCCTATTTCTAACGGTGTCATTTCAGCAGGCAATTACAGAGGGATCGTTGAATCTTTCTCTCTGAGTCAAACACACACACTTTCACATATACACACATACACAAAACAATGATAGATGACACATTAAACAGGCCTGGTTATTTTAGACATCTTTGCATTCAAGTTCCTGCCGCCTTTTTCCAGGACAGATTGTTAAGTTTGAAGTTAAACTACATCTAGATGGACGTCTGACATCTCTACTTCTGTAGTCGTGAAGCATGAAAAAAAAAATCTTTCCATTTTGTTTCAGGTGATTTTATTTTTTTATATTTATTTATTTGTTACCTTACAGGTTGTAATAGGAGACTGGCATGAAGAAAGGAAGAGATTTAATAAAACAAAAAACTAAGAAAAGACCAAAAGTCATGTTACATATTTAAGGTTAAGAGGAGACAAAAAGGTTCTCTTTAAGGTATCCAATTCATATTTATAGTATAATATAATATAATATATTTATGGGTATTTTGTATGGATTTGCAGTGACCGTTCCCTCTCAGGGTACAAGTGAAGTCAAATCCTACCTCCCCATCGCATGACAGATGCCTCAGATCTCCTTACTGCAGGAGACAAGAGTTCAGCTTTTCCATGTTGAAAGGGGCCTATTATGCTTTTCTTATCTTCAGTCATATACTGCTACAATGGTGTATGCTCATAACAACATGGAGAAAAGTTTAAATAATGCGACCAGTGTACTCCTATTGATGGTACCAAGTCCAGATAAACGGGGAGGGCTGCATCAGGAAGGGCGTAAAATCTTGGCCAAATGAAGCATGTCTCATTCTTTATGTGTCATTTTCATACAGGATCGGTCCGAGTCTGGGTTAACAACGACCCTCTTTGTGGCCAACAGTGTGCTGGTGGACATTGTGCTACTGTTAGCCTAAAACAATAAAAGAAGAAAGCGGGGAAGACATGTTAAGAGATAGCGAGAGAGAAGAAAAGGCAGGAGGTTCAGAGGTGAAAGCAGTGACTGCAGAAAGATATCGTCAAGAGTAAAAGGGATCTTTTACAAAATGGTAGTGAAACCTGCTATGATGTATGGTTTGGAGACAGCGGCACTAAGAACAAGACAGGAGGTAGACCTGGAGGTGGCACATGAAGATTTTCACTGAAACTAAACAGGATGGACAAGATTAGAAGTGAGTACCTCAGAGAGACAGCTCAGCTTGAGCAGTTTGGGGACAAAGTTCGAAAGGCAAGGGCGAGATGGTTTGGACATGTGCAGAGGCGAGATAGTGGATATACTGGACAAAGGATATTGAAGGTGGAGCTGCTAGGTAGGAAGAAAAAAAGGCGACCACAGTGAAGGCAGTAGTGAAGGAGGACATGCAGAGGGTCGGTGTGACAGAGGAGGATCCTAGGGTTAGCTAAGATGGAGGCAGATAATCCGCTGTCATGACCCCGAAAGGGAGCAGCAAAAAGAAGAAAGTGAAGAATAAGCGGGGAGTTGCCCAGCCTGGGGGTTTCTCAACCCAGTGACAAAGTGGTTTTGTGTGTTTTTATTTTTTAACTCTTGTCTCAGAGCAGAAATCCATAATGAGGTCACCTGCCTCACATAGCATTGGCTGTGGAAAAATTAGCCCGCCCATGTGTTTTTCAAAGTTTTGTCCGTGTTGAGCAGCCAATCAGAAGAAAGCTGAAACTCTGCTTTTAAGGTCCTCCTTGACCTTAAAGGGAGAGGAGCTGAAACGGCATCTTTCAGGTCTGAACAAAGCGGATGCACCAAGCTCCAGTTTATGATAAAGAAGGATTATTTTGAACTGTGACTCATACAAAGCTGCTCTAGGACAGTCCGAGAATAAAAATATGAAGATGGAAACCAACAAAACATATTTCCTTTAATTTGTCGCATACAAGTAAGTATTAAAGGTGTGCAATAGCTGTGACTTGATTTGTTTGTTAGTTAATGAGTTACCAACAAGATAAAAATAAAAACTATATACAACACTTCAGCTTTTGCAGCTCAGGCTCAAGGTGGGGCTCGAGGCTATTCGAGCAGTTGTGAGGTAAGAGGCAAGGTAGATCCCTACAAACCAGACAGGACCCAAGTCTGTCGTAGGGCTAAGAGACAGACAACCAGTTACCCTCACATCCACACTTACAGCTAATTTTAGAATCCAACCAAAATAACGAGCATGTCTTTTGACTGAAGGAGAAAGCTGTAGTACCCAGAGAATGCATGACCTTGGCGTATTGTCCAAACTTTTTATGAAGCACCTTTTCAGAACTCTGTGACTGTTTTTGATGTGTTTTGCTGTTTGTAATTTTTTTCACAAGCTGTATAAAAGCCTCTCTTGTAAAAAGAGCTATTGATCCCATTCAGGCTCGCTCATTAAACAAAAACTTTAACAATGTATCAGACGCAGCGCTCACAGGCTATCTTCAAAATTCAAATCAAGCTGGTCAGAATTTGTCTGGCTCCAGCAAACACAGTCAATACTCTTTCACTCATGGCTCTTGTTGCCAGCAGTTTTTAAATCTTCTTATAAACCAATTTAGGAGCTACAACTAAACCAGACCTCACTCCACCATGAGGCAGCAGTTTGTCAGAATGGTGAAACATAATAATGTCACATGAGATCAAACTAAAATGTTACTGGAGGAGACAACAGATTTCACTATGTCTCCATTCAGCCGAAGCCACAGCAGCTATTGATTTTTTGTGTTGAGAGGCATCGTTGCCCAGTCTATTCAGGCATGAAAACGGGGGCTCTTAGAGGAGAATAAACAGTGATAATCCACATTTAAGCAGCTTAATGTGAGGTGCTATACTCCTGGTGATTAATGTGTCTAGAAGGGCTCATCTCTGCATATTGGGTCTCATTCATCAAACCATAAAATAACACACTTATAGGGGAAGGTTTTTACGCATTTGTCTGAAAAGCAATTTAAATGGGTGTAGCCAAAAGAGCAACATTTAAGCCCCTGGGCTGTATCTCTGAAAAGCAATTTTTGGTTTAGTGAAAGTGTTTTGGTCCTGGCATTTAAAAATCGCACAATCTTTAGTGACCACCAAGGTTGAGCTGTGGCCTTCAGAGGTTTGTTTTATTTATATTTTGTTCAGTCATCTGATACTTTTAGGCATGAAGTTTCCATCTAGGATTCTCTACACTTACAAGAGCCACAACGCTCATATTACTATTTGCCTATTATTAGATTACTTTCAATCAATAAGGGTTCAACAAGAATTTATAATCACACCTTTGAGCCACACAGATTTTATTTAGTTAACATGCCGCCTTGTCTTCTTGCATGACATCGGGCTATTGCTTAAATATTTTAATATCCTACTATGAGTAAAACGTTTCACTCATGTTGTTTACACCTGCACTGAGAGACTGAGAGATAGCATTGCATAGTGGATCAAAATCTGATGGCGCTTCTTCACGTTCATGATTTCCATCCAGCACCACTGACTGAAATGCAGCCCCAAGTCGTGACCTTCACTGTGTTTTACAGAATGCTCTCGACACTCACTGTTGTACCTCTCTCCTGACCTGACAGGCAGGAATGACAAATAACTCTTTGGGAGTCAACTTGGTGCAAAAATAGTATTTCATACTTGTCCTACTGATGTGCTTGGCATTTTTGTATATTCAACTAAAGAAAATGGGAATAAATGTGTTTTTGTGACAGGGTGCTCGTTACAAAGTGCCTAATGATACAAATAAATTTGCTTAAGTGTGTAATATGTGTAGAACGAACACTGGTTCATCCTTGAGTTAGGTGCCTTTTTGTGTTTGAATGATTCATAGGTCAGCAATAAGTGGCTTAAAAAATCTTCTGAAAATCACCTTGTACACAGACTGGAGTGAAAAAGCAGCAAAGAAAAACTGAAAGAGCTTCAGAAAGCCTGGAGAACTGAAAAAACCCTCCTCTGGCTTCTTGGCAAATATTAAACGGAGAGGAGCAAGACTTTTGCACAGTACTGCATATACAGTACAGTGATATTACTGTGTACATTTCCCTGGATCACAGTTTTCAGGGTTAAGAGTGATATGAAATCACTGGAGTATAGAAAAATCAAACATGTTTTTTTTATGTCTAAATGTTGGCACTAAATGATTAGCCTCATTTGAGACATTTTCCATTCTCTGACTTTCCTCAGCAAGTTAAAAATAATTGCTCCAAATTGCATCAGTCAGGCTGTAAAGATGCCACTAGTGAAGTAATATATAAAGTTAAGTCTTTTCTAAAACACTTTCACACTTCTAAGGTAGCAATTTTCCTTTTGCCCACCGTTTCTTATGACAAGCTGCAGTACTTGTCAGTTGTAGGGAACTCCCAAGTGTGAATGTGCACGGTGTAAGAAACTGCTAAAAATAAAGGTCAAGTCCTCATTTAAACACCTCTGATTAAAGGTTAAAGTATCCTTAACATTTAAGTTTTGCAAAACTGGACAGAGTGACAGTGGATAATCTGGACGACAGCAGTGAACAGGAGACCCACTGCTGCCCATAACACTGCCTCACATTTCAGAGCAGTAAATTGCACTGTAGGAAACATTAATTATAAAGCCACGCCACTGATGACTTCTGCAGTGCCACGCGATCATAATTCTTTCAAACTGAAATGAAAAATTCAGAAAGAAACGTCTGAACCGAGTAGCTGTGAAACAAAAGCGGCGCGATCGATCCGAATATAAAGCCGGAGAACGACTTCAGACAATGATGCAGTACCTCTGTGGGTTGGGCTCGTTGTGTTTGTCTCTCTCGTGCTTAATCATTCTGTAGCGGCCGATGCGAACGTCTGGCCTAGACACCTTCATCCCATTCAGAGTGATCCTGCAACACATGCAGATAGAACAGAATCTATTAGAGAAAAGGAAACAAACTGAGCCAAAGAGCAGGTGAGAGAGAAAACATGCTGATTATTGAGGAAAACACTGTAACAAACAGAGCTGGAAGACAAGGAGAGGGAGAACACATTAATGAAGAAATATAGCGAGGCTGCAACTTTTTATGTTATCTATCAGCTATTTTATTAAATCAACAGCAAAGAGAATCAATTTATGGAAATCGCAAGTTCCCAAAGCCGAAGCCTGAGATGACAGCACTTCTGCTGTGAGAAGAAATTATTTAGTCTACAAAAAGTGGGAAAAAAATCCTTTAAAATACCTGTTTCAAATATCTAATCCTTGAAATAATGTTTTAAATGCCCGAACCTGATGAATAGTAAACAAAAATAATAAAAATGTTTGTCACACACAACAGAAAAGCTGGAAATCCACACATTTAGTAAGTTGCATGAAAATAATCAATAATAAAATGTGATATGTTCAACTTGTGTTTATATTAATAGAGAGTCAACAAAAGCAGGAATTCCTCATATAATAGAAGCGAGAGCGAGCAAATGTTTTGCTTCAAAACAAATCAATAAATGCGGCTGCTTAATTTTGCCTTTTTAGTACAAAATCCCCCCGTGGTGTTCCCACTGACTTAGTCTCATGTGTGTTTGTCGTCAAACAGCTGAAGCTTCTCATTACTGCAGCTTTAGCCGAACTTTGGAGAATCGTGGATTTTGGCTATCCATCTGTCACACCAAACGCTCAGCAGCACTGAGAGAAAGGCCCTTATTTCCCATGATCTGTCGTGTAGCTGCGTCAGTTACTGCACAACGCACTTTTTAGATTTTCCTGCCAGCTTTTGCAACCAAATAATTAACTTTCGAACCCCAATATGTGCACTTCTGTGATGCACATGTTATAGAGAAAACTGTGAAAAGGTTAATTTTGTTCCTCGGAAGTGATAGTTATGCAATGCTACTCTGTGAGTCTACTGAGAATTGGATAAACCTTGCAGAGACCAAGAAAAAAGAAAGGAGAATATGAGAACAGAAATTTAATGTTGTGTTCGTTTATAATCCGCTATGGTCTTCATTAGGTATCCCTGGGTCCATTCAAGGCCAGGAAGGGCAAAAAAATCATTACAGCAACTGACAACTCTATTAACAGACTGTACAGCTAATCAATATTTGTGCTAAAATATTGCTGTAAGACACATTAAATCTATACATATCTCACAATAACTGACTATTCTTGCTAACAGGAAAGAATTTGTGGTGGTGTATCGGCTATTTTGACTTCTGCCCTTCACATCGAACTCTTAGTCCCATCCTTAAAGGGTCATAACTCACCTAGACAGGACATTGCAAAGCAAAGGAAGCTAAAAACGAACACAGCAATGATACTTGTATACCACAAACATAAACGATCCAACCAATCAATCTCCACTCTCGAACTCTGGGGACATCAGCTGGGAATAAGGGGAGCATTAGCGGTGTGTTTCCCTGTAAAGTTTGGGATCAGAACTTTTAGAAACAGTGGTAACATTGTATTACTAGGATTCAACACAGAGCCAACTCGGCACAGAGATTTATATCTAATGCAACAGCAAATGGGATGTAGACAACACAAACAACATCTCTGCTCCACATAAAGCCCAGTTTAAAACCATAGGCTTCCAGAGACATTGATATTCATACCCGAGACGGCATAACGGATACTGAATGAGCGATTCTTATTTATTGTAACGCTCTGATTCGTGCAGTCTCTTTGTCTTAAAAATCATCCATGCCTGATATTGCTCCGCAGCAACTTCACGTGTATTCTAGACTTTCAATGCAGAGCTTTCCCTTTTTTCTTCTCCTCTACTTGTTACATCCTCGTTTATCTTATTCATACCTTTCTCTTTTTGAATCTGCTCATTACTCTCACCTTCAGTTTTGTTCTCTTTACCTGAGTTTTTAAAAGCTGATTCCAAATGTTTGCACAGTCTGCTGAAGGTTAAAGTCGGTGCTTTGTGAAGTGCTTTTGTGTCAAAGAATCATATCTAATTGGCATGGTGAAAAAACACATTTTATAATAAAAATATCTTTGGTTAAGAAGTGGTGAATTTATTCAACCCCACACAAATGACTTGAAAATTCAATTTATTCACTTTAGTGACTCAATAAAATGTGAAAACATTCAACCTCATGTTGAGAAAATATGTAGCTATTCCTTTTCTTTCTAAATTGTATTCATTTGGTGTATGGAGCTAGATATTAGGCTTAACTTTAAACAAAAAAGAGACCAATTAACCAATTAAAAAGCTCTATAGTATAAATATTCCCCAACTGGCAAGCAAGTTATTACTTTGGTTGCTAACAGATTCCCATGGTTCCTTGTATATGACATGAGTGATAATGACCTATCTGCCAGTACTCGCTAACTACTAGTTAAGCGATAGGACAACTGTAACACAAATCAGAAACAGAACAAACATTCTCCTAAGCACAGTTTTGAAGAGTATCAGAGTATTTGCATGTAAGTGGACGTGTTCACTGCAAACTATGAGCCTGATTTACTTTATCCTACACTGCCACTATTTCAAAACGTAGGACAAGTTTATCTAATTTGGTTAGCGGTTATGTGAAGGCAAAACTGATAGATATTATGATATATATCCACAAATAAATAATATTCAATAAAAAGACCAAATTTAAAACCTAGCTAACTGCTATATAACCATAGCTGCAGCCTAGTAGCGATAACATTTAGCACCACTAGACATTGCTATATAAATATACCTTTATTTGTGTAGCACTGTTCAAGTTTTTTCATCAAATTTTTGAAAGTGTATATTTTTGAACTCTTCTGCTCCAATAGCTTTTCCAACTGTTAAGCTAGGGCTAAGCTAACTGCCTCCTCTTCTCATGTAGCCCTCAGTAAAAATACAAATTAAAAAGCTACATTTCTCAAATGTGTGTCTTCAGTTAAATTGGTATTACAGAGGGAAGTGATTTTTTTGTGGACTGGATAGAGTCACAGCAGTCAGCACTCTTTGCACTGATGCTAAACTCAGTTTTACTGATTTATCAGTTTAACTCAATCTCTGCCTCTTTTCATATCCACTCCTTTCCCTCCCTGACCATCTCTAAAGGTATTTCCACACATTAACTTTGGAAAATGTGTAAAGAATCAGGTCAGGGAATTGCTCTTCCTCAAATGCAGCTAACAACAGTATACAGTTAGCACTAACAGCCTTCTCTCTTCCCGAAATACTTTGTATGGTTTAGAGGAGGGTGCTGCTTGAGTGTGTATGAGGCAGAAGACAGGATGACCACTCAATAGTTGCGAATACCCCGGACTATTACCAGTGCTATACCAATATTGGAAGTGAGGGTAAAGATCGTTAATGTCCAGTCTGATTGCACAGTACATTTGCTTTCTCATTTGCACCTCCGTTGGGTAATGTGTATAAAAGTACAGGGCTGAAGTGAATGTGTAAAAATGGCTTTCACCTACCTACTCATGCTCCTTGTTTTCTTTTCACCTTGCTACTCCCCTCTGTGCATTTTCTTCTTCACAGTATGCTTATTTTCACCTTTTTTCTCCTCCCCACCCTTCCTCATCTCCCCCTCTTGTCTGTACTTTCTCTGTGTTCATCTCCTTCTCTTCACGTTCCCTTTTCTTTCTCGCCTCTCATCTTCTCTACAGACTAGCAAAATGTAAATAACCCCGAATGGAGCACCATGCCATCAAAAGCACATCAGCCTGTAAGAGAAACCCAAACTCCATCAAAACAACCCCATAAATAAATTCATTGAAAAACTAAATAAGAGATTTTAGCCTCTTTTTCTTTATTTTTCTCTCAAATCTCGGGGACTTTGCTGATTTAGCAGCCACGCATAGATAACTGCTTTGTCAGTGTGTGTGCACATGTGAGCATGAATGCATTTGCATAATTTTGAGAGTTATTATGGTGCAAATAATGTGTGGGTTTGAAAGTGAGCAAAGCAGTCCTTCTCTGAGCTTAGTTTTATATTATGCATAGTTCTGCATCTTTAAAATAATCTTTTTTTTTTGCCTGTTACCCTGCAGAGAGTGTAGCTAAGGCTCGCCCGGGGTGAATCCTTTCTCCTTCATCTGAATCAGTACAAATCTCAGCATCTTATTTTTATATTCAGAGATTCACGTCACGAAAGAATTTTTGAGTAAATCAACAATTCGTTTCACCCTTTGCCATACAGACAGCTTCATAGCTGGCTGTTTATCAGACTGGTAATGGTACTTTCAGAAGAGTCTCCCAGAACTTCCGTAAGTGAAAATATAGATGACACAGCATAAAAACTGTTGCAGGTAGAGGCCTGCTATAGAAAAAGGACAAAATAACAGCTCTATTTACTAAGAAAGCTCAATAGTTCTCAAGGCTAAATTATTAAATGCTGCATTATTCAGATTGATGCTTTAATGTGAATCAAAAATTATTTTGTACTATTTTCTAGCCTTTAGTGTCTCATAGAATATTCAACAGTTTTACCTCATGGGTAAAACTGTTTACCACCTGTCATTAAAATTAATCCTCTGAGAAGTTTCGAAGGGATTTAAGATAAATGCAGTGACAATATGCCACTCTGGTGTAAAGTGGAATAAATGTGACCTTAATTATATTTAAACTGTACTTTTTAATATAGTACTTGTGAAAAAAACTGGAATACTACGCATGGATTACAGGCCTGTAGCACTGACTTCCCACGCCATACACACCCTGGAAAGACTCATCCTTGACCAGCTACAACTTCTTTTTAAGGCCACATCAGGATCCCCTTCAGTTTACCAGGCCTGCCTTGGAGATGAGGATGTCATCGTCTACCTCTTTTGATGCATTGTCATGACCATTGATCAAGAACTACTGATCAATGGAGTACCATGCACAGAGTTGGAGAATGGCTGCAATCACAGCATTGTAAGATGGGGAAAGATGGTGTCCGATCACTGCAGGCCAGTGGCCACTCTTTCAATGATGAGGATGTACACATTCTGGAGAGGGAGGAACGCTGGTTTGAGAGGGCAGTCAAGGAGGCCATTTATGTGAAAAGGGAAAGACAGTGTCTGAATCAAGGATGGGGCCTAAGGGTACATATTAGGCCCCCTGCTGGAGAGGCAAATTTTGTCCAAGATAAGGACGATGCTGGACAATACTTCCCACCCACTGCATGATCAGAATCAGAATACTTTATTAATCCCAAAGGAAATTAGGGAAATGATGTTCAGTGAGAGACTGAGGTTACCCAAATGCACCACTGAACGACACAGGAAGTCATTCCACAGTGCAATAGTTACACCCTTTTGCACATCATCTACAGTGAAAATAACAAATAACAAAGTTTTACAGTTCAGAGTAAAATGTCAATCATATAGGTCTCTGTAACATACTGGATATTTGTAATTGAGCTATTTCTTATAGTTTGTAAATTTGTAATGTATTGTATTATTAAATTTAGTTCAGTCCTTTACTGTTATTATTGTCTTGGAGCAACTGTAATTACATAATTAAGCAATCCTTAAATATAAAAAGGTCCCATGTGAAAGTTTTAAGAAGTGTGAAGGCATAATCAGACATTTTTAAATCTGCGCTCTCCTTTATCTAAATGGCTGTTTAAATGAATACAATTTTAAAAAAAGCTAAAAAAAGAAGAAGAAGAAGAAGAAGACAAAGCTTACATTCTTTGATAATAAGAACGACTGTTTTGTACTGTTATAGTTACAGGAAAGCTTCATTTTAACAGCTTAGTATTAAGTCACACTTACTTTGTTAAAATAAGATCAAAATATACATGTGAGACTATAGCAAAATTTCCTTTTATCCAAAGAAGTTCAGTTAAGTAATTTAAATAATTGAATCACTACCCAATATAAATCCAGCTGAGCTACTAGCAAGTTACTTCAAAATGTAGATAAATTACTCGATTGATTTAATTGAGTTCTGTGATGATCCTAGGTTCTGGGCTCTGGGGTTTGAGTTTTGGACTTTCGGATTATTGTTGTTCTCTTTTGTTCTTGATTTGTTTATTGTTCAGGGATTTATTTCTGTGCTAGGCTAATTTCAGTTTTCAGTTATTAGTTTCCTCTGTTTTATCCTCCTGTGCCAAGTTCTCTTGTGTTCCGTGTTCCAGTTTTTCATTTCCTGTTTTATTTTGATAATCATTTGTCTCTTGTGCCTTATGTTTAATTTTACTTCCTCCCTTGTCATTATCTTGATTATCTTGATTAGTTTTTGATTCGTTTCTCCCAGCTCACTCCACTCTGCCCTGATTTCTCTTCTGTGTATATATAGCGTCAGCTTGTTTTTGTCCTTTATTAGTTTGTCATCTCTGTGTGTTTCCAGCCCATTTAGAGTCAGTTTGTCCTCCTGTTGGATTGCTGTTTTCTATAGTCATCATATGGACTTACGACCTTGTCCTGCAATCAGGTCCTCATCTAGCAAACCCCATGACAAATTCACTCTTTTCCCAACATGCACTGAGAAAAGTAGAATGGGAGGCAGACTTCAGTTTTCAGGCACCTGTTTCTGCCACCAAATGAACAGATTGAATAGACGAATGCAGGTGAGGACCACTCGTTATGAATATTATGAGTATTATGAATTTAACTGGAATACTGGGGGTGTATGTTTAACTACATTTGCTATTGTTTAACACTTCTCTATAAATTACACCAAACTTTTCTGTGTGTGCGTGTGTGTGTGTGTGTGTGTGTGTGTGTGTGTGTGTGTGTGTGTGTGTGTGTGTGTGTGTGTGTGTGCGTGTGTTGAGCTGATCAGAAGCACTGCTAAGCTTTGTTTGCTGGCTTCTCAAACATAAGAAGATCGAGCGTGCTTGTGTAAAACAGCATCAGGGCTGCTCAGAAATCCTCTGCTACATCATTGTATCACTGCTTGTTACCTTCCCTGCCTGCTTTCAAAATCTTCTTTTCATCGTGAAACACTCCCTGAGGGTGGGCCAGCTCTCTAGCTCCTCATTTTGTCAATATGAAACTTTGCACGATGATTAATGCTGGTCAAAGACACTCGTTCAGAAAAGGAAGGCACAAAGGCACACATAGAAAGAAAGCAAAAGCAGCTGTTATAACTCCACACATACCCACATTCATCAGCTTAACGCCGGCACACACTGTTAGATAAATGAAGTTCAGGGTTGGTACAGTGTGACGCAACACAGAGCTAAAAATGTCAAAAAACCCCTCCTCTGCCGCTGTGACCTTGCATGCTTATGAATGCATATGTGGATTAATGATTTGCATGCTAACTAATGAACTAGCATTTCTTTATTTTTGCAGTTGCATCCTTGCTTGACCAAAGGAAAAGAAATCATCTAGAGCGCACACACCAACACACACTCAAGTGACACATGAGTACAGTGAATATTTTCCACGGCTCTGACAGGCAGGAGGCAGTAACACAGTGTGACAGCGTAGTGTGACTATTATGCAAGAAAGAACAGGACAGTGAGGATACAGCGGAGCTGCAGGGAGGAAAGCTTTAGCGTGCTCTGTGTGATGTATATAATCCAGAGACAACACATTCAACAGCCACCTCCACTGAAACACAGCAGGTGGGTGGCTGCTGAAGAATTCTCCACTCGGGGGGAACTTACAGCACTTTTTTTGGAGACTCAAGTGCAAAGACCGAAAGCAGCCAGATTAAAGAAATAAAAAAAATACAGAAGAAGGCCACAGTGCTTTTATAAGATTCATTGTGCTATGATGAGATTATATAAACAGTTTCTGATTTTGTGGCTAGCACCGTCACCTGTACAGTTTCCTCCATTTTCCTCTCACGTGGAAACAGGATGTATGCAAGGTGATGGGAAATTTGATGCAGATATAAATACGAGTGTGCATGTTTTTCCCTCTCTCTGTGCTAGCCCTGTAATGGACCTGTTCCACAGTGTACCCCACGGCTCAAAATCATCTGGGACCAGTTCCAACCCTCCTGTGACCCTAGATGGATACAGGTTTGGAAAATAAGTTAATGGATGAATAACTTCATAATTATTCATAAAACTACAAAATATTGAGCTTAACAAAAAAGGTCCTGCCCTGTTTTGCACTCTCTTCCATAACAGTCCACTAACATTCATCATATTCATCATAACTGAGTCAGTTATTCAATACCTGACAGTCACTGAAAACTTAATTAGGAATATAAAAAGAAATAGAACATTTGATTGACATAAATTACAAAATCCATTTTACTATTATTTCAAGTCTTTATCAAGTCCTGTTATGATTGGAATCATAGTTAATGTGATTGGAAGGGTACAGTTCTCACAAACTCACAAATTAGGTTCAGTTTTTGATTAAATATTAGAAAAGTCTGCTAATGTTCATATCAAAACCAAAACTGGGTTTAATTGTCAGGCCTACATGAGCTGGTATGGGTGTTTTTGAACCACTGTGGACTTTGGCAGTCTAGGGTTCATTCAGAAAAAAGAAAAACATCAGGGATCGGCAGTTCAGGGGACAGAAACGCCTTTTTGATTAGAGGAAAGTCAGAGGAAAATGGCCAGCATGGATGGAGATGACAGAAAGGCAGTACACAGTAACTTAAATAATGGCTTTTTATAACCGAGCAGAAAAATATCTCGGGATGCAGCCTCGAGGCAGATGGGTTGCAACAGCAGAAAACCACATCAGGTCACACACTTGTGAGACTAAAACAGAACGGAGACTGCAGTGGGAGCAGGCTTAAACAAACTGGAAAGTTTAAACCAGAAAATAGTGGCCCAGTCAGGTTAATATAAATTTCTGCTAAAGCTACAGATCCTAGGCTTGGAAGGCACCGCAGTACAAGTCCATGGACCCTGCCAATGGACCCAGCTCAACTTCTTCTCACTCAGAAGCAGGAAACTGGTGCCCACTGCTAGAGCCAGGCCAGGCTAGCTTGAATGCATAGCCCAGAAAAAAGGCAAAAAAAAAAACAAAAACAAAAGAAAGAAAAAAAAAAAGATTTAAAAAAGAACAGACCAAGATGGACATTTTTAAAACCTTATAAAATAAAATAATATGACATTTCTACGCTGATTTTATGTCATTTTGCAAGAGACCATGAACATTGTCACACAAGGAAGTGGTAAAACCATCCTTCAAACTGGACCTTCATAGTCGTCTGGCAACTCCTCCTCAATATACTCAGAAGGGATTGATTAGAAACTTTGCAGCAAGCAAGCAATCCAGGGTCACTATATGATCTTACTCATCTCAGCCTCAGTGTTCACACTGAAAGCATTCACCTCAACAGCTTTTATTCTGAATCAGTCGTGATGAAGAAAAAAAAAAAAAATCACACAATTACACCAATTATAAGTGGAATAAAATGCTCCATAGAAGCTGAGTCACAGTTGGACTCCTGCTGTGAAACCATTAACCAGCAAAGTCTTCCTAACTACTAGAGCCACCACCCAAAAAGCTCTAATTTTATGTCTTATCCAACACTTTTTCCTTCTTAACAAAGATATCTGTCCACTAGAGAGATCGGTCTTGAAAAGTTTCATTGCTCTGCAGCACTCTTGACGGAGGAGATGCACAAACCCATGTACCATAGACCTGTTTGATTGGATTAATCAGAAATGTCTCCAGCTCTCCTCTCTTATTCCCACAAGTGGAGTTAATTGTACTAGTGCAATGGAGTGAAGTAGAAACGGGAGCTGAGTCTGATGTCCTGCCTCAGTTCCCTTCTGTGTGCAGAAATGAGCTGGGAGAGGAAGAGGAGTGGGTGGCTGTGGTGCAGGTTGGACGATGTGCAGCAGAGAGTGGGTGATAATAGAGGAAGATTTTTCTTTCAGAACTAGCACATCTGTGTGCTGCGAGAGGGAAAACTGACGAATGGCCTTCTGCTTTTTAAAATTTTTTTAGTTATGGTAGTTTCATAACAGCGTGGTTCGTAGAGATAACTCAAAAAGTGCTTTTTAAAGACGCACGTGAGGATGTGTACTAGATAAACTATGTCCTCCCGAATTTGTTATCATTACCAGACTGTTGTAGGAAGATGTTAGCTTTATCTTGGTGAGATGGGCAAGTAGCCAATGTAGTGGAAGCTAATGGGGAATTGACTAGATGCACAAAGACCTGAGATGGGGCTTGTAGTGCGATCATAGTGTGTGCAAAATGGCACTGTAAAATGACTCTGCTGTGTTGGTAAACTGGAAGCATGCTGTGAGTATATCACAGGTCAACATATTTAAGTATTTTAAAGATCAGAAGCAAACTTTTTAAACCAGTTTTGTAATCAACAGGTAGCCAAGAGAGATGTTTTTAGAATTACACTAATATAATCTCTTACAAGCTCTTTGGAATATTCGGAACTTCCATCAATTTGCTGCAGACTGCATTATGATCCAGTCAAAAGACAGATAGACACAGATAGACAGAGAGACAGATAGATATATATAGATATATAAATAAAAAAAGGGCAATATAGTTTCCTGTTGGCAAAAATATTTGATATTTAAAATATTTCTGAGAAGACTTGGTAGCTGTTTCACTGATGCTGCTGATGGTTGGATAAAAATACAGGTTTGCATCAGTAATACCTCCTAGGATTTGTACTTTGTCAGTGGTTTGGGGGATTGAGACTCCAAAGAGGCACAGATCTGCTGACTCTAAGTCTTTGCAATGTGATTTCAGAACAATGCTGAGGCTGTAAGAAGCACCATCCTCATGCTCCAACAGCCTTTAAATGACATGTCTGATGGCAAAAACCAACCATAGATAGGGCAAGTTTTTTTTCATTGTTCCATAACAATTTTTTTCCAGTTAATACACCAGAAAATCACACAGGACATTAGTTCAGACAGATTACAATATCTGCTGCTGCTGGATGTACATCAGCCAGCTGACCTGGTTTATACTCATCAGTGCCCCCACACTCATGTAGCTCTTTCTGTTTGCTGCTGCTTCTTTTCGTCACCTTGCTTTCACCCTACATTGATTCAACTCTAGAATCAAGCAGGTGCTCTCTACCGTGTCGCGTTGACTTCTGTTCCTGCGACTGTCACATTGAAAGTATCGTATGATAAGAAAAATGTGCCTGCTTACTCTCTCTTTTCCCAGGGGCTTCTTTGTTCTCCCTGCCAAGCCTTGTGGATGCTTTAATTTGTCCACGGAGCATATATAACTGAATTACCAAACCAGAGGAAAATTTAAAAATGGCTGTCAGCCATGCATTAAAAGATATTTATCACAATTCCCTAAAGGACCTTGGACATTTTCCTCTTATTGCAGTCACCCCTAAGTTGATAAACTCTTTGTTCGCTAAGCAAAAATGCACTCTTCATATTTTTCACAACACATACCTGGAGCTAAGTCAAAAGCTGGAGAAGTAGAGGAGGGAAGGCATTACATAATATAGAAAATGGGGATAAAAACGCACTATTGGACAGACAGTCCTTGAAAGCATTTGTAGAGTTGCGTCGCTGTTTCACGAATGGTGGGGGAAAAGAAATCTTTTTCACAAATTGTGAAGGTGATTGAGGTGAAGTCGACGTGCTCTTACAAGATCCATCCATCCATCCATGTGCTTGATAGTCTCTTTTGCTACTGCACACTTAAGCTGCTGAATGAAGTGTGGGGAAATGTTCTTAAATCTCTTGGTCATTAGTAAGACAAGATTTGCCTCATGAACAACTGAAACTATCCCCTTACTCACTTCATTATTGTACCGGCCCTCGCCAAACTCTCCTGTCACATTGTCTTTTTATTACCACCACACATTTAAAATAAGACCATTTCATATTACCAAATACAAAAGAATAGAGCTCAGCCGACACAGCAACTTTAAAACTGATACTGATATTATTCTGATTAATAACATTTAGTCTAGTCATTTATTTACTCACTGACACTCTGCCCAACTCAACACATATTGCTAACAGGGAAATTGCAGAGTGCCCTCTGGTGGACAGGCTTTGGAGCATCAACAAGCACGAGCTGAAGGATGTTTCTCCCGTCTCTATTTTTACCTATCTTCCTTTATAAATCCATACTCTAAAAAACAACATCCTAAGTATTTGTACAAATATCTGTTGTATCTTTAGGTATCGGTTTACTGACATATACTTGTATCAGTACGTCTCGTGTGTGTTTAACGAAACAAAGTCAAACAATGATCTAAGAATAAATCAGGGCAACTGGAAAAAAGGTATAAAAGACTTGATGTTTGCTGCTGACCTGACCCAAGGGTGAAAACAGCTTCTTAACCTAGACGTGTGACTGAACTTACCAAAGGCTGCTCAAAGTGTTGAGCCAAAAATATCCCGATTCTTACACCATTGTCAAGACTTCACAGAAACATGCACAGTCCTTGTGCTGCATGTGCATATGATGCTGGCTCAGGCTCTGATGAAAGCCACCGCTGGGAGGTTTACAGAGAAGAAGGGGAAAGGGCAAGGGAAGGAGGGTGCGTGGAAAGAGTGAGCGTCTGCACGTGTGGTGAAGGCTGGTCTTGCACTCAAGCCCTTGGGATAGGAACAGTCTTTGCCTAAGGCTAATGCTGGATGTTCAGAGAGGGTGAGAGAATAGTGAGGAAAGAAAACACTCCCTCTCTCTTCTTCTTTCTCAGCAATAGCCACCAAGGAGGAAGTGGTGCTGACAGTTGTGCAAGTGGCATGTGCCCTCTCTGCCACAGGCTCAGGCCACACTGAGCAGCAGGGACAGCTAGTTCCCCCGGGCTGGCATTAAGCAAGCAGGACCCGTTTCAGGCAGTGGCCACAGCCCGTGGCATCAAAACCAGGATAAAGAGAGGAAAATTACTTTGAGGGAAAGAAGAGAGGCAGACAGGAAAAAAATAGATGTGAAGAGCTGGAGGGTTAGAGAGGAGGAAGAAAATACAGTGAGGCAAAGGTGCTGGAGCAGAGAGCAGATAGTATAAAGGGGTGATTTAGTCATTTAGCTGATGCTCCTCTTTCCAGAGCAGTTTTCAAAGAAAGAGCACATGGAGATTGGTGGACACATCGACTGCTTACACGTTTCATACCCATGAACTTTGTTTCCTTTTAACGAACCAGAGGCAGATTTCATGGACACTGCACACTCTGATGTGTACTCCTGTTCTTTTATCTCTTCATCCCTTTATCCTACTCCTCCAGTTGTTTTACTGAATCCTGAGAGACTTAACTGGCCAGCCTTTTAGTTCACTCAGCTGGAGATCCATCCTTCCCCGCTGCATCAGCTCCCTCATCTGCAAATGGTTACTGGACTTCCTGACCAACCGCCCCCAACATGTCCGGCTGGATAACCACTGCTCATCTACCATCACAATGAACACCGGTGTACCACAAGGCTGTGTGATGAGCCCTTTCCTCTACTCCCTCTTCACCCACGACTGCAGACCTGCTGATGGTTCCAACACCATCATTAAGTTTGCAGATGACACCACGGTGATTGGCCTCATCAGTGACAACGATGAGGCCGCCTACAGGGAGGAGGTGGATCGTCTGGCTGAGTGGTGCGACAGAAACAACCTGCTGCTTAACACCGAGAAGACCAAGGAGCTCATCGTGGACTACAGGAGGAATGCTGACCCACATCCACCCATCCACATTAAGGGGACGGCTGTGGAGCGTGTGAGCAGCTTCAAGTTCCTGGGAGTCCACATCTCCGAGGATCTCACCTGGACGACCAACTGCTCCAAGCTGGTCAAGAAGGCTCACCAGCGCCTCTTCTTCTTGAGGACTCTGAGGAAGAACCACCTGTCCTCAGACATCCTGGTGAACTTCTATCGCTGCACCATCGAGAGCATCCTGACCAACTGTATAACAGTCTGGTACGGGAACTGCTCTGCCTCGGACCGGAAGGCGTTGCAGAGGGTCGTGAAAACTGCCCAGCGCATCGCCGGAGCACCACTTCCTGCCATAAAAGACATCTACAGGAAGCGGTGTCTGAAAAGGGCTGGGAAAATCATCAAAGACCCCAGTCACCCATCACATGGACTCTTCACCCTCCTGCCCTCTGGGAGGCGCCACAGGAGCCTCCGGACTAAGACCACCAGGTACCGGAACAGCTTCTTCCCCACAGCTGTCAGACTCCTGAACTCTGCCTCCTGACATCTGACCCACGTTAACTCATGGACTGAACATACACACACCCACAATGGACAACTGTACCCTCAAACACAATAATAACATGGACTGAACCACCACTCACAACCACTAGCACTTTATATAGCCTCTGTAGAAACTATCTACACCCTCACTTATCTTAACTGCACTACTGTATAGCTCTGTGTAAATAATCATTCTGTACATTCGATAATCTTTAATCCTACAACTGTTTACAACTTGCATAGTTCCCATTTCTGTATAGCTGTATATCCCAGATTCTGTAAAGTTATTTATTTCATTTCATATTCTGTATAGTTTTTCATATTTATATCCTGTTCATATCCTGTACATAGCTTGTACTCACTACAGCCTGTACATACTTATAGTTATAGAATATTCACAACATACTTCATACCGTGTACATTATAACATACCATAATAGACCCATTTCTGTAATATACTCACATATCTATATTATTGCTAATATATATTGTAATATATCTATATCACTAAAGCACTTCTGGATGGATGCAAACTGCATTTCGTTGCCCTGTACCTGTGCATGTGCAATGACAATAAAGTTGAATTCTATTCTATTCTATCTACAGCTCGCATTCTTAGAAGCCTTTCAGCTTCAGATACTTGTTGCGCTGAGACGCCCCCCCCCCCCTCAAACAAGGGGCAGTTGTTACTGTCTAGAAGCAGAAGATGTCAAAGAAGCAGCCACTGAGGCAGAAATATGTTCCAAAAAAGTGGACTTACACTTAAGTCTTAATGAAAGACAAAATTAATTCACTAGGGAATCTGACCAAATACAAAGGAACTAGTAAAAATAAAACTAGATAAAATACCACCTCCTCTCTCCTCCGCTACTCAAGCCCATGCACCTGCATGGACCGTACCATTTACACAGGTAAGGAAGGAGTGGTCAACATGAACATCTAAGGTTCAGCCAGGCAACACCATGTTCAGCCTATTAAATATCTATCGCTCATGTCCAGTTGTAGTTCGTTTTAACGTCTCTGTATTTATGCTCTGCTTGTGTATATATATGCCTATTTAAAATTGTCTGTTTAAAAAACTCTATTTTTTGTATTGAGAAAGCAAAATGAACCAGAGTGAAATCCCTTGTTTGTGTGCACAAATTGTTAAAATAAAGATGATTCTGATTGTGTGAATGTAAACGGGAATGGTTGTCTGTCTCTCTGTGTCAGGCCTGTGTCAGGCTGGGAATCTGTCCCTGCCTCTCACCCTATGGCAGCTGGGATAGGCTGCAGCCCCCCCTCGGCGACCCTGATAAAGTTAAGCAGGACAGAATGGATGGATGGATGTATCAGCAGAAGAGCGGCTGATTTTACAAAGAAAGATAGAACTACACTATGGGGAAAATATGAAGAGATTAAACACATTGAAAGCAACACAGCTTCTGCAGATCAAATCAGTGGCGTGAGTGTGCTTGAGAAGAAAACCACTGTAGAGTAATATATTATCAAAAGTGTGTGCTTTAGTCAATAAGACTGGAAAAGATCTTAATATTAATCAAGTTTAGCGTATTTAAAGCCAGAAAAGAAAACACAAATGCCGACTTTGTGAGATGACAGACTTAGCAATATCAAAGCTCTATCACTAAGACACCGGAGAATCTGATGGATTATAATCAAGTATTTGATTACATTAATGTTTAAACGCCAGCTTTATTTATTATTCCTTCAGTTGCAACCTTGATGAATTTTAACAGTTGGAAACTAAAGATTAAACACAAAACAGAATTAAATGTTTAATCTATGTGGAAATTTGTTAAAAGGTCAGCAGGTGCAGTGTAGATATCCTGTTTAAGGATAATATATTAATGTTGATAGAACAATAAAACTGTTGTAAAATCTTTTTCTGCCAACATAAAAGAAAAAACAAGGAATAAAGTTGCCTTTTAAATATCTATATTTATTTTTGAAACTTCAGAGCCCCTGTACTATCTGCCAGAATCGATTGGTCAGTAGGCAGGGATTTCATACCTGTTGATCTAATCTGGAAGCTAACCTAATCCAGAACAGCTTTGGTTCATAGTACAAGTTACTATGGTGTTATACCATGAAATATACAATAGTACTGTTAACCCTGAAGTTACCTGGATAAGATGAAATCCTGCTTCATACTACAGGCTTCTGGTTTAAACTGTTTGCTCAGGTCTCAGAACTGAACCATGCAGGCCTGTGTTTTCCCTACTACTACTACTAATTACCACCTTATTCCATTTTGTGTGCACTTTTATTCTGAAACTGAAAAACAATGTAAAGGTAAAGAAATGTCTTTGCTGTACCTTTGCTTCCTCTTTTAACAAGCCATGCCTGACTTTCCTTTTATCCCGACAGCTGATAAGACATGCCCAGGCCGTGCATCCATCTGACAGGCTAACACACCACCGCACACTTGACCTTTGGGTGGTGCATGTGCAAAAGGGTGGGTGCTGCTCAGTGCTCATAAAGCCACATTGTCATCATTGATAAACCTCCCAAATCTCAGCCTGAGGAAGATTCAATGTGATCATACTTAATAAATGCAAATAGTTGACACTGAGCTAGACACTATCCATAATCACTGCTGACATTTCTGCACTCTTCTATGAATGATGGGGTTTTATTTTATGGTTTATGTATGATCTGTAGCACTTGTTGCCAGTGCGTGAAAGTGGAGATGCTCCTGCATTGTGCCCTTGCTTTGTACTCTGAATGCAGCAGCAAGATGCTGTTAAAGTTTGTGCAAATGGCAACTGCTGTGAAAGTGAGAGCAGAGCCACATTTCTGAGGTTAAGATGCAGCTGTGTTTCGAGCTGAATGGTATCATTACCATCCTGACATGCTGATGTTTGGCAGCCAGTACTTAATATTTATACATAAACTTTACAAAGGTTTTGGCAAACTTTTGATCTTATGATTTCACAAAATGAAATAAGGAAGTAACCCAAGTTATTACAATTCATCTTGTGGGTACTCCAAATGTGTGAATCAAATGTCAAGACAATCGATTGAACAGTGTTTGAGCCAATTCACACGAATCCACAAATGTCAACCTCATGGTGGAACCAGAGGAAAGGTCAGGGGATCACCAATGCCAGCAGGAAACTTACATTTCCATCTGTTAATATGATATATTTTAGTGTGGATCAACTAGCTGGACTGACAGGGACAACTAAGGTCTTGCTAAAAAACAAGATCTTTCATAATAAAAGCTGAAGAAGAAACTTGTTACTTGGTTTAAAAAAAGCCTCAGCTATGTGCACACGCAGCAATATCCACACTCCATAGTCTTTCAATAGCTTGTCCAAATGCGTTTTCAGGGATTTTTCAGGGCTTCAGCCTACTCTGTGAAAAGCTCTAAAACACGCCAGCCCTGAAAAGTGAAGGTGGATGGTGGGAGGAGATGTGAGCCTTCAAATGAAGCACTACCCAGCCTTCAGGCTCAGCTGTATTTGCTTTTTTCTGCATAAGTTTCTTCAAGTATTTATTATATACTATTATACCAAATATGAGTATAATTTCAAATATTATTTTTATTATTAAGTATTATTATTATTTATAATTATTGAGTTTGAGGCTTTTTACAGTACCTCTCATGATTTACAGAGTAAAAGTGTGAGGAACCAGATGCAGAAAACAAGTGAGCTATTTATTAAGGCTGATTAAATGTCTTAACAAAAAACTAAACAAGGAGTAAGGAATACGGGGAACACACAACAGGAACAAGCAGGAAACGTACAAGTTGACTAGACAGAATAACAACAAAGAACAAAAGTAAACTTAGGGTTTAAATATAAAGGAAGGAGAAACGTGTGGGGAACCAAACACAGCTGACACTAATCAAGGATCACAAGACAAGGGAAGTAAAAAGAAACAAGACACAGAAGATAACAGCTACCAAAATAAAACAGGAAGCAATAAGGTAAAGGTTAGAGTCTAATAATTCTAATTAAAACTCAAACCACAAACAGAAACTAGATTGCAAAAGGTAGCAAAAAAAGACTAAAGACCAAACTGAGAAAATAATCATAAAGAAATCAACCAGGAGTATCTGCTACATAAACACAGTGAATCCAAATATAATACAAAAATTTAAAACTCCAGCAAAAAAACCAAAACAAAACATGTCGTCCCTGACAGCAGCATTTTGGAATTAATAAAAATACAGAATAAATACAGAAAAAGGTCAGTGAGAACTCTTTTTCTATAATTTTTTTAGCACAACACTGTATGAATCGACCCCTCCAGCTACTGTATGTTTATTGGACAGCACTGTTGGAGTTTCCTCCGCAGCTGAAAAGTAAACTACAACACACTGTGGAAACACAGATAAAATGTAAAATACATGCAGAGTAATACTTATAGAGCCTTCTCAGTCAAATCTCAGTGGGACTATCTTATCTAAAGGATAAAATCCTGCCTCAAGTTTATATTATTTCTAAAGGCATTAAACATTAAACACTTAGCCAGTCAGTATTACTTCATTCAACTCACTCGCTGTTCTGATGTTGCAGTGTGATGTAAAGATGCACAAACTCCATTTTGTCACTGAACTGGCAAAAAGACAAAAAGTCTAATTTGGGATTGTGTTTCTGGTCATCTGATGAATATACAGTCGATATTTTGTGCCCCTATAAAGAGACATTTCACCCCATAATCAAATTACCATATTTTTCATCTGGTCTGTAGTGCTCTTTATCGATCTACTGTAGACTGCTCCTGGTGTGACTTGCCAAGTTTTGTAGATAGTGGCTGTAGAGATGTCTTCTCTTTACTATAATGGAACCTGATGGCATTTGCCTTCTGCTGGTCAAAGTGCCCCACAAATACATTAGGAAAACTCAGCAGCTATGCCTCGTTCCAGAAATCATGACCCAGTAATTCAACTACGAAAACCTTGGTGTGTTTCATAGTTTTTTCACTCTATTCTCCCAACAAAAAGAAGTATACACATAGCTAATACTGCCGGTTAAGTGAGGAGGGGATTATATCAAGAGGCTAAAAAGTTATTGGACAAACTAACACAATTTTAAATTTCGGGATTTATTTTAATACTTGGATGAAACTCATTTGTAGTCGATGACTGCCTAAAGTCCATGGACCCGTGAGATGCTCCATCGCCTTGCTGCAAACAATCTGCGGACTTTGACAATGACACTTGCACCTCTTTAACATGAAATAAACCCACCTAAACCTACCAGTTTATCAGTCAACTGCTAAATTCTCTTTATAATAGGGGACTGTGTGTGAAAATGTCTGTAATTCCTGCACAGTTGATTACACTTTTTTGTAAAACTCCTTGAATTAAAGCTGAAAGTCTGCAATTCACTCGCATCTTGTTATGATTTAATTTAAAATTCTCTGTCTTGCTCAGAAACAACTTACTGTCATCATCCTGTCATACATGTCATAAGAAACTGCTCACAAGTTTAGATTATGTAGAGCAATCTGGTCAGGATTTATGGAAAGACACTGCTGCTCATTTTGTGTCTGCATGCATCATCTTTGCTCTTTTTCTTTGACTTTTTGAGCTGATAGGCATTTAATGCCATTATATTTGTGACAATGCAGACATTTATAGAGTGAATATCTCCAAAACGGAGCAACTCACATTATAGCAAATAGCATTACGGGTCAGAGAAACAAAATCTAAATTGAATTTTTGGGAGAAATACCCCTTTAACACCCTCTTTGGTCTCCATAAGCTCCCAAGAAAAATAAGTGGGGCTTTAACTGCTATAAGTTCTACATTATTCACCACATCTACTTCAGCTTTCTGAACTTATTACAGACCTGACTCTGCCGAATTGGCAGCAGCTGTCTACAGTTTTATCTGGATGAGTGCATCCATATGGTACACAACATGTTTGGTCTAAGAAGTTAAAGTAATATCCTAAAAGAGGCTACAGGCTGTAAAGTAGAGCCAAGCCAACACTGGTATCTTCGGGCAAGTGCAGATGCCAGCTCTGATATAGATTTCTTTGTCAGTAATAAATTCAGACTGATATATCAGCCAGTATTCTTTGTGTACAAACACTGTATTTCACTAACAAGTAAGCAACTTAATATGAGGATTCCTTGTATTTGGCATGCCTTAAGTAAAGCAAATATTATTATTTTGCATTTTTTATTCTGGTTTGGTGGAAAATGTTGCTGTGGAGCTGGCAACTTAAGTATTTTAGTGTAAGAGCAAGTGTGAACTGAGTTAAATTTGAAGTGCAGAATTCAGTGTCTGAAAGTTTTCTTTTCCTAACTGGCAGTTTAATGATATATGCACAGCACTTCACTTCACATTTCATAGCAGCCAAAATAGCTCAGCTGGAGTGCAGAAATTATTTCCAGAAAAATCTGCAGCATCCAATTGTAAAGTTGAGCTATCTTCCGTTAAAGTCAGTACTTTAACTTTTGGTGCATAATTATAGACCTATACACACAACCGTTCAGTGAAGCACACATTGATCTCTTTTATCACATCCAGCCAGATGCTGACAAACAGCTGTAATCTTCTAATACTGTGTTGGCTGACACAGTCCATCCTCACAAACCACTATTCTCAACTGCTCTATTTTCAGTTTTCTTATAATGCTATTACTCCAAGAGGACAAAGATAAGCTTCGCATTGTGAGCGTGACAGCGGGACACAGAGAAAGACAGAGAGGAAAAACAAAAGAAGAAGAAGAGGAGGAGATGCAATAGAGATGAAGGTGGCATCGTGTCTGTGGAGGAGCATCCTGCTGTGAGTATACAACCCTGTGTGTTTATAATTATACTCTCTGAATGCGAATGCATCTGTTTATGGGACTGCAATATATTCTTTTGGAGTTAATCTGCCATCTCATATGTTCATTTTAGCTGTTAAGAAACATGAAACTGACATTTTGGGTTTGTTTGTGTGACTGATGGAGCTAATCTGTGCTACGAGAGAAGATGTCAGGGAGAGATAGAAGTCCTGTGTTTAGTTAGCTTCATTATTTCTATGGTATATCATTATGCATTGCGTTTAGCTGTTATGATTCTTTACCAACCACAGACAGATGAGGGTTCATTGCTGTAGCTGTCATTTGTTAATAGTCTGATCATCACTTCACCGGGTAATCAAACAAAGTTCAGTGCAAACAACCTCCCGAGCAGACGATAAATTCAGCTAATAGTCCCGTCTTAAGTCATCTTTCTGTCGAGCTGTCAAACGAATATTCTTCTCCCAGATTTGATTTCAGCCAACATCTACAGAAATGTCATTAGTGAACTTCAGCTAGTCATTAAAAGCTGACTGAAGTGCTTCAAAAGGTTAATTTATTTGCTAATCAGACTCCCTCTCCTGAATAATTATAATAAATCACCTCTTCCATGAAGAGCTTCAACGTCACTTGCATTCGCGATACTTGACTGTGCCACTACCGTCTCCAGGAGTGGCATAAATAATACATATTCAACACATAAAAGACGTGAATGTGCGGTGCAGTTTGAGTGTAAACCTGACAGTAGACTCTGTCCTCTACTCATGAATAAAAATAATTTAATGTAGTTTGGGTTTTATAAATTGCCTTCCTTTGCAGAAAAGTTCCATTATCGAGGATAACCACACATTTTAACAGCGAGAAAATCGCAGGCAGAGCTCAGCCGTCCACACATACCTGTTGTAAATGTCGTCGTCTTCTCCTCCCCAGCCCCAGTACTCGTTCGGGAAGCCGTTGATCTTCAGAAACTGTTTTTTACTGAGACCCGAAACACCTCCAAAGTAACCTGCGTAGGGCAGCCTGCACGACGAGAGGAAGGGAGGAGATGGCACAGATGAGACAAGAATATACTTTTACATTTTAGAGGCTGCACATGCATATTTGAAATGCATATATTACGTCGATTAAATTACATAAACAAACAAGAGCTGTCAGAAAGACTGGCGGTGGCTAAATGTTACGTTCAGCTTCAAAGGGCTGCATTTTGACAAAGTTCACTGCGCCGCTTTATGGCACGAAGATCGTTTGTGAGAAAAAACAAAAAAGTGTAATACGAGCTCAAGATCTCAGTGACTTAAACAGCTGTGTGTACGTGCATGTTCTCAGTGCTGTTAATTTCAGTGGGCTGACAGCGAGTCCTGGGCGGCATGAATACATGATAATGTGATGCATTAAGAGGAGTTTTCAAACACTGCTTAAGAGACACGCAATTTACATTTGAATAAAATCTTTTCAGTTTGTTTCAGGCTATGAGATCTTTTCTTACCGTGTCTTGTCTTAGATGGTCTCTAAGTGGATAATTTAATGGGAGTCTTTTTACAGTAAGTGGATAATCCGCATCCGTATATAATCCACTCAGGCAACATGAAATGACCGAATGTAAAGACGGGTGAGAATATACTTGCAAATAAAGACCTCTACAGCTTCTTTAATGGCGATTCTAGCTATAATGCTAGTTATAGCTTTAGAGGCACCTGTCACTTTATTAGGTACACCTGTGCAGGTGTACATGGGAGCAACTCAATGCATGGATGGTCAAGACAGACAGAACCTGCTGAAGTTCTGAGAATGGGGGGAAGAAAGGTCATTTAAGTGACTTAGAACATGGCGTGCTGGTTGGTGGAAAACAGGCCGCTCCGGGTATTTTAGAAACTGCTGGTCTACTGGGAGTTTCCCACACAACAATCTCTAGTGTTAGCAGACAATGGTTTGAAAAAGAGAAAACGTCCAGTGAGCAGCAGGTCTCTGGGTGAAAATGCCTTATTGATTTCAGAAGAGCATGGCCCAATTGTTTTGAACAGATTAACTCAAGGTACAAAGAAGACTTCAGTCTGAATGCACAGCATGTAGAGACTTGAAGCAGATGTGCTACAGCAGCAAAAGACTGGGTCTCACCAAAATTGGACAACAGAGGATTGTACAAATGTTGCGTGGTCTGTTGAGGCTCAGTTTCTGCTGCTACATTCAGATGGTGGAGTCAGAGGCAGGTCTAAAACACATAAACCTATAGATCCATCTGAATTGTATCAATGGTTCAATGGTGGTGCAATGGTGTGTGGATATTTTCTTGGCACACTTTGGATTTCTAAAGGTTAATGTATTATATATATCAACTGAGCATCGCCACGGCCCACCTGTTACGGCTGTGGCCATAAGAACACTGTGTGGGCTGTTTGTTCTGTGTCTCTTTACTGTGTTTAAGACTCTTTACAGGTCCCTCCCCTAATGAAGAGTAGTGAGCAGCTGATTGGACCATGGAACAGGTGACCACATTCAAAAAGCCACTCTGACAGCTCCAGGGAGAGAGAGAGAGAGAGTGTGGAACGAGCGAGTAGCCTGACAGCCGTCGCAGTCCTGACCCTGGTTTTCCCAGCCTGTGTTTATCTTGTGTATTTGTGGGAGTGTGAATTGTAAAAGCCGCTCCTAGTGCATTAGCTGAGAGCTTAGGCACTCGTGGGCTGAAGCGGAAGGGGTGAGCTGCCTTTTCTTTTGGAATCGTTTTCTCCTGTTTTCTTGGTCAGGGAGCGAGGGATAGCTCTGTCATTTGTTTGTTCTTTTTTCTTTCTTAGGGTTTAGTTAGTCTTTTCTGGTGGGACTTAGTTGGTTTTGTTTATTATTTTGGCCTGGGCTCACCCTGGAGCTATGCTTCTTGTCCTTAAATAAAATCACTTTTTTTACTCACAACTGGTTTGGATGTTTGGCTTGGGAACCAGGGCGGGGATTTGTCTCTCTCTCCTCCAACCTTATGTGCGTCCCTACCCGCCTAGACTAGGGGCGTAACATAAATGGGGGCTCGTCCCTTTTCGTTCGTGTGATTGGTTCGTTTCCTTTTTGCGTTTGTGGTGGGGGGGAAACGTCAGTTGCGACTGTGGGGGTGCCGGTTTCCGAAACTCGGTATGACCCAGTAGGTGACGATTTGGTTTTCGGTTGTGCTGTGGGCTGCGCACGACTTAGGAATTCTGAAATCCTACGTGATTTAAGGTCACATTTAACTGGGATAGACGATGATGTCCGAAATGACGTGTGTCGGTTGATTGAAAATCATCCTAATCTTTTCTCGGACACTCCATCCTGTACCACCGTGTTGGAGCATGATATCGATGTGGGGGACCATCCTCCAATCAAACAGCATGCCTACCGGGTGAATCCCACTAAGCGTGCTCTTTTCCAGACAGAAGTCTCTTATCTGTTGGAGAATTGTCTTGCTGTCCCTAGCTCTAGTGCGTGGAGTTCCCCATGTCTCCTAGTGCCTAAAGCGGATAAGACCCCACGGTTTTGTACAGATTTTCGGAAGGTGAACAGTGTGACCAAGCCTGACTCCTATCCTCTGCCCAGAATGGAGGATTGTGTTGATAGGGTCGGTTCTGCGACCTTCGTTACCAAGCTGGACTTGTTAAAGGGCTATTGGCAAGTTCCCCTAACATCACGTGCGGCCGAAATCTCTGCTTTTGTTACTCCTGACCATTTTCTCCAGTACACTGTCATGCCTTTCGGGTTGCGCAACGCTCCCGCCACATTTCAACGGCTCATGAATATCGTGCTGGGCGGCGTCTGCAAGTGTGAAGTGTATTTGGATGACATTGTCGTCTATTCAGACACCTGGTCAGAGCATATGGAGACACTCACTGATGTGTTCCATCGCTTGGAAAGGGCATCCCTCACCCTCAACCTCGCCAAGTGTGATTTTGGTAAAGCCATGGTAACGTACTTAGGAAAGCAGGTGGGTCAGGGGCAAGTGCGCCCTATCTCGGCCAAAATCCAGGCCATACTGGATTTTCCTGCCCCTCAGACTAGGCATGAGCTTCGCCGTTTCCTCGGCATGGTGGGCTACTACTGGAGTTTCTGTCAAAACTTCGCGGACGTGGTCGCACCTCTCACTAGCCTCACTAGTGTGTTGAGACCTTTTGTGTGGACCTCTGCGTGTCAGAGTGCGTTCCGGGCTGTTAAGACTCTCCTGTGCAGTGCGCCAGTGCTGGCCGCCCCTGATTTTGCACGCCCTTTTAAGTTGGAAGTGGACGCCAGTGCAAACGGGGCAGGTGCCGTATTGCTGCAGGAAGACCATCATGGTGTGGATCACCCAATCGGCTATTTCTCAAAGAAATTCAATGTCCATCAGCGAGGGTACAGCACGATTGAGAAAGAGGCCCTCTCTCTGCTGTTTGCATTGCAGCATTTCGAGGTGTATGTCGGTGGCAGTCCCTCGCCTGTGATTGTTTATACCGACCACAATCCCTTGGTATTCCTAATGCGGATGCGGAACTCGAACCAAAGGCTGATGAGGTGGTCCCTCCTGGTGCAGGACTTCAATTTGGAAATCCGTCATAAAAAGGGCACAGAGAATGTGTTAGCGGATGCCCTATCCCGTGTTTTCCCTTAAACATGACTGTCCAAAACATCTACAAAGGAGATGTCTTTGCTTTTGGGAAGGGGGGTGTTACGGCTGTGGCCATAAGAACACTGTGTGGGCTGTTTGTTCTGTGTCTCTTTACTGTGTTTAAGACTCTTTACAGGTCCCTCCCCTAATGAAGAGTAGTGAGCAGCTGATTGGACCATGGAACAGGTGACCACATTCAAAAAGCCGCTCTGACAGCTCCAGGGAGAGAGAGAGAGAGAGTGTGGAACGAGCGAGTAGCCTGACAGCCGTCGCAGTCCTGACCCTGGTTTTCCCAGCCTGTGTTTATCTTGTGTATTTGTGGGAGTGTGAATTGTAAAAGCCGCTCCTAGTGCATTAGCTGAGAGCTTAGGCACTCGTGGGCTGAAGCGGAAGGGGTGAGCTGCCTTTTCTTTTGGAATCGTTTTCTCCTGTTTTCTTGGTCAGGGAGCGAGGGATAGCTCTGTCATTTGTTTGTTCTTTTTTCTTTCTTAGGGTTTAGTTAGTCTTTTCTGGTGGGACTTAGTTGGTTTTGTTTATTATTTTGGCCTGGGCTCACCCTGGAGCTATGCTTCTTGTCCTTAAATAAAATCACTTTTTTTACTCACAACTGGTTTGGATGTTTGGCTTGGGAACCAGGGCGGGGATTTGTCTCTCTCTCCTCCAACCTTATGTGCGTCCCTACCCGCCTAGACTAGGGGCGTAACACCACCTGAGTGTTGTTGCTGACAATTTTCATCCCTTTATGACCACAGTGTACCCATCTTCTTCAAATAATTTTTTGAATTTTAATGGTCGCAAAACGGAAGCAATTTTATATGGCCCGCATCGTTCTACTGATTCTCCAGATGTTGATTTTGGTGATTTGACCTCTCATCTGAAAAGTTCAGTCACTAATCTTGGTGTTAAACTTGATTCTGCGCTTACTTTTGAAGGTCATGTAAGTGGGGTGGTAAAATCAGCTTTTTATCACCTCAGACGCCTGTCGAAGGTTAAGCCTTTCCTTTCCAAACCCAATTTGGAAACTCTTATTCATGCTTTTATCACCTCACGTCTGGACTATTGTAATTCCCTTTTAATAGGGGTCGGGTCGGGCACCTTGTCACGCCTGCAGTTAGTGCAAAACGCGGCGGCGCGATTTTTAACCAGTAGTAGGAAATTCGATCACATCACTCCGGTTCTGGCTTCCTTGCATTGGCTTCCCATTGATTTTAGGGTTCGTTTTAAGGTCCTTTTATTGGTTTTTAAATCTTTAAATGGTCTGGCTCCTGTGTACTGAACTGACTTGCTGAAGCCACATGTTCCTCCTCGCTCGCTCCGTTCAGCTGAGCAGCTGCTGCTGTCGGTCCCTAAGTCGCGGCTGAAATGCAGAGGAGACCGTGCCTTTTCAATTGCGGCTCCGATGCTCTGGAATAACCTTCCCCTCCAAATTAGACAAGCGTCATCAGTGCAGGTCTTTAAGTCCAGATTGAAAACCTATTTTTATTCCCTGGCTTTTAACTCTGTAGGAAACTGACACCTTATTTATTTTATTGTTTGTAATGATTTTATGGTATTTTTAATTTGGTTGTTGTTTTGATCTGTGTTGTTCAGCACTTTGGTCTGCCTGGTGTGTTCTTAAAGTGCTATACAAATAAACGATGATGATGATGATGATCTTCTGATGTCTGCTTCTGGCAACATAGCATGCCATGGCTGTAAAGTTCAAATCATCTCAATTACCCCTTGCTGAATTCATGCCTCGAAGAATTTAAGCATATATATATATATATATATATATATATATATATATATATATATATATATATATATATATGTATATATTATTGTTGAATGTGTCATTGTGTTTCTTAAATTTGTAAACTCTGATCAATCTATAGGATCAAGACATTCCTTTGTCTCTGACCACCTCTCCAGCCACTCTGTGCTGGGGGAGGTTTTATTGCAGATACATCCTATCTGGAAGGCATGTTTTTTGTGTTGTAAGCTTCCTGCTTTTATGACCCTTTTGGTCAGCAGGAGGTCACACAAACGCACCCCCATGACACACACACATTCTCACATGCATACACATACACACACACACGTTCCTGCTCATGCATACAGGTGCTTACACATACACACACATAGTGTAACTAAGGGGGGTTTTACGGAGGGAGGTGCTTGTGCTGTGATGTGTATTGTAACAGTTTGTCAATATATAGCTGTGAGGAAAGCTGCTCTTTTAAGGATTTGGGGCTGGAGTCAGGTGAGGAGCGTGAGCTCCAAGAGCTGGTTCTGACCCAAAACTTTCCTCGTTAGCGAGTGACAAGCCAGTTGAAGATGTTCTGTCTTGTTTTCCGCTCTTCATGAGGAATAAGTCTCTAAACTAGCGGGGCTTGTGGCAACACAGACCCAACAGGAGCCAAGCAGGGTTTTATTTTTCCTCAAAAGACATGAGAACAGTCCAACGGACATTGGTTGGAAATGTCATGACAGGAGCCTGGAGTCTAACCAAAGGGCAGTGTGTGTGTGTGTGTGTGTGTGTGTGTGTGTATTCTACAGTGTTGTACAATTTTTGACAGCTCCCTGTTGAAAGATGACAAGTGAAAACTAATGAGACCGTATGTTTCAACACAAGCTGTCCCAGCAACAATATGGTCAGGTGTGTGTGTGCTTAAAAAGGACACATGCTGAGGGAAAAGAAAAAGAAAAGCAAAAAATTCAGAGTGAGCGAGAGCCGAACTGCATGTTTTGTTTGGGGGAGTGAAGTTTTTATTAAATCTTCCTACAAAGACAACAAAACTCTGGGGACAGTTCTGCCAATTCTTTTTTAAATTACACTGAACCGACAACTTCACACGATACCATCAGCAGACTCCAGTCGGTATGGCTTCCCTACTTCCATCATAATCACTCATCTTATTTCCAGTCCATACGCTCCCCTTCCTCTTCCATACCTCACCCTGTAGTGGCTCTCATCACTTCTGCTTTGGAATCTCCTACTTTGATCTTTACACATAATCGCTTGTTGCCAACACAGCATTTTCTGTTCAGCTCCTCACTGACCGTGGCGACAAAGGTACGACTTTGGCGTATGCTGACACCCATAAACGGTAGCAGCTGTCACCCCAGAAGAAAAACACCAGCTGATCGTGTCGGGCCCGGTCGGTCGCACAGTGCTGCTGGTTGTGTTAGCATTAGCAAGCCTAATGAGTGCCGACGGGAAAATGACATTGTAAATGAACGAGATTAATTCCTCTTCAGTGGCAGTAAACACAACATGTCTGCGTACCAATGACTCTGGGACTGTGACATGAAAACATGCAGAAACACACATCAGTAATCAGAGCTCAGTCAAGGCGATTCTCTCAAAAGGCCATAAATGTTTTTCTAATTACTTCAAAAACTCCCGACTCCTTTCCTGACCTGAGCTTCTTCTGGCCAACAAAGACCCCACAGGCAAGGTGTATAATAATAATCTGCAATGTCACTAAGGAACCCAGGGTAATTTCTAAGTAATTAAAGGGCTGTCTTACAATTCATGAGTCCACCAGCTTTAAAAATGAAGAGCTAAACGAGAAAGCCACTGCTCATCAAAGGGAAATTAATTAGAAATTAATTTGGAATTATAACAGCAGTTAATTTCAAGAGATAGTGAAGTGACATCCCACACTTCATGTGATGAAACGGCACCTGTGTCACGGTCCAGGGTTTTTGGAGTTTTTATTAAATATATTCTGTTTGATTCCTTGTAAGCTTATTTCTTATAATGTATCTCGTTGTTTTCCTTAGCATTTACCTCTAGTGCTGCTTAGCTGCCCTTGCTATTTGTAGTTGAGTTTAGCCGTTCCTCAGGTTTTTATTTTCTTTTATTCACTAGCATTTACGGTTTCTTATTTCTAGGTATTGATTGTTCCAGTATTTCCCTGTATCGTGTGCGACCAGTTCCCATTAGGCTTTGAGTCTTGGTTACAGTCTGTCTTCTATGAACTCTTGTTCCCTGTCTTGTGTCAAGTTTTCTATATTCTGTGTTTTCAGTTATTCCCTTTCTGTAAGTTATTTCTCTCTTATATTTAGTTTTACTTCTTTGTCTTGTTTAGAGACAAGAAAGTTTCAGCTGTGTCTCATCATCACTGCCTGTGTCCCCTGATTACCTCATGTCTGTATTTCAGGCCTCAGTTCATGGTTGTGTTATACTGTGTATTTGTTTTTGTAGTCTGTTCCTGTCTGGCAACCTTAGTTATTCCTTGAATACCTTGTGTTCTGTATTTCTTTTGGACTTTGTTTGCGTCTGTTTCTGAATTTACTGTTTTGCATTTAATCAACCTTAATAAAGGCTTGCAGTTTTGATCCGATATAAAAAGCACAGGGTCACATAAAAGTGTTATACATACTTTTAAATTTGTTAAATCAGGTTCTCTTTTTCTACCTAAAGAATTTAGTGAAACTCTGATATGTCAGGTCATGTTATGTAGAAATATGAAAAAGCTTAAAGAACCTCTGAACCTTTTTCTTGAAGCTCTAGCACATAATTTGTGCAATACTTTTGAAAAAGTCAGAGTTATGAAATGGACTTCAAGGTGACACACTCTGCTCAGAGAGCTGTTTGGTGTTTTGAGGTGCTAAGGTAATGGAGTAGCACTTAATGTGACCTGACTTTCACTGTTAGTGTTTTTACCATTTCCACCATTTATCAGAAACGTCTGCTCCTTTTACATTTTGAAATGACTGAAGTTGCCTTCATAAAACGACAGGGCCAAAATACTGAAAGGTACTCACTTTAAAAATGTGCTCAAAAGTCACTGGAGTCTGCTGCATTTTTTTCTTGCACAGCTTAGAAGTTTATGAACTTTTTACATGCTTAAATTTGAAGTACTGAACAAATGAGTTGATAGGCTGATTCAGACCACGCTGACCTTGGAATCAGTTTTCTTCAACAATCTCATTTTAACATAAGTAATTAACCACAATCAATTCTCTGACCTTCCAGTCACTCTCACCTCCAGGCTGTCCTTTCACTGTATGCCCTTTTCTTTATTTCAGAGGAGCCAAAAAAACCTGATGAAACCATTTTAAGTCTTTACTGATTAATTGCTATTAAGAAATGTAAGCTTCAGCCCTTCTTACCACCTGCATTGTATTTGTTGCCAGATAGCATTAGCTTATTGAGCACTATATCAGGGACCTGCAGGAGCCCCTGAGGGTTTTCAGTAGGATAACTCTTGTGGACTGACAGCTTTTGGATGGCCAGGTCACATCACTGGCCATATTTAGAGTATTCATCAATACTTCCAGTGCTTTTAGATAATTGAGGGTAGGTGTGGTGTCATTATGCAAAAAGATGCTTAGACAGGACCCAGCCATTCAGGGCTCTGGACCTCTTTGGGTTATCCTGCATTAGAAATTAGAGACGTAGAGCCCAATGAAACACATCGGTTGGGTTATTCAGTAATTCTAACTGAGCAAGTGACCTGTCCTAGGTTTACCTGCGTTCTGCCTTATGACAGCTGACTCCAGTCCCCCCAAAACACAAAGGCCCTAGTCACACAGGCCTACAGACTTGTTTGCACCCCTGTTAACCTTTGATAACTATGGTAAATGTATGTTCTCCAACTGGTTAGCAAGTAGTTGCTACAGATTGCTGGCAGTTTTTGGGAGCTGATTGCATTGGTTGCAAGCAGCCTACAATAGTTTCCAGGAGTTTGCACACTATTTTTAAGTGCCCTTTCTCACTGTCCCTCTTCCTCTTTGTTTTTCTTTTCCTTCATATTTCTTTCTCCCTTTCCTATCCCCCAGCCATGTAGGAAGGAGTTTGCATGGAAGACACCAACTTATCTGCAAACACTTGTCAACTATTCTACATATGATAGTGAAACTTGTGCAATGCACTTTTTCAGAGTATTTGCCTTCAAAGTAAAACTTACATATTCTGAAATGTGTTAGTTTGAAGGTGAACTCTTTCTTTTTCTCCTTTGTGTCTCCTTTAAATATTACCTTTTTTATCTGAAAGGTTTTTTTGTTGGTTTCAATGCGAGTCTGTTGTGTCTCCATTTCCCTGAAAACCTTATGTGCATAAATAGCCATGTCTTTCCTCCAAGTCTTTGCCACAGAGTCTGTTAAACTTCCCATGTGTCCTCACTCTTTGACTTCCTGGGCTTATTTGAGTTAGCTGAGTTTTTTTTGTTGGGACTATGTTGTTGTCTTGGAGTCTGCATTTGGGTCCTCATCCTACAATACCTGATGATTGTTTTATCTCTGCATTATCATAAAGTTCTATAAGATACCGATTAGATTTTATACACTGAATGATAATCATTGATAATTTCCTTATTTTATGTAACAGAAACACCAAAAACCAAAAATATTAATTGTGTGATTAGACAAGACCAGTCTAAGCAAAAAATCTATACCCCAATAAGTTTGGAATTGAGACTAAATTATTAATTTATCACGAGGAAAATATTTTTCTAAAATCTAACAATTGTTTAGCACATATATTTTGTTTATTATGACTCAATTAAAAGTAACGATGGCAAATAAGACAGCAGCAATGAAACAGTAATAACATTTGATAATAGGCTCATCCAGCTAATTCAGTTTGCACAAAGGCTTCACAGTTACCAAAGGTCTCTTCACTTGCTGTAGTCCAAACTCGTTAGTTACACTCTGAAACATGTGCTCTTGTTAGTACGAACTGATTAAACTTGGCAGCAGTGAACTGTGGTGAGTTTTCATACTAATTAAGGCTGCAGACAAGGGATTCAAAGTATAATGAGATTTACTCAAATTAAAGACTGTTCTTTCACGATTGTCTGTCAGAACAAAGGCTGTAGGGGAAATTCAGTTAGGCAGGAACTAGCAGATTTAAATTCAATGTATTTACAGCATAGAAGAATGATGTACAACAATAATTGGAGTTGGCAAGACATGTATAGAGTCCACCAGACAAATAAAACCATGTGTGGGCTGTCAGTGTTTCAGACAAACGAGTGGGGAAACTGGATCTCATTCCATCACCTGAAGCCAAACTTGTCCATGGCGATGGCAAAATGTCTCGGCTGGTCGTAGCAGTGGTAGAGGTTGCGGTCGTCCATCGGGATCAGGTCAACGTCACTGAAGATGAAGCAGTCATATTCTGCATCCTTCAAAGCCTCCGTATAACCAACGTTCAACAACTTAGCGCGGTTGAAAGTGTCCTCGCCCAACTGCAAGACACACAAAGGAGAATTTGACATCAAGACACAAACCTAAAAACTTTGAGCACGTAAGGATACAAAGATATGCGATGTCAGGAAAACAGGCAGTGAATTTCTGATCAAATGTACATTATTAAAGTGCCCGTGTCATAGAAATGAGAAACAAAAAGAAGACCGTATATAAAATAAGACATTTTCATTTTTCTTCAGTATTATAAAACAATATTAAAGTGGGAGTAGAGTAGAGCCCCTGAAGTTATAAATCTGGTCTTTCACATGTTATACGAATGAAAACAACATCTGAATGTACAACTGCTACAGGCACTTTTATCATAAACAAAGAGAGAATGAGTCAGGCTGTAGCAAATGAGGTCAGGCTCAAATCAAAGGTGTTTTTCTTCTATTAATCCACTATGACCTGATGTGTTTATTGACCCCAAGGAAAGATAATTTGCCTGAACCAGCGAAACGCATCTGTGATAAAAGATAAACTCCATTTATTTATATATATATATATATATATCTCGATAGATAGAGAGATAGATAGATAGATAGATATATTTTTGTAATGTCTGCTGCACTTGGGTGAAATTGATTCAAGCTATGTGTGAATGTGTATATGAAGTAATAATGTTTTTACTGTTGATAAATCCAACAGTAAAAAAGTGTAGAAAGTGGAAGACATAGTTCACGACAAAAAGCGAGCTTTAATAACTGATCTCCAAAAACAAAGCCCAAAGATGTAAGGAGCAGAAGTAACCCAAAAGTCTGGGACAAAAGGGACTTTACAGAAAAGAATATAAACTGGAACAAGACAGGAAGTAACATTGCCACAAACCAGGGCTTTTTATAGTCAAGTGATGACCGGGGAAGACAATGAGACGGGGGAGGAAGTGAAGCTCAAAACAACACACGAGAAAACTGGCAACATATGTATCAAAATGCAGTACTGTGCAAAAGTCCCGAGTCATTCCATTCTTTATATTTTGCTTCCAAGGAGCCATATATGTTGTTTTAAACTGGTCTTGTGCAACAGTTTTCCAGGTTTTCTGAGGCACTTTTAAAGTTATTTTTAACATTTTTCCTTAGACATCGGTTGCTTTTTCACTCTCATGCATATTTGTTCACATTTCTTTAGCTGGATTTATGAAAAAATGCCAAATACAATGGTTTGACAAACATGAAATAATATTTTTGTACCAGAAAGTTTATTTTTAACTATTAGCCAAAAACCTGGAATATCTCTACATGGTGTTCAGTGTGTCCTTCAAACAGTTTGAGGACACTGGAAAAGGGGAGGACAAAGGACAAAGTGACAGCCCAAAAAGCTATTTGCAGGAAACTAATTATCTGAAAGTCATGTCTTTAGGAAAAAGGAAAAATCTAGCAAAAACCTGACACAATACTTCAGAGATAAATCTGACCATTCAGTTGATCAATCAACTACTTTTTTTGTGCAACTTTTCCTGATTTCTTAACACTTTCTGAAATTTTCTTTTCCTTTCATCAAAACATGTAACGCTGAGAGCATCACTAAACATCAATATTTAGTGTCTGCAGTGTTAGTCTGAATTTAATGCTACAAACAGAATGAAGTGATGTGTTCGCTGACCTTAAGAGACCCTGCTGCTGCAGTGAAGTGCATTTATTTTTCAGACATCCATGGCCCAGGTTCTACACTTTGGCTAAGATAAATTCTTACCCAGCAGCATGCTGGCGTGAGTTAGTTGAGGTTAATATATATGACAGTTCAATAGTGTAGAGGGTACTGTATATCTCTCTCAGCAGAACCCTTCTGCAACAGCTTGGTAAAGTCCAAGCCCTTGTCTAGCAGCAGGGAGGTCAGCAAGCAAGAAGAGAAGTTACTGCAACCTGAGACTGTTTGACACTTTGGCAGTCCATCAACCTCGAGAATGCTTTGAATTTATTTATTTATTTTCTTTTGCAGCTTTCATGAGAACTACAGTGAAGAAGAAGAGTCAAGGAGTGGAGACAGAAATGTGCCATCAAAAAGGGGAAATATAAATCCAAACCATTTGTTTTGTCAGTAACTGGTGTACGAGACCGAGTCATAAAGATGGTTCCCCCTCGGGAAACCTTTACCATACACTCTGTTTACAACTAGTACATATATTTTAGAGCAAATTGCCTCGAGCCCTTTTTTTCTTAAGAGGAGCAAGTACAGCCTTTACTGCAACAATTACATCTCTAGTTGGGTCAGCAACTTCATCTGCCATAAGTGCAAAAACCTGATACGGGCAGGAAGCAAAAGATCCAATATAATTTCTGAGAGAGACAGAGGGATGAGATAAAATTAACCTTATGCCCTAGAAATTACAACCATATATCAAAAAACTGTTTCCTAATTATGGCTTAGTGACAAATATCACTGCCTGAATTTTGTGGCTCTAAACTGGAGGATTTTCTCTCCTAAGGCTGGTGTCTATTATCTGGGCCAACAGATAAGCAATTTGAAGATGCTAAAGAGATGGGCTATGCCTGTAATAGCAATTTTGGCATTAACTAGAAAAAGCAATGACTGTAACAGACACACCTATAAAATAAGTAATTCGCTTTAGCTAAACACATTATAGCAACAAGTTGACAAAAATAAGAAAATTCTATTTTTAAATTAAAATGTGAGACTTTTAAAGAAGCCTTATGCAAAGTCTCCAAGATGTGACAAGAATATCAATTTATATTAATGAGACTCCACATTCATGTCATAAAAAGGCCTTCCAATTTTGGATTAATGCCCAAGTGTACACAAAGTAGCAGAAAAATAAGTCACGTAATACTTGGTCAAAAGAGAAAACCACCCACTTTTGACAGCAAGGTGAATCTTTGAGATGATTAATGTATCTGCTGTCTGTCCAAACTTCTGATCAGTTTTCAATTTTTTTGTCGTTCTTGTCTCTATGTCGGTGCATTATCTGTTCGAACCGAACGTGAATCAAGTACAAAGCGTAATCCCCGTGGTAAGCCCACTAATACCTGAGATTTGAAAGCATAATCCGTCTGTGCAGGTAACACACAAAAAAAATCTATTGTCATAAATCCACCGGGGCTCCAAGTATCAGCTAAAATGGGCTTCTGCCTGTTTTTGAACAACAGTGGGTTTATTAGGTCGGAACCATATCGTATGAGGTCAGAAGAGCAAAATACAACCCAGGACCAAACAGCAGACAGATCAGAGGCTGGTGATGAAGGGGGAAAGAGTGGAAACAAGAATACAGATGATAATACAACAGTTTGTGTGCTCTGTGTAACTGTTGTGCATTTTTTCCAAGTACTGATTTCACTAATAGTATGAGAGCTAGCTGAAAAATTACAACCAACCACACCCTGTATAGAAAATAATATTAGGCCACACTAATCCCACTACCACAGGTGTATAAAATGAAGCACCTGGCCACATGGTCTGCCTTAACAAACATTAGTGAAAGAGCGGGTCAATCTAAAGAGCTCACTGAGTCCCACCATTGTGACAAGTTAGTTTGTGAAATTTCTTCCCACTTGGATTTCTAAGTGGAATTATTACAAAGCGGAAGCATTTAAGAACCACAGCAACTCAACTATGAAGCAGCAGACTGTGTGAAGTTACAGAGCCTCGTTGAGTTCCAAACCTCCTCTGAAAAAAGCAATTTCTCCCCATAGACCAACACTGGCAGAAGACATCTGCAACTCCAAACAATATAATAAAAGTGTGACTCTTTTGTTCATTAATTTTAAAATCACAAGTGTCTGCAAATATCTCTCAGAGCTATGTAAGAAAAATGCAGTTCTGCATAAAAACAGGGCGCTATTTTGTCCCAATTCCTTGTCTTGGCTTTGAGGGGAAAAACTTCACTTAGTGCAGTCGCACATGCTTCGAGCCTTTATACTTGGTTGCTGACACATACACAGACAGCTGGAGACCTGATGGCCGAGTAGTCATTCCTGTCATACTTGAAATCGCCTTGATGTCAGCTGCCTGGGCGCATGCATAGCTGGTGCATTGCAATGTAAATTTCCCACTGAGAAGGCACGCACAGAGTCCACGCTGACTGTCTAAGGGGGCAAACATTTTCCCCTTTAATGATGCTGGTAACTTTTCCGTCTGTAGCCCATGGCAGTAACGCTGTATGGATTTTGATTGATTAATAGTTTCTCATAAACCTTGTGGAGTTTTATCAGAAGTTTACATTTTAAATTTATTTCTCAATTTGTAACCACAGTCGACACAATTTGACATCCTTAAGTTAAAGCATAGAAAACCATAGACAAGATAGATAAATCAAAACAGTTTTTTCATGTTAATGCAGAAGTTTCAAAATGTTCTTTTCTTCTTTGGGTCCTAGCTGGCAGCTGGTCCAGGTGGTCGACTGTGGTGTACTGTAGGTCCGCAGGATGTCAAGCTCTCTAAGTGACATTCTTCAAAGACTTTCGATCAGTGGCATTGGTTGTAGCTTGCTCGAGATCAAATTGTTGGCCCTTTAAGTTGTCCCCAGTCTGTTTGGTCCATGTTTTCTTTGGCATTTTTGTTTGACGTGCCAATGAGCACGCTGTAATTAGTGTGGTAGTTGACCTGGTGCACAAACCATTGAAGTTGACGTTGATGTATTTGGTCACTGCCAGTTGGTTGCTGCTGGCAACAGTCTCCAGTGATTTTGTTTCCCATGTGATCACTTATAGAAACTCCAAGGACTTGTCGTAGACAATGCATTTAGAACACCTCAAACTTGTCAATGTCTTGGTTTCAGAGCCGTAGGGGAAGATGGGCAGGATCAGTGTTTGGAAGAGATGAAAGTAGGTGTTAGAAAGATGCTGCAGATTCTCCTTCTGCTCCATTTTTGGGCTTTTATTGTTTCTTGTTTTTGTTTTGTTTTTTTGTCTTGATGCTGTATTTTCCTCTACTGCTGGCCTTATTTTCATGTTTTCTCTTCAGGCAATTGTTTTCTGACCAAAACCTGTCTTTTTTTCTAACGCAGAATGCACTGGAAAGGACTGTTCAGCCACAATTTGCCTACAGTGGCCCACAGGGGACAGCGAAACCATTCATGTGTGAATATTTGACAAATCAACAAATTACAGGGTGAAATGCAGAAAGGGTACTCCAATTTAGCGGAGAGCAATTTTTGGCTTCTCATTTGCAAATTCATAGGCATCTTTTAACTTTCAAGGACATTTCTGCTCCATTAATTTTTGATCAGGCTCTACATAATACAGTGTGCATATGCATGCGGGCATGCAGCCTCAGCCTTGTGTAAATGAGTTTACTGACAAGTGTGACAAGTATGTGTGCCACAAAAATAGTTTTCTTCAGTTTGCTGAGTCCTCTTCAGCTCACACTTGGAGGGAATATTGAAAGAAAAAAAAAAAAAAAGTAAACAAGAAGTTCCCAAGATAGAATTTCATCTGTCTGGATGCTTGAAAACATCTACTAACCCTGACTGAAGTTTGTGTTTTGCATGTGTGCTTATTTCTGACACTTGCGTCCGGATTTTAAAAAATAAACTTAAAAACAAAGCAGGTAGCGGTCACTGTGACAGATTTTGTTTTGCAGGGAAGCTTTTCACCGTTTAGTAAACTGTGTACATACAAAAGGCTTTTTAATTCGCTGTTTGGTAATTGTGGAGTAATTGCCAAAAGAGTGCTGTGTGCTGACATTTGTGTATTATTACAGTAATCTGGCAGATCAATGGTGATGTGCAATAAGTGCACTCAAGGAGAAGCTATCGCTATAAAATCAAAACTTTTATATGCTCTCTTCACTTACAAATAACTAGAAGCATCATTTACGAGCCAGTGTTTACTCATTACTTATTTAAATGTGTAAATGTAACTAATGAACTGAATCAGTCAAACGTGGAGTGGAAATGTAAATATGGAAAACTGCATTCTGAAAATGTTGCTCGAGATTTATTTGGATTAATTTCCTTTTATATCCTGTCATATTTGGATTTCTGCATATCTTACCAAAAGTGGATACTTTTGGTAACTTTAATTGTAACAACATCTTAACTTTTCTTTTCTTTCTCGTCAATCAAGATTTGTGTTGACTACATTTCTTACTCGATGATGATGTTGGTGGCTCACCACTATCCATTAATAATGCGTTGGACAGTTCTTAAACCAATTTTAGTACCTTCAGCAATCTCCTTAGTGGTTTTAGTTACTTGATGATAATACTATAAAATAGAGCATCTTTACAGATGTAGGCCACAAGAAGGTGAAAATAAACCAAAAGAAAGTAAAGTTTCAAACTGTAAACTGGACACAGGATGTTCACATATACTAGATTATAGGCGAGCTAGCTTCTGCAGAGATGACTGCTACTTATTGTACGGTGTGTGATTGGTAACTGTGATGAAGTCAAAGGAGCAGCTGGGAAAGTGAACCGCTGGGGTAAATCACTGGCTGCCTCCGGAAAAAAATGGGTGGGGTAATTGAAAGGAAAACACTCATCATCTAGCGACAAGGTGTCCAGTCACTTCACTGTGGAGGCTTAGTGACTGACAGCAGGAAACTCTGGTTCCTGTTGTGGTTGTTGGCAGCTTCCTGTAATGTGTGTGTGTGTGTTCCCGTGTGCGCGACAGGCAGGATTTGTGTCTAGTCAGTCCTGACTGGTGGGGATGATTGCAAAACAAAACATGCTTTAAGGAACAATGTGGAATACCAACAGTGATAAACATTCATTCCAGCAATTTTTAACAATGCCTCTAAAAGCCGCTTTGCATCAAAATCTTTAGTGATGAGATTTTCAGCACCTGCGGCGCTTTGTCAACTTTTGTGAAATCGATAATTTATCACTTCAAGAAACCCGAAGAAAACAGTCATTGTGAGAAACCACTGGTGTCGGAGTTCTGATAAAAAATTCATGTCGCTATATCCCAGGTGTCTTGAAAGCTCAGTACACTTCTGAGTTGTCCCGCTTGTTAGAAATCCGCGCGTACCCACCCATCGAATGTGATCTCTACTTCCATGACTACTGTGCCAGAAAATGACCCTGCGGTTCATTTGTGCAAGCTCTTAATACAATTTGTGGTTAGTGCACGCTGAAAGTACGTGACGTGTAGCTGATGTGTGTGTATGTTTGTGTGTCAGGGTTAAAAATGTCCCCTGTAGTCACTGTCTGTGCTTCTCGTGCTGCTTTTTTTACGTTTGGTTTTTTTAGCTCCTCCTTCTTTGTGATGAATTCAGCTGTCACTTCTTTTCCTGTTCAAAGCCACTTTTAACCAATCAGCATGCTACATACATCATCCCAGTCTTGTCATGGTCCTAAACCTGTGGACTCAGTGGTTTTGGTTTTGATTATTATCTTATGTTTCAAGTTAATTCTTGTTAGGATTTTCTTGTTCTTAGCTTTGGTTTCTGTTTTGTATTTTGATGGTAAATAAAGCTCACTCATTGCATCGTCAGCCTGTGATTGGGTCCTTTTTCCTTCAACCCCATACGACTGCCGCTGCAGCCGTGACAAGTTTGGCTACATGCTACATGTTTGTGCATAGGATCCACACCTAAAATCCTTCACCCTGTGTAGTGAAATGCCTTCACACACCATTTTCTAACATTTAAGATTATGAAAACCTGTTGTATTTTATCACAGACCATATTCTTTTCAGTAAGTCAGACTCCTTCATGACAGTCACCTGATTCTTAACACACTTCTAGTCCTTTGATGTGGCAGCAGTCTTTTTTAGCTTCAGTAAGGGTAGAATACGTTTTTCAGACGTCCAATATCATCGTTCAGTTGAGGAACTTGTTGCTGCTTTCAGAAATTTCACAGTACTTTAAAGATCCATAAATTTCTCTACCATGTCTGTAAAACCTGCTGCTCAATTATACAAATATAAAACATTACATCCTTTCAAACAGGTAAATATTACACAGTTAAAGGTGCAGCTCTTGGATATTTATTGCTGACATAGCTTAAATCCTTTAATCCACTAAATCATTTTCTAAATGTCACCTTATCAAGAAAAGCATTTTAAAGGGAAATAATAATAAGGACTTGCAATCTTTTTTTCGAAAGCATGTTTAGAATAAAACCCACCAACACTAAAACCACTTCAGTCCATGAGGCAGAGGTAGAGTAGAGTTGTTTCCACTCTCGCCCAGCAACAACACTCATACAGTCAGTTTTCACGGTCTCGGTGATGTCCCCCATCTTTTCCCCTCTGTGGGAGTTCCTACTGTCATTTTATAAGTGTTTAATTTTTTACCTTACATTAACAACTGAATGACTTGTTGAAGCTGTATATAGCTGTCATGGGTCATCAAATTAATCTGTTAATGTAAATTATTCTTATGTATAAGGAGTTTATCTGCTGAACAGTCAAAAAGCTGCTGATACACTAAGAATAATATGAGTCTGATATTTTTTTTAACATAAATACATAACATGACCCTTAATTATAATAATTTTTTTTTATTCAATTTAAATGTATGTTTTCAAAAGAAGTTTGTGGAAGAACTTTTCCTCTCTTTAGTAGTGTGACAGCAGGAAATGGAGCAAGAGTGGAACTGGGAATGACATGCAATAAAATCTCAATAGCTAAGCACCAAGGATGGTAATAGACAACATTAGCCAGCAATGCCCACCCTGGAACCGGTGGGTGGGGAAGTAGATGGAGTTTCAACATGAAACAGCAACTGGGCGATCTCCAAACTCCTGCTGGTAAGAATCACATGACCAGATCCAAAAATTCCAGAGCAACCAGTTAATGAACCTTCAAAGAGCATTGCAGCCCATTTAACAGATGCAGGAAAGCAGAAATATGTTTTTCATATTGTGAATTTATGCTTGATATATATGGTAAACTGACATTTACCATATAGCACGTTACACTAATAACAGTTATAATGTTGAAGTATTAGTCTTATAAACTGATAAGGGGTAGGTAAAAGAAGTCAGCTAAAGCCTCAGTCACACAGGTCTGGAGACAGCTTGGCGACCTCATGGCAACTACCAGTTGCTAAGGAAAAATGTGTATTTCCCAATCAGTTTGGTAGGGAGAAGTTGCTGGCCGGTCTAAGAGAGGGACATGGTGCTGCACCACACATTTCTTTGTGAGTGCTTTGGTTGCTAGCAGGCTGCCACAATCACCTGTAGTTTGCATGGACGATGTTGAACTGTCTGGAAGCACTCGCTAACTAACCACAAAGAGGTAGGGAAACGCGAAAGAAATGCGATGCAAACTGGAAAACCGAGAATATCAAAGTAAAAGTGATGCCTTTCAAAATGCAACCAACATATTTCTAAAGCCCCAGCGTTAACTTTGAAGGTGAATGGTCTTCGTTTCGGGTTCGCATTGCACTTTCACAGTTCAACCACCACTTGGCAAGTAGTTGGTGAGTGTTTGCAATTGGTGGTGCAAAACAACATACCTGTTTGCAACCAATGCCAACTAACAACTTCCAGCAACCACTTGCCAGCTGGTTGGGGAATCACATTCTTCCCTAGAGACTGGTGGTTACAAAGCGGTTGCAGACTGGACTCTAGATCTGCACGACTGCGGTCAAATCTAACTTCTGTATTATATTTATATTAACACATAATATTCTCCAAAAAGTATAAAATCAGTGATATTCACCTTTAATGGGGGAAAGTTGTTTAGTTAAGTGATGCAATATAATTCAAACACTTTGCATCCAAACTCAATGCAATATAGCGTGAAATTATGGTTTCAGATAAAGTGGCATGATAATTAATTTAAAAAGCCTTCAGGCCCTTCAGTTAGAAAAATACAATATAAAATAGCAATACAATAACAACAAAAGAAATTAAGGGAATTAACATTTGCCATATCCAATCTAATTTAGCTTCTATTTGCCCTCAAACTTTGCTTTAACTTCACAGCTTTCACTGCCTCTTGTATTCACTATTTGACTTCTGAGCTCTAAAGGGAGAAAGGTAAATCTTCTTCCACCTCTCCAACTGCCTGCACTTCCTGCTCTCGGGTCATCAGTTACATTTATTTTCTCTCTGCTCTTCTCGGGCTCCTTGCTCTGTCTGTCTCTGGCAGGTCTTCCCTGGTGTGTCTGCAGTAATCTGGTCAGTGTCAGCCATTCTCCCCCTACATGCCCTCGGAAAACCAATTAACCCTATCAGCCATATCTGAGTATCACCAGATAAATCCAGTGCCGCTGCATCTATGAAAGAGAGAGAGAGAACATGTGTGTGCGTATGTGATTAAGACAAATATATACTGTAACTTTCTCCTAGGCCTGGTCATTGCACACGCACCTATTGTTGTTGCCATGGAGAGGGATTAAGGTACAATCAGTGCTCTGCCTGGATGTCTGTCAGCAGATCGTCAGACCTAACGTGGGTGTTTCTGAATGGTACGTGTGTGTAAGTCCATGCACAACCTGTGAGTGTCTATGTGCACGCAAGTGAGTGTGACAGGATTTCAGGCTCCTTTGGAGACGCGGAGGTGGGGACTCGTGTCCTATTATTTGGCCAGTCGACCAGTGCCGGGAAAGAGCAAGCACAGGAGATGTACAGAGAATTCATTTTATCTCACTTAATGGAGATTTAGCTGAACATGATCAGGTTTTCCTGTGTGTGTGTGTTTGATTTTTATATATATAAAAAACAGTGCAAGTGTACAAAAGAACATTGACTTGCTTTGATGTAAAAAAAAAAAAAAAAAGAAGAAGTTAACATTGTTATTATTTATTGCTATTTCAAGACAGGGGTGATGATGCTGGAATAAAATGCATGAGCATGAGCATACTCATCTTTTTTTGTATTTTTGGAAAAATTAATTAGCTTAAAAATGTTACAAAGGCCAAACACACTTGTTAGTCCTCACACTACAAACACTTTTTGTATATTTGCAGTAAAAACATGCTGTTAGACAATCCAAATTACTACACTCACTAGCCACTTTATTAGTTATACATACTCAACCTACTCAATCATCCAGTCATATGGCAGCAACGCATTCAGGCATGTGGCAAGATGAACTGCTCAATACCAGCACAGGGAAGAAAGGTCATTTAAGTGACTTTTAATGTGGCATGGTTGATAGTGACAGACAGGCTGGTCTGAGTGTTTCAGAAACTACTGGCATTTTCCTTAAAGCGGATGGCCTTTGGAGTAGGGCTGAACGATTATGGAAAATAATCTAATTGCGATTTTTTGCCCCAATATTGCGATTGCGATGCGATATGCGATTATTTTTTAAGGTATTTGTCTTCTGTATTATTAAACAAAGACAAGCAATACATCATATAGTATGGCCAATACTATATTACATTAATTTTAAACTGTTCTTTCCTGGAAGACAGACCTCTGTTATGATGACATGAGGTGATGCATGAATTGATGACTGACATTTTTATTTAACTTCTTCAATCACAACAGTATATTTGAACATACACAATAGTTTATTTTTAGCTTACAAACATCTGAGCATAAAGTGCTGACAAGGAACCCTGGTGTAAACATTAAAATGAAAGTCAGTACAATGTGCAGATTGCAGAAATATACATAAAAAAAATCAGTGGCTTTACCACACTCAGTTTTTCGACATCTGTGAACTACTAGACAGTCATTCAATTAAAAAATAATATTAAATAAATAAAACTAATAAATAAAAAATACACACATCTTACTGATCTCTGCAGTCAGTAACATTACACATAAAGTGCAAACATAATAGCAATTGTATAAACACACACACAAACACGCCTTTAAAGTTTAAAGGCGTGAAATTGGACGGTCTAGCCTTCTGAATCAGAAGGCTAGTTCTGATTAGCGTCACCGCTGTCTCGGTGGAGTTTAATAAACTCGGCCGTCTGCTTCTTGCTATCTAAAATATAACCAGACACTGGTGTAAATTCTCGACTGTCTCATACTTCTGTTTAATAAGTTTTCTGTTTGACGTTTAGTCAGCTGTGTGAAAACCAAGGAGGAACCCACCCGGGGGATTAATAAAGTTTTATTTTATCTAATCTAATAACTTTAATCTCAGCCAAACCGATTTACTCACGAACAAACAAAACACTGAAAAAAGCCCAACAATAACATTTTTAGGTTGTCTAAGTGACTTATATATTACGTTTAACCCGAGCAGCGAAACTCCGCGGTGATCTGAAAATGATGTGCCGGGAGTTGTGCCGTTCTCGGCCGCATCAGTAACCCTCGAGCTCCCGGCTAGCTGTCGAGCTGGTGGGTAGCAGACGCCTCTGAAAACGTCGAAGCACTTTTGCAAATATGGGATATCTTGATAAACCGAGCAGATATTTGATGTTTACACAACTACTTTCTCGCCTGAAAATATGTTAAAAGTTTATTTTGTGACCCAGAAAGATTAGTATGAGTAATTTTAAAACTTAGTAGCGGCCGCCATTGTTGGAAACTGGAGTTTGGCTGGGCCGCGCTATGAATTCTGGGATATGGTAGTAATTTGGACAGCCTTCGGCGCGTCGCTGTGACGTAATCGGTCTACAAATGCGGCCTCAGGAGGATGCAGCCCATGAATTGTATAATATAATCGCAGTATAATCGCAGCCTTTGCGGTTAGAAAATTGCACTTGATCATGTCGCGATATTATCGCAAATGCGATATATCGTTCAGCCCTACTTTGGAGGCAGAAGGCCACACCGGGTGCCACTGCTAAGAACAAGAAACTGAGGCTACAGTTCACACAGACTCAAGTGTGAACTGAGTGGTTAGATCAGTCTCAACCTGTGTTACAAGATTCGAAATCTAAAAAACACATGGTTTCATCCTGCTGTACTAAGCTATGACAGTTGAGGCTTGATAAACCAGCTGGTGCTGGTGTATCAGTGTTTAGGATATTTTCTTGGCACACCCTGGCCCTTTTGTACCAGTTGAGCATTATTTAATGTCACGGTCCGCTGTGACAGACCGTGTGGAGAGTGCGTGGAGGACTCAGGTGCGGACACGAGTGACACGGGAGTAAACTTTAAACAAAAGCGAGCCTTTTATTGTGGCTGGTAACGCAAGAGAAACAAACAAGAATAAGGGCAGCTCAAAAGCAATAACTAAACAGAAACCTAAACTGGGAATGAACTAAGGTAAGGCTATGAATACAACAGACCGGGCATGGAAACATGGAGGGTGGGAACACAGACGACGCGACACAGACTGTATGAAACACAGAGACTAAATACACATGAGGGATGATCAGGGGAAGTGGATGCACACGGGGAACACAGGTGACACTGATAATCATAACAAGACACGGCAGGAGTGAACGTAACACTGATGGGAGATGGGCAAAGTAAAACAGGAAGTACACAGAGGTTCAAACAGGAGGAGAGAGAGCACGGGGAGAACGCAGACATAACGGGCTGGGGAAAAACATAGAATAAAACACAAAGAGAGACGAGGGCTCATAAATACACAGAGGGGCACACAGGGGGTAAGAGTCACGAAGGGAAAACACATAAGGAACAACGTAACAGATCAACCCAGGAAGCATGGCCTAAATAAAGAACAAAATACAAAAATACATGAAAACTAAGAATACTGGGCCCACATGGCCCAGGACCATGACATTTAAATGCCACAGCCTACCTATTGTCCATTTACCATGTCAATCCTGTAGTGAGCAGTATGTCCATCTTCTAATGGCTGTTTCCAGCAGGATAACGCAACATGGTCACAAAGCCCCAAAAATCTCCAACTGGTTACTTGAACATGACAATGAGTATCCATGGATACCAGATCTCAATCCAACAGATCATCTTTGGAATCTAATGGAACAGAAGATTCACATCTTGGACGTGCAGCTGACAAATCTGCAACAACTGTGTGATGCTGTCATGTCAACACAGACTGAAATGTCTGAGGAAAGTTTCCAGCACCTTGTTGCATCTATGCCATGAAGATTTAAGGCACAAGGGGTTCAACTTAGTATTAGCAAGGAGTAATTAATAAAGTGGCCAGTGAGTGGATTTTCCCACAGTTTCACTCTGGTGAGTTTGGCTTTAGCTTGAGACCAGTTGGCTGAATCCATAAAACAAGACATTAAAAAAAAAGCCTGTTACACTTCTTTCAGTCACTCACTGAGATAATTTAATTAACGAGCTGGTTATCGCTAAAAATATCAGCTAGTGAACGGCCGTCATTTCAACTCTTCAAATTTGAGCGTCGCCAGCTATAAAGTGGCTGCTTTTATTTGCTCTATGTGAAGTGGATTTACTGTTTAAACATTATTCATTTTAAGTGGTAAATCTACAAATATTCAAATCTGAAGCTAAAAAGTGACAATTTGACAGAATTAACCACTAAATTATTATTAAAAAAGTACATATGAGAGAGAAAGAAGAAAGCGAGAGAATGATAAAGAGAGCTACCATGTTCATTAGAGCCTGCATGAACGCTAAATGCACTCGGCCATGCGTTCTTAATAAAAGATGATTATCCCTTCATTTCACCGCCACCTGGGAAACAGGAAGCTCATCAAAGCTTGATTAGATACTGCAGTCAGCCATGCACAGAAACACAAACACGGCCGGCCAATGTATATCTAATTCATAACCTTAGAGTCTTCAATCGTATCCGCAGCAGTGCGTTTTCTGCTTTATGAGAGCTTGGCAGAGAACACAAAGACTGAGGAGAGAAGAGTGTGACAGAGTTGGCGTGGGGCCAGAATAACTAATTTGCTGTAATGACTTTCTGGCAGTTCTGACACAGAGGAGCTCCCACATAAAGTGAGAGGCCGGGCCACGATGGGCAATTCAATTACGATTCCGTCACAGTAGCCGATAGTCGCAGATCAGGGCAACATCAGCACGACAGCCGGCAATGATACGCTACACTGCCGGGCCGAAACAATGAAGCAGGTAATGTCTTTTTTCCTTTTTTCCCCTGGTAAATAAATACAGGACACATCTCTAAGATCCCGCACAGGAACTTTTGGTTGTTTTGTTGCAGAAATGTGAACCAAACCATCCATATGGAAATCAAAAGTAAGACTGCACCCCACTATATATTTTTTTTATTTATGACTAGATGAGGACATGCTGTACTCTTTTTTTTGATATTTATTATGTGCAAAAGGAGAAATAAGAATTGCACAATTGGCACAAAGTAAGTGTTATACTTTTATTCCTAATTAAAGGTTCAAATAATTTGAAATGTTCACAGCAAAGGTCAAAAATCCTCAAGAGGACAAAGCTGAAATTGGCAATGGAAATTAAAACAGGGAGCTCAAATCAGGTAAAAAAAAAAAAAAAAAAAAGAAGACACATTTGATTCCTCGTCCTGTTCCTTCAGTGCTGAAACAATCATGAATTATATTTGGCACAGCCAAAATGATCCCAAGTCTGAACAAAAAAGTAGATCACACTACGTCAAAGAAGTCCCTCAGCTGCTCCAGAATATTTTTCTGCTCTCTGCCTTCCTTTAATTTGCCTGAATAAAAACAAAAATCATATCAATAATGGATAAAATAATACTGGTTAGTGTGACCCCAAATTCACACACAAATAATTATCATTTTACTTTGCTGTTATTTTCAGCTCTGCTCATTGTTTTGGGATTACACCACCCAACTTTTCTGTTTTAAGCCCCCCCCCCCAAAAAAAACCTCTCAAGATCCCGTATGCTACGAAGTCATCGCCAAAAAGCAGGAAAACAACCAGACGATGGAGAGAGCATTTGTAATAAAACATTTATCTCCTAATATTGCTCCTCATCTGCTGAATGTGTACATAAGAAGCTGTTTCTGACATGTTCACTGTCAACTCCAGCTCCTGGTTTGTGCATCTGCAATTTAGAAAAGGTCCATGTGACGTCAGTTTTATTCAAAGACTGACTGTAAGAAGAACTTAGCTTTCAATCACTGTTTCCTTTAAAATATGCTATATTTCATATCTTTGGCGTCATTCTTTTTCAGCACTTTCACAGATTTTTACACCGCTAACCAAAACAGGTAAAACATGGAACAGGAACATTGTAAATTAACAGGTAGATTTACACACTTTTCTCTAAAATTCATACTTATGGGATGTTTATCTTAATTCTTTATCTATGTGAGGGCAACTAGATGTCTTGAAAACAATGATTCTGCCTTGTTAACTTGGGCTTGCAGGCCGAGAAACTTGTGAGTGGCTACCCAGGTTAATGATGAGTGGTTCCTGGAAGATATTAGGTGAAAGGTTGCAAAGACGTTGCAAAAGCCTCCTTGCGAACACTGTGGTCAATAGCAGATTAAAAATTGTCGCTTTTAGTTTGCATAAAAGACAAAAGTCAACTTGTCTGCAAGCACTTGCCAACTACAGCAAGTAGTTGGCACTGTAGTGAAACTTGGAAGTTTGACCTTCGATCCTCTCTAAACAAGTTGGTTGCAAACAAATGATTTACATTTTCGGTCACACGTTTCCAAGGTTCACTACCGCTCACTGGGTAGTTGGTGAGCACAGAAAAGTCGGCGTTTTCGTGCAAACTGTAGGTGACAATCTGCTGGCAACCAAAGCAATCAAAAATGATGCTTTTCGGTGCGACACTCCCTTTGCGGCTGATTTCACCTGCCTACAGCCAGCTACCACTCGCCAGCTAGTCGAGGAATGCACATTTTTCTGCGGATTGCCTGGCTCTGTGAGACCTAAGCTGTAATTCAATTTAGGCTAGATTTGTTTTCCTGCAGAGACGCCAAGAAAATTACCAGACAACATTTAGCTTGGCGGAAATATAGTGAAACATAAAAATACCATGTGATTGACAAACCACAGTACAGTTAGCAGTGCCCTGCGATGACAGTATAAGTGAATGAGCAGACCAAAGAATGACTGGCACTGAACCAGATTCATCAACGTGACGGATTAAGCCAAAGAGGACGAGGGTAAGAAAGAGAGAGGAAGACTGACAGAGAGAAGAAATGATGAAATAAAGGGAGCGGGAGAGGAAGAGAAAAGAAAAATATGATGATGATGATAATAACAGCGTAGCTGCCAAGAGAAATGACAGCAAAGGTTAGAGCTGCCCTGTAGGGGTTGGCTGACATGTGTCACTCAGAGAAAAAGCAGACTCGTGCAGAAAATGCACACACGCATGCATGGACACACTAACACATCAAAATGTCCTCACTCTGATGGACTGAACCTCAAACTTGTCCTCACTAAGACAACTGTGCCATATGGACCTGCTCTTGTAAACATATGGGGCTTTGGTTGTGAGTAAAACAAAAAAACAAAAAAAACACTGTGATGGTCTAGTAACAAGAAACACACATAAACAGATCCTGTACTTAGGAGTTACCACCAGAGGTGTGGACCCGAGTCACATGACTTGGACTCGAGTCAGACTCGAGTCATTAATTTTATGACTTTAGACTTGACTTGAAAAAATGTTCTAAGACTTGTGACTTGACTTGGACTTTTACACCAATGACTTGGGACTTGAATTGGACTTGAACCGGTTTACTTGAAAAGACTTGATATTTTACCCCAAATATAAAATTTAACATGCATATTATATAGAGATTGAAAATGTGACGTCATTCACGGGTAGAACCGCAAAGGATTCTGGGAACTCGTGGCAAGCGGTACTAGCGCACGCAGGCTTTCAATTAAAATCAGTTATACAGCGATAAAAAGAAACACAAAAATGTCAAGAAGCCGTTGTATTATTAACTGCAATAGCCGGTCGCATGACAGCCACGGGAAGCCGACGGGTAAAGAGATCGGTTGTTATCGGATTACGTCGTTGAAGAGAAATTGTTCGAGCCATGTTTCCGAAGTAACAAAGACGCGACGGATGGCCTGGATTGCAGCCATTCAAAGATCAAATATAACGTCCCAGAACACTCCAGCTCACAGGTTAGTCTGCTCCAAGCATTTACACGAAGGTCAGTCTGCTGTTGTAGTTAATGCGTCATTTTTCTTAACATAATTGGTGATATAGGTTACAAGCAAGTCTGGCGCTGAACAGAAATTGTGGCGCTATGCTCCTTTATTTATTGTGCATAAATAGTGAATTGTCCTGACACAATATTGCGTTTCGCTTCTGTTATTATGGTACATTGACAAAAACATATACTTTTATTCACAGGATAAAACAGGTTTTTTGTATCACTAATTGCCCAGTACGATTACAGCATACAGTATTATTGTCACTGCTACATTTCTGTGATGAACCAGAAATTATTTCCACTACTAATTAATTACCGTTGAGCTCAAAGGTCCTATTAATAAACGGTTAAGGAATGTGTATTTATGACGACGATTTGTGAGATTGGTAAACTTATGATACGTACGATGGTCTTTCGTTCTACACGGTGCATTTCAAGGTCCTGCACCCATCCGTCGGTAAACTGTACCTGGACTTGTTGCAGTGACCGGAAGTTACTAAACTTCATGAGTGTGTGCACTCACTCCAAGAAGCGTATGATTATTAATATGCATATAAATAAAGAAGCTATTTTGTGCAAAGATGTCAACTGTAAGAATGCTGTGCATAAACATTTACTCTGCTCCATGTATGATGATATAGTGACTGCTCTGTATAAAAGTGGCACACTGCTTGATAAACAATATAAGCATAAGAAACCTAACATCAGACCTGGCTGGAAAGAACATGTATCCATGTACCATGATGAAGCTCGCATAGCTTATAAATGTTGGGCCATGGCTGGAAGACCTAAACAAGGCCCAGAATTTGAACAGAAAAAATGTGCGAATGCCAGATATAAGTACGCTGTTCGCTTTATAACTAAAAATGAGCAAATGCTAAGAGCAGATTCTTTGGCCAGGAAAATGCTGTGTAATAATACGGCAGATTTTTGGAAAGAGGTGAAAGCTCTTAATAACTGTAAACCATCTCTACCATCAACTGTTGAAGGTGTTTCTGGGGCAGATAACATTGCAGCATTATGGAGACAGCATTACAGTGCGTTGTTTAACTGTATAAAAAGTGAACCATATGAGGACAATCTTGACATGAGTAATGACACAATAAGTGTAAGGACACATGAAGTATATGAAGCCATTCATAGGTTGTCTGATAATAAATCCTCTGGTTTGGATCACATCACTGCAGAACATTTAAAACATGCTAGTGTAAGGCTAGCTCCTCTTTTAGCACTCTGTTTCACTGGGTTTATGATTCATGGCATATTACCAGACTCAATGCTGTGTATTTTACTGGTACCAGTTATGAAGGACAAAGCTGCAAAAGTGAGCTGCTTGGATAATTACAGGCCAATTGCACTAGCCAGTATTTTATCTAAGGTGTTAGAAAGAATCTTGTTTGACAGAGTTAGTGTGTTCATCTCTTCTCTGGATAATCAGTTTGGCTTCAAAGCACGGCACTGACATGTGCATATATGCACTCAAGGAAATAGTCAGTTTGTACAGGGCTAAAAATTCATCTGTCCTCATGTCTTTCATTGATGCCTCTAAGGCTTTTGATCGAGTGAACCACAGAAAACTTTTTGATAAAATGAAGAGATGGGGAGTTCCTCAGTACATCGTGAGGATTCTCTCTTACTGGTACGCTCATCAGAACATGCAGGTTAAATGGGGAAGCAGTATTTCTGCCCCCTTTGGTGTCAGCAATGGTGTTAGACGGGGTGGGATTTTACTGAATATGGTGTGCAATATGACATTGAGTACAATGCTGCTAAAAGTGCTGTTTTGATATGTAGAACCAAGCAGGATAAACAGCTAAATTTCCCTTTGTTTAAACTGGCACAAAAAACTCTTGAAGTTCATAAAAAGGTGAAATACCTCGGTCACTTTATTACTGAGCAAATGAATGATGATGATGACATATACAGACAACGGTGTAAGCTCTATGTGCAGGCAAATACTATTGCACGCAAATTCAGCTTTTGTTCACTTCCAGTTAAAGTGGCTTTGTTTAAAGCGTATTGCACACCGCTATATACTGCCCCCTTGTGGTCATCCTACAAACAATGTAGCATGCAGAAGCTGCATGTTGCATATAATGATGCGATGAGAATCCTTTGCAGGATACCTAGAAGTGGTAGTGCCAGCCAGATGTTTGTAGCTGTGGGTGTTTGGACTTTTAAAGCACTTTTAAGGAAGCTAATGTTCAATTTTAGAGAACGACTGGATGGTTCGAGTAACAGTATAATTTTAGCACTCACAGATCCGACAGTGAGTGGTTCCCGTTACTCATCCAGTCTCAGAAAGCACTGGTTAAAGTGTTTGTGTATTTATTGATTTATTTTAAGTAATTGTGTTTTATGTATATTATGGTTTTATGTTTTTACAAATGTTTTAGATACTTATTTATATACATATATATATTTAATGGTGTATACCTTGTGTTGGGGGGGGGGGGGGGGGGGGAGTGTTGTGTGTGTGTGTGTTTTTTTTTTTTTTTTGTCTTGTTTTTATGGACATGAAGTCTGCCAATTAAGATTGAATTGAATTATAAAGCTCCATTAGAGTGTTCATCATATCGTCCTATATCACTCTTAAATGTAGATTTAAAAATACTGTCAAAAACACTTGCTCTCAGGCTAGAGCAACATCTACCATTGTTAATTTCTCCAGATCAGACAGGTTTCGTGAAGGGTAGGCATGGTTTTTTCAACCTGCGCAGGTTTTTGAACATATTACACACCAAGTCAACTACAACCCCTGAAATTGCCTTATTACTCGATGCTGAGAAGGCATTTGACCGGGTGGAGTGGGATTATCTGTTTTATACTCTACATAAATTTGGATTTGGCCCTAATTTCATTTCATGGATTCAGTTACTTTACTCCTCACCTATGGCACGTGTTAGAACAAATTCGTTATTCTCTTCTTATTTCCCACTTCTCCGTGGTACGAGACAAGGTTGTCCCTTATCCCCTCTTCTTTTTGCATTATCAATTGAACCACTGGCGATTAAACTGCGAGCTGACAGTTGCATTAAGGGCATCTTCAGAGGTGACCAGGAGCACAAAATATCCTTATATGCTGACGACCTCCTGCTGTATATGTCAGAGCCTTTATGCTCTCTTCCCCGTGCTCTTGCCATTTTTGAATGTTTTGGTAATATTTCAGGTTACAAGTTAAATCTGCATAAAAGTGAACTTCTCTGTGTCAACTCTATAGCCAGAAAGATTTCATTTTCAGGTTTTCAATTTAGCGTTAAATCAGGGTATGTGACCTATCTGGGGGTTAAGGTTACCCACTCATACAAAGATCTTTATGAAAGAAACTTTGTCCCGCTGCTTAAAAATACTGAGACAGATCTTCAGAGGTGGAACAATTTACCACTGTCATTAATTGGCCGCGTCAATTCTATCAAAATGAACATACTTCCCAAGTTCCTTTACTTATTTCAATGTATCCCATGCTACTTACCCAATAAGTATTTTATAACACTGAATAAGCATATCTCTGCATTTATTTGGAATGGCAAAAGTCCACGAATTCGTAAAGATTTCATGCAGAGGACTAGGCCAATGGGTGGATTAGCCTTGCCAAACTTTCAGTCTTATTATTGGGCAGCAAATATTCGTAATATGCTGTACTGGATGAGTAATGTTACTACAGAGACTCCAGCTTGGCTCCAAATTGAGTCATCCAATTGTGGCAAAATTTGCCTATCAGCTTTGTTGAGTTCAGCTCTCCCATTAGAACTATACACCTATAAACGTAACCCTTTGTTGTATGACTCGCTCAGAATCTGGGTGCAATGTAGGAAAAGGTTGGGGTTACACTTAATGTCAATTAAAGCACCTATCTGCTCAAACCATATGTTCCCACCCTCCATGATGGACTCTGCCTTTAAAATATGGGAAAGTAATGGCCTTAGAAATATCAAAGACCTTTTTGTAGATGGGATTTTTGCCTCATTCACGCAGCTCCTGAAGCAGTTTAATGTTCCTCGGCAACATTTTTTCCGCTATTTACAAATTCGTCACTTTGTAAAGAGTCGATTTCCTTCATTTCCGGAACTACCTGAGGAAACTTCTTTGGATAAAATTATTAATATAAACGTTCATAAGAGAGGGGCGATTAAAGAAATCTATGCTATACTATTAGATCTTCAATCTCCTTCTCTCTTCATCCTTAAAGCACAGTGGGAGAAAGACCTTGGGATGACTATAACAGATGAGCTCTGGCAATCTTTTCTCCAGAGGGTACACTCTTCTTCGATATGTGCCAGGCATGGGCTCCTTCAATTTAAGGTCCTACACCGATTACATATCTCCAAGGAAAAGTTAGCCAAGTTCTATCCAGGAGCTGACCCTCTGTGTAACAGATGTAAAGCAGAAACAGGTTCGCTCCTTCATACCTTTTGGACATGCCCCAATCTTCATACCTATTGGGTGTCTATATTTAACACTCTGTCAGAGATGTATAACGTTAAATATGAGCCTTCTGCTCTAACGGCTATCTTTGGGGTGATACCTCAAGACATCACTTTGCCAAAATGCTATTCGAATTCTATTGCCTTTGCTTCACTTATCGCAAGGCGCGTTATACTTTTAAGATGGAAGCAGGAAGCTCCTCCCACACATGAACAGTGGCTTGCGGAGCTCATGAGGTTTTTACATTTAGAAAAGATGAGATATACACTGGCAGGTTCAACCACCAAATTTCTTAGGGCATGGCAGCCATTCTTGATGTACATGGAAACATTTAAAATGACCACCTTATCATGACCAGATACCATATCGCTATCATAGCTAACTGTACGCTGAATGTCCCTTATACATTTTATTTTTCTATTTGTTTGTTGTTGTTTGTTTGTTTTTTGTTGTTTTGTAGGGGTTTCTTTGGTTTGTTTGTTTGTTTTTTCCTTCTCTATTTCTGTTATCTTTTGGGGTATTGTAAATACTGAACAGCAAACTACTGTATGTTCAATGTTTTGTTGTTAACATGCTGCTGTGACTGAAAATAAAATTTATAAAAAAAAAAAAAAAGATTGAATTGAATTGAATTGAAATAAATATGCTAAGATGAGATAGCTGACTTCATCTAACTAGCAAATGTTGTCCAGGCTACGTTGGTGATACAGTTTTTTTTAATGTGTATGATATTTTTGTCATGCGATTTTAAAGCTGGTCCTACAACCGCATCCAAGAATAACATGCAGCTTATCTCAGAACTGTCGGTGAAAATTATTCTTGGAGCTAGGTTTAATTGAGCTGCATTTTAAAGAGGTGCAATTTCACAATTTGTGTATATTTTCTAAGTTCACTATTTTGTCATGTGTTGAGAAAAACACAGATTTTAAAATTACATGGTCTAATATTTACATTTAGCATAACTGCAACATTATTTTTTCGGTTTTTTTTTTAAAGACTCGAAAGGACTTGAAATTCAAAGTTTCAGACTTGTGACTTGACTCGGACTTTTACACCAGTGACTTGAGACTCGACTCTGACTTGCCTGACATTACTTGAGACTTGACTTGAGACTTGAGGATAAAGACTTGAGACTTACTTGAGACTTGCAAGACAATGACTTGGTCCCACCTCTGGTTACCACCTGACATGTGTGAGTGGTAAGCGAAAGGCGAGTGGCAGGGAGGTGAAGGGATGAGAATCAAACCCACCTGACATTTTGACAAATACGTGCAGACGCTTGCTGTGACTTGTAGCTTTGACCTGCTGTGTCAGACCTGCTCTCACGGACATATGGGACTCTGATTCTAACACCCTGTGATGCTGTAAAAAAACAAAAACAAAGCAAAACAAAAAAAAAAATCCCCAAAATAAAAAAGGTGTGCTTTCCAGAAGCACCTTTCTCTCTTGGGCATTAAAGCACTAGAGCTCCTCATCACATCTGGGCTCCTCAGCATCAAGGGCACTTAGTACACATTCAGCTGGAAACTATTTTCCTCCAAAACACCTTTACTGCAGGGAACATAATATCCACAGTGCAGCAGGTACCACTTTCACTACACACACGCTTGATGAGAGCGTTAGAAGCATTGGTAAAAATTTATCAAAAAGAGGTAAATAACACTTGAAAGTACTTGGTATCTTGTGCATTGCATCGTACACAAATATTTTATCAATATTTGCACTCTCTGCGGCCTCTCAGTGCATGTTCGCACCTATAGTTTATTTACTCTGGTCTGAATCAGTTCATGGTTCTGGAAGCCAAAATGCATCAGTACAAATGTTCATTGCGCTTTGTGGTCAGATGGGTCTGGGGCAGGGGCAACAAACAAACACAGGAAGAAGCTGGTGTTTTCTGGGCTAGTGGATAAAATTGAAGATTTCCATTCATCTTATGGCTAACTGCTTCAGTTTGTGCACTCTGTCTATAATACTGAGCCATATCCCAGAATGTAAAGCATACCTTGCTACTTCAAGCCTTTTAGCTCAGACTTACCATACCATACAATACCATACTATATTTATAAAGCACTTTAAAACAACCACTGCTGACATAAAGTGGTGTAAACTGGAACTGAATAATGAAGATACATTAAATATAAATAAAACCCATTAAAACGTCAAATAACGAAAAGATGTGCGTGACTCGAAAGCCAAACAATAAAAGTTAGTTTTAGGACGTGTTTTAAAAGCAGCAATCATTGAAATCACATGACATTTTCACCAAAAACAAACAATGCTGGAGTTTATTTGAAACTTGACCGAGATTATCTCCTCCAATCGGTCTCGGTGGGGTCATTTTTGTCACGGTGTCGGGTTTGACCGTGACAGTATTTGGTGTTTGCCTGAAACTGTTTCCCTCTTTCACTCTGTCATGTCACTGTGTCTGTGTCTCAGCGTTAGTGATTTCCTGTTTTATTGTGACAGTCACTTGTTCTGTGCGCATTGTGTTCAGTTTTGCTTCACTTGTCTGGTTTGTCAGACTTAGTTCATCTGTGTTCCCGGTGTGTTTAATCTCCCTAATTTCCTTGTGTGTCATGTCATTGTCATCTTATCCCCTCTCGCTGTGTGATCCGTCTGTTTGAAGTTTTCTTTGTCACCTGATTTAATATCCCTGAGTTCCTGCTTTATGTCCTGTAAACTCAGAGGTCTAACTTAAAGAGCAGCTTTAATGCTGAGTCCTGCATTTGGTCCAGTCTTGCCTACCGCACACAGTGTGTTACGACAGTTTATGCAGCTAATGATTAGAAGTGACAGGAAACATTTTGTTGGGCATCATTATAAAACAAATCCATAATAAACTAGAATTTCAGCATTTCAAGTTGTCTGAAAGGACTATAATACTCCTGCATGTTCTCTATTTTGAGGTTTTGCCTGTGATGAGAGCCTTCAGGCAATCAAAGGTCTTTTCATACCAAAGCAGGTGACTTGTGCAGAGCAGGATGAAGAGTGAACGATCTGTTCACTTCCACAGACAAAAAAAACTAAACTTAAACAACACCTTTAGTCACAAAACTCCAGTGAAATGCCACAATATGAGATGAGTACCTGTGAGCAGGGTGATTTCATCATATTTGCATGAACTTAACTGAGAGACGTTTACACTAGTTTAATCTGTATGCCTAAAATCTCAGGTCAAATCTCTGTAACCTTTCAGCAAATTAGAAACTTTTTTCTTGTTCTGATGTTTCATCATATCTCTATTCTCCTTATCAGTCGCGGCTAAATCTATACAGCTTCTTCCAGGTGCGACACAAACACACAGAGGCTGGATTACATGCGAAACTACAGCTCGAGATGACTCATCCTTCCCCATTTCCCATCAGGACCAATATGGGACGCCATCTGCCTCAGCCGAATGATGACTGAGCCTTCTCTTCTTTCCCCATCACTTGGAGATATTGCTCAGTCCGAGTTTTTACTCAAGCAAATAAGGAATGAGTCAATCTCTAATCTCACCGGAAGAATCCGGAAGCATTGCTCAGTGAGTGAACAGACAAAGACACGCAGTCATAAGACGAGCTAATAATGGGTAATGATTCTCTTCTTGGAAATGTTTCTGGTGAATGAAAGTAGGAAAGCGTGAAAAAGAGACTTTCTTTAAAATGCGCCGCGTCGAAAATCAACACATTTCCTCCCGCTTCACTGCAGTTTCAAATGAGAAAAAAGGTTTAAGGTTTCAGAGTTGCTACAGGTGGAGTACAGTATGTATGAGGCGATGGGGCTGACTTTGATGGAACCCTATTTTAGCCTCAATTGTGTTGGTTTAAGAGCCAACATCTGAGGTGTGGTTGACAGCGTATGAGCAATTCTCACACTTCATCATGTTAGCACTCTCAGACTGTAGATGGAAAGAGAGCAGCTATGAACAGTATTACATTATATAGCATAAACAATTGTAATTATATTATATTGACTTTTATGGGTGACTCCCAGGCACTAAATATGTATGTCAGAAAGGTTGAAGGCTGTTACTGGAAGAAATTGGCTGAAATTCAGATGCTGCCCCAAAAACCTAATTGTGATTGCTTTGGTTGGCAGCAGATTGGTGTGGTTGCCAAGAGTTTGCATGGAAGACACCAGCTTGTCTGCTATCATTCCCAAACTGTTTGCTGAGGGGTAATGAAACTTGAAAAAGTGCTACGCAAACAATAATGGAAACAGTTTACCTTCAAAGTTCTGCCTTAATGAGGATAATACACGTAACTATAACTAAACTGACTGTGATGAACATTTTTATTTAGACTTTGGATATTTACAAACCTGTGTGTCTACTTTCTGTGTTTATATTCTAATAGCTATACTGTTTTTGCTAACAACACCTTTCCCGTAAAACAGCGATACTTAAAACGACCAAAGCTAACACTGAACTGATGACGAACTGAATAAAAATGAAACATTTTCAAATGATAAAATAAGCAGCTCCATTCTGGAAACTAAAGAGAAAGACGTCAGCACGAAATAAAAATAAAAACTAATTTAGGAATACAAAAGTGGAACAACTCTGCGCCTTAGTGCTGCAACCAGCACTTCCAAAGGCACAGTTTCACTACCACTTGGGAATAAACATTTTTTCTCTAGCGATCTGTTGCCAGGAGATTACAGACCCTTCTCGATGGCTGCGTAACCTGTTATTTCATGTAATATCAAAATATCATAATGCTGGTCTGTTTCTGCTGTGTGCATAGAAGCATTAGCAAACAGTTGCTTTTCATTTTAGCTTAACAAATGTTAAGATTATGGGTTTAAAATGCTTTTTCTCTGTAGTCAGTCTGCAAGGGAAGATTTTGGTATTTTCACTTGCTGGTTTCTGCTGTAAGCGACCACCTTTCTGCCATTTGATGGCATGAAAAAAAGAGAACAAATCAGCCTTTAGATCAAATTTAAACAAGATGTTAAAAGGCTGAATAGAACTGAAGGATTGGGTTTAGTGACACTTGGCATTTGTGATCAGCTGTTTTGTTTGCTGACTAAACCTGCATGCTTTAGGGGTGACTGTAACTTATGAGACAGAGCTCGTCATCTACTGATCTGAAGCTCGGTACTTCGGTCGCTGGCTGCTCCAGTCTCCATGGCAAAGCATCCTCAGGTAATATTCTGAATCCAGCAACTCAAAGTTGTTCTCTGATGCATTCATCAGAGTGTGAATTTTAGATAGAAATCACTAGAAAAAAAGTGCTCGAGTGAATGATAAAGTGCTTTGAGTGCTCAAGTAGAACAGCGCTATATAAGAATTGGTCCATTTACCATTTACGGGAGATCGCATTTCCCGAAGCACACTGTTCAAGAGCACGTTTGCCGTGGGGCTCCTCTCAGGATTCACCTCAAACCTCTGTGGTAATTTTGATAACGAAAAGCCAACCAGTCAGTGAAAACCCTGTGAAGCATCTTCATGTTTGTCAGTCTAATATTAGAGCTTTAGTCTCACTCTTAGACTCAAACTTTGAAGCTCTTCAGGATTCAGTGGCATGGAAACTTACTGTTAATGCTGTCAGCGTGAAAGGTGGCCCAGCAGTGAGAAATCATGTTTCCTATTAGGAATTGCCACTGTGAAGAAATCCTGACACACACACACACACAGCAGAAACAGATGATCTAGTATCAGAGAGATTAATTTAGCCTGCATTTCAGACTTGGACTTATCTGTCCTGTGTCAGCAGCTAAAATGTTAATAATTATGCATGATGAAGATACTTCGTTAATTATTTTGTTCAAAGGATCACTAATTGGGCAGCAGACATTTGAATTTTTTTATAGTGTAGGTTTTTTCACATCCTCTCATCTTTCAATCTTAAAAAAAAAAAAGTAAAACTGTTTGGTACTGCTTCCTGTTTCCAAATTTTGCCAGCCAACATTTTGAATAAATAAGAAGCCCATATGTTCACATACAGTACAATTTGCTATTTGAAGCCAGTAAAAGTTTCAGTACTTATAGACAAATAAATTAAGTTTCCATAAGCTGTAAGTGTGAGGGTGTATGAATCAGAGCCAATACATGTCCAATGAGGATTTATTAATTAGTGGAATGAAAGGAGGGATGCAAAAAGAGCCCGGGCTATATCTGTCATGGTCCTGGGCCATGTGGGCCCAGTATTCTTAGTTTTCATGTATTTTTGTATTTTGTTCTTTATTTAGGCCATGCTTCCTGGGTTGATCTGTTACGTTGTTCCTTATGTGTTTTCCCTTCGTGACTCTTACCCCCTGTGTGCCCCTCTGTGTATTTATGAGCCCTCGTCTCTCTTTGTGCTTTATTCTATGTTTTCCCCAGCCCGTTATGTCTGCGTTCTCCCCGTGCTCTCTCTCCTCCTGTTTGAACCTCTGTGTACTTCCTGCTTTACTTTGCCCATCTCCCATCAGTGTTACGTTCACTCCTGCCGTGTCTTGTTATGATTATCAGTGTCACCTGTGTTCCCCGTGTGCATCCACTTCCCCTGATCATCCCTCATGTGTATTTAGTCTCTGTGTTTCGTACAGTCTGTGTCGCGTCGTCTGTGTTCCCACCCTCCGTGTTTCCATGCCCGGTCTATTGTATTCCAAGTCATAGCCTTACCTTAGTTTATTCCCAGTTTAGGTTTCTGTTTAGTTATTGCTCTTGTGCTGCCCTTATTCTGGTTTGCTTCTTTTGTATTCATCAGCCACAATAAAAGGCTCGCTTTTGTTTAAGTTCACTTCCTTATCACTCGTGTCTGCACCTGAGTCCTCCACGCACTCTCCACTCGGTCCGTCACAGCGGACCGTGACAATATCAGTCTTTTGGTAACATGACTTGTCATAAATGTGCTCTAATTAAAATAGTTTAAGACATACCAGCTGTTTGCATCACCATGACGCCCCCCCCTCTCCCCCTTTTCCTTCCTTTTTTTACTTCAAGTGATTAAGGTGCCATTTGCTTTACCTATTATCAGTCTTCCACTGGATGGAGATAAGGTCCTCAAGGAGCAAAGAAACATAAATCAGACTCTTAAAACAAATGTGCGGTGGATGTAGTCTGCAGAGATATGCAGCGTGATCTATTGAGACGTTAAGGCTGCCCTATATTATTCACAGCCATGTATAGCTGGGGTCAACAACATGGCTGCTTTGGGAATGAGAGGTCTAAAAGCACTGTATCATTATAGATACATTTTACAGCCCTCAGCTGAATTTCATCCAGGTGAATTATGTCTAATACGTTAGCTTGATGTCTGCAGAAGGCCAAAGGGTTTCATACCTCTATAGTTAGATGAGTGTTTAGCTGATATGGAGCATGCATGTTGGATGATAAAGCTTTATATGCAGGATAACGTCTGCTGAATATTTAGATTGGTGTGAGTTCTGTACATCTATCCGTATCTTCTTTGCTTTATGTGACCCAAAGGAGCTACTAAGTTCTGTATGTGTTTCCTTGTTGCATTATACGATTCCACTTGTAACCTTTCACCACAAATAAAGCCATTTATTGTTCAGTTTTTTTTCAAATATATTTTGTGAGAATTATTTTTATACAGCATTTAATACACCATGTTATATTTTTAGCTCGGTCAAAAGTGGCAGGAAATGTTGCAATGTGACATGAATTAATAACAAGGTAAGTACAGTTTCAATCACCTTACAATGCTTTTCTTTAGGAACAAAGACATTTCGTGTTATGTTAACAAAATTAGCTGCAAAAGACTCTTTGCCTAAGTGAAATATACAATTTACACCAAGTGGCACACGCTAAAACTAGGACCTGTAACACCAAACAATCCTAGTAGAAGCTCTACTTAGAACTACTTTGCGGTTTGCGCATCAGATGGTGAGCTATGTTCATCATTTCAGTCTAAGACAGTGTCATTAGTTTTGCAGATAGAGTACTTTCAGCTGCTCCATTATTTCCCAATCGGTCGACCCCTTAGGAACAGCCAGCTTCCCTTCCTAATACAACTTCGGCTTGGGAATGACCCCTTGATGTCAGGTTTGTGTCTTCTCCCCTTTATAAATAATTTGCACACCTTAGCTATTCTGTCATGACGACAGTTGGTTAGTTCGAGTCAGAATACAATTGTTTAGTGACAGGTTACTTCCCATCAGGCATCCTGTGAAATCACGTTGTGATCCAAAGTCGTCACCCAGAGGTTGATTGGTGTTGCATGCTCAACCTCTTCCTCAACCTTTACTACAACAAGTTACTGAAGCTGAACACTGCAATCACTGGTCGCTACTATAAAAGCTCGTTGTTTACATTCTGTTCAGAGGATACACTACTTTAGGATCAACGGCTGCGTGCGCTGTGCCATACAAAATGCTGTTCTGTTCAAATGAAAGGCTGCCCTTTTAACAAATATGCATCCAGCTGTAGGTTATTACAGAAAATACCAAGACAGGTCACAACGAGAAAGCAGTCAGAGGGAGAAGATTTATTTTTAACTGAATCACAGGCACTAACCTTTGACTCGTAACTAGATGAAAGCATGTTCTTCCATCATCCAATAAAGTGATATGCCCGTGGTTTGGCCTTGTCATAGCTGAGCACTGAGCGGAGGTACCGTTTTCAGACTAAGCATTGCGAGGATAGAGCCCCATGGGGCACACAAGCCCAGAATCTGGCCAGCCAGCTTACTGCACAGCAGGAATGGTATGTGTGTGTGGAAGGGAGTGTGTGCTTATGTGTATTAAAGGTAATGATGCAGGGAAAAAATAAAAAGAGCAGATTTTTATCATCATAGAGTAACAGCAAGGGCCCACCATAAAGTGGTAAATCTAAACCAAATAAAAAGAAAATTCTCTTCGGTAATAGCTTTTGCAATTAAGCTGAAGATGCTACTTGCAGGATTTGTTCAACTATTGCTGTTGTCACACAAATACTAAACGTTTAATCAGAAACAACTATTAATAAATACAGAGTTTTGAAAAAAGAAACTGTTATATTTCACTTCTGAGTCGAGAATAAAGCATGTACTCTGGGGGATATAACTTTGATTTGAATTTTACTTTCTTTGATTGTAAATGTAAAACATCACTGTGCAACTACACTGGCTTTTTCACCACATTCATGCTGTTAAGTATTGTAATCCTCAAGTTCTCTCAGTGTTTTTTTAAAATGAAGAAATTTAGCACCACTCAGCTTGCTTTGAAGAACCTTCAAGTGCTTAATAACTAAGCAGACTCTTGCTTCTCACATCAAAATACCCTACTACAGTACAAACACATGCTTAGAAGAGAGTGGGAAAAAATTCTCAAAGAAATGTGGTTTTTATTGCCTCTTTATGTAATCAGCTCATTTCATCTGCTGAGTTAGGGAGCAGTAATGTAATGATGCAGATGATGGAAATCAACTTTCATGATTGGCACACGATCAAAGAGCTGCAGATGCAAAGGGATGGATTACTGCATGCACATGGCGTGAAATGCAAATGTTTCTTTAATCAGAAGGTTCAAACGATCATTTAGTTCAACTGATCACAGAATATTGGTGAAGGACGCTTTCATGTAGGAAGGTGGATGTTTACGGATGTACGCAGGGGGCGGAGGCCAGCAACTTTTTTTTCAGGGATGTCTGTGAGGCGACAACATGCTATGACAGCAACTTAACACTAAGACTGGACAGGAAGAAACCGCACATAAATTGAGTTTGAGAAAAGAGAGTTGGTTCTGTGCTGACAATGTTGATTTTATGTTTCTTCTTCTTCTTCTTCTTCTTCGCACGGATTAACTCCAGTCATTAATGATTATCTCTAAGCCATCCATCTATCCATATTCAACACCATATCTGCATTGCAAAAGCAGTCTAGGCAAAGATGCCTCTCAGTCAGCCTCCTCCAGCTCTAAAAGGCATTTTCCAAGCGAGCCGAGACATTCTCTCCAGCATATCACTGGTCTATCCCTGGGTTTCCTTCCAGAAACACCTCAATTAGAAGGCGTCCTAGTTAGATGCCCTAACCACCTCAACTGTCTCCTTTTGATGTCTAGGGGGAGCAGTTCTACTCCGAGCGTCTCATGAACGGCTGAGTGCACACACCCCTTGTAGTAAGCCCATCTTGACAATCCTATACTTCTCAATTCAATATTATTTATATAGAGCCAAATCATAACGAAAATGCCCTTTATATATTGTAAGGTAAAGACTCTACAATAATTCAAAGAAAACCTCAGAAATCAGAGGACACCCCTATCACCAAGCACTTGACGACAGTGGGAAGAAAAAAAACTCTTTTAACAGGAAGAACCATCCGACAGAACTGGTTAGGGGTACACAGTAGGTGAGGATAGGAATGTAGCTGGCCCAATAAAACAACAGCTTTGTCTTCCTTCAGCTCTCTTTACTGTTACAGCATCCATGTCACTGCAAACATCTGTCCATCTCCCACCCTGTTTTTCCCCTCGTGAAGAGAGTGATACTTAAATACTTAAACTTTACCCATTTAAATTCCTCCACTTGAGGGAGTAACTCCAATCTTTTCCAGATGAGAACCATGGTTTCAGACGTCAAGGTGCTAATTCTCGTCCCAGGTACTTCACGTTCAGCTACGAAGTGCTCCAGTGCAAGATGGAGATTACTGCTCGATGAAGCCAACAGGAACACTGAACCTGACCTGTCCCTTGGCTTTACCTTGAAATTTTGTCCATAAAAGTTATGAAAATAATTGATAAACAAGGGCAGACAATTATTTCCCAGTGGAGTGTCTGTCTCTATGCCTGTGCTGGAACAGCTGATTGTATAACAAAATAATGATAAATTAGGTCAAAGAATTAAATTTAGTTTAAGGAAGACGCCACAGTGCAGTTTCCTTTACCAGCTTTTGTTACAGATAAATATGTACCAAGAAGTGTATGAAATATGCACTGGAATATTACACTAGAAAAATTAACAGGAGAGCAATTAACAAATACAATCCAATAAAGTGCAAAGTTCAACAACACCTCTCTGCCACTGTTGTGACAAAGGAAGTATTGCTTGGCTGTGCAGATATTCATGTCTGTAGACTGCAGTAGGATGCTGTCAGTCAGGGTGTGAGCTTCACCTTCTCTCTTGTATGGACAATCAACCTGCTAGAGTTTCTAGTTTCAATAAGTCAGCTGAACCATAAACCACCTCAAACAGATGCTCCATCTTGCACAGAGGCTAGGCTGGGTATATATCTGTTTTGGACTGACGTGCTCCTTCAAAGGGAGTACCCCATTGTGATTCGATTATTCTGAGGAGCGCTCGGCAACGAGCTGCACACAAGCTCCACTGCGCTCTGATGTTTTGTCTTTCAGCTATGCGACGACAGTTACATTAGGGTGCCGAAATGTCCTAAAGGATTGTTCAGTCAAGTGTCACGGTTGGACTTTGAACTCCAGGTATCAACATCAGTTTACCAACCCAATAATGAAGACTGTGGTGAGGGGGCAAAAACGTTTAGCTAGAGGAAGAAAGAAAAATATTGGGGAAAAGGAAAAATGAACAAAACAGGAAACAGTAAAGGAGAGAACTTTGACGAGTGAATGAGCTGTACAGCAGACCTGGTTATTTGAAAACAGTCATTCTGCACCTACTTGCACAAAAAATTTGACTTAAACTACACGCTGAGAGTAAAATCATAGAGCAGCGCTAAGAGTTAGCTGGTAAAACTGTGAAAATTTACAAATTACCTGCAAGAATATTACAAATTCAGTTTGAAATGTCACCAAAAAAAGCTTTTTTCTGCGACCACATGAAAATCTGTAATTTATCTGAAGAAAAAGGAAGCGAGGCACACACCAACCAGCCTTTATCCTTAAACAAACCTGGTTCCAACTCGTTACAAACTGAGAGCGGCTCATTCAATGCCACTGGATCTTTGGGGCTTTTTAAGGCGCCTCCTTAAGCTCGTGCCTATCTGCTGTCCTCATTATACCCTGTCTATATGATAAGCCAAATAGGACTGAGCCAGTGCTGTGAGATACTGAAGGCCATTTGACGAAAGGTTATTTTATGATAAATGTCACCATCCCCCGTGGGTACTGGACTTGCGGTCCAAATTTCCTGCAATGATGAGAGAGAAGCAGACGTTTCACATGCTGCTTTTACGAATATTTAGCACAGTTTGGGGAAAGATAAACTGGAACTTATTAAATAAACCAGTTTGGACACCCACTTTTGAATCAATCTACAATAACAAGCTCCCGACCGGAAAATATGAGCCAACCTTATTTTTTTTGTCCTCATAAAGTCAGCTATACATTCCTATGCACTGCAGTTTGATATGTAAATGCACCAAATGTGATTCAATTAATAATTCACAAGCTTGTCATTAAGGTCAGCCGCTCCAGTGTTTTCCAGGCCGTTTCACACCTTGTAAGTGGACGTTGAAGAAGCTTGTGTTATTAAGCTTGATGTAGAAAATTAGAGCACTGGTCCCAGTAGGGTTGGAGTCTTGGAATATGATCAGAATGCCAGGAGAAATAAGTTTGCGACCATCTGCCTGCTTGTGTCTCAATATGTTCGAAAATGTGGGGAGTGAATTCAATCCATTCAGAGCCTAATTAATCCCATGCAGTCGGAGATCACAAATGAAAGCTAGACTACCAAACAGATGGAAAAAACTAAGGAAGAGAACATTGTTTTAAGCATTTGCAGGCATTTTCTCAGAATACGTAGCAGGAGAAACACTCTCTGCTCAGGAGAGTTTGCAAAACTGAAAAGATTATTTAATATAGACAAAATGATGCACTCCTATTTGATTATCAGACAAAGTCGATTTGAGACTCAGCTTTTTAGCACGAAAGAAATCACAGTGGTTTCTGAGTTCAATCTGCCACTGTTTGCACGACATTTGGAGATGGGACGCTCAGACGCAGCAGCAGGTTGGGACGCTGCTGAAGACTAAAAGATGGAAAATCTGGACAAACCACAAACAATAAAAGCCTTAAGAGCTTGAACATTTTGTAGTTTTTCAGCAGCAGGAATAAGAACATAGCTGATGACAGAATTAATCATTGTAAACTTATTGTTTATACAGACATCAATTCGCCCTGAAAAGGTTTTCTGACATTCATTGTGGAGAAGAAATTAGACCGACTGCGATTTTTCACTTTTATTGACAATGATAATGACAGATATTTAATCAGGTTACGTGTCAAATACAATTTGGTCCAATTCAATCCGGTTCCAATCCAATTTTATTTATACAGCACTTTTTTTTTTGATAAATTGCTTGATAAACCACAGAAACACCACATAGCAAACCAATAAGAAGACAAAACACAATAATGAACAGAAGGTAAGAACACGCCACTCTCATTCTGAGTTAAAAACAAAGGAATAAAAAATGAGTTTTAAGAGATATTAAAAAAAAAAACAAAAACAGGTAGTGAGAGGGAAAATCCTAACATGGGCAGGGGGATCATTCCACATATTAGTATATTACGGCTATAATATTATGGCTTTTTCATGAATGCCAGGAGCAGCTGGTCCATGGACCTCAGCTTAAGGGGAACATATGGCAACAGCAGCTCAGACATGTACGGTGGTGCTGATCCATTAAAGGTTTTAAAAACAAATAATAAAATCTTAAAATTAATCCTAAAACAAATGAGGAGCCAGTGGAGGGAGGCCAGGACGGGGGAAATGCACTCCTGTTTGCAAGGACCAGTTAAAAGATGAGATTAACTGTATTGGGAAGGCCAACGTAAAGTGCATGACATTGGTCCAGACACATTGTGATAAAAGTGATAAAACTAGTTTTAATGACATCAAAAATCTGCTCATGTAGGTTAAATTCACAAAATGTATTTAAGGGAATAGTATCGTATTTTATACACAATGTAGGAGTAGGTGTGGGTACTTGTAAATAACTGGACCTGCTTAGCTTTTTAGATAGAAATGTACTGTAGTATATTATTAACTAACTAGTGAGCTCGTTCTCCTTCTCTTGAAAATCATTTCTATAAAGATAGAACACATTTTGGTGTCAAATTGGAAGAACAGGTAAAAGACCTCCCAGCCCACTGTTCATTCAGTGGTGCTGGTTTCAGTCATTATGCAAATGTACTGTTTATAAGGTTGGGAAACCTGCAGCCAGCTGACACTGAAGACGTCACTTGGATGAAAGACGAAACGTTTCTCCCACTGAAAACGCTCCGTCCAGATGAACAGAATCAGCCTTTTGGGAATGGGGAATAGACTATATGAAAGGTAAAAGTGAGGTCAGAGGTCAAATGTAATTTTATATTTAGACTCTTCATATACCAGCCTTATTTTCTAAATGTTGCCAAATACAAAAACAGCTGGATACTTTTATCCATAGTTTTAAAATATGAAAGACATTTTATGAAAGTTTGACCATATGACCTTAAAGAAGAGGTCAGAGGTCCAAAGTAACATGATATTTTTTAAATTCCCTGTAACACTCCATCACATATCTACTGTATATGTTGTCAACACGAACACTGGCAGTCAGAAACCTAGGTTTTAAAAAGCTCTATATAGAATTTTTATGACTTTGACCCTCAGTTCAGTGTATTGACCTCTAAGCAGAGGTCAGAGGCCAAATGTGACATGATATTTTAAATCTTTATATGGTGCTTTCTATGAAAGCCAACACAGACAGCACTTGTGTGAATCATAGTTTCTACGTTATAATGTTTTTTGTCTATTTTCAGCAAATAAATCATTAAGCTGACCTTAAAGGCAAATTTGAATGGATTGTTAACATGACCCCACCCTTCGCCCCTACAAAGTTTTAACAGGATTAATTCAAAACATTTTGAGCTATCGTGTTTACAGACAGAATGACATGCAGATGCTACTAAAAACATAAGCTCCTTGGTGAAGGTAACCAAGAACTATAAGGTTGCATGCTTGTTTGAGCTTAAACAAACAGTTTTACTGCCTGTTACACTGTTTTAGGATTTTAGAGCCTAGAGAGGCTGAAAGGTCAGTCCTCCACTGAGACAGAACAAATCAGCACCTTACCTGATGACTTCACAGACAAGTTAGTCATGTAAGGTCAACAATATATTTAATATCCTTTTAAGATTATTTTTAATTAAGACCAAGCTTACTGTTGTTGTTGAATGAGGTTCTGAAATTAGAAGAAACTAATTTTAAGCATTGAATAATTCAAGTTTTGTATCATTTATAACCATTAAATAAATGGTTACATATTTTTCTTTCCTCCAGTGTCACAGATTCATGTTAAAATATTACTGTGGCAGAAGGTGCAAAGTGTTTTATAGCTCCAGAAACGTCTACTTAACAATTCACTTTACTTTAACCATGAAATTAGAAATAGCAGAAGATCCAACCTGAGTCAGAGTGACTTTTGAACCTGAGATTTTTAATCACCAAGTTTGTTTGCAGTGGATTAATGGATTTGATTTAATATCTTTGTTTTGGAGTCACAGAGTCAGAATTGGTTTGATCATAAGAGGATTAAATTATTTAATCCTAGTAGTAGAACCTTCTTTTTTAGCCTCACTGAGAGAATTTTTAAAATTTGGATACTGTACACAAGCTTGAAACCAAACCACTAGACCGGACAGCCCGTTTACTCTACTGGCCTGATTTAAAGCACCTAAGATAAAAAGCAATCCTTTTTCATTCTCTCACTGTTGTACTACGATGCGTCGTCATTTATCCACTCGCAGTATCGCTCTGCCCAGACACCGCTGGCCTGAAATCCTTGAATAATATGCAAAGGCCCTCAGTGATAGGATGTGACCTTGGGCCTGTTTATAATTAAACCCCCAACAGAAGCTGCCCTTCATTTTTGCTACGTTTTAAAGGTCGTGCACATGATGAGGGAAAAATAATAAAAAAGGGATGAAGAAAGAAATCTCCCACTGAGCGGGCTAACATGGCCTGTGACCTCCTTCTCCCCAGTGCATATTTAGGCAAGGCAAGTTTATTTGTATAGCACAATTCAACAACAAGGTGATTCAAAGTGCTTTACAGAGACATTAGAAACAAGAACAAATAAAAAGCATGATTTAAAATTGATTAAAACAAGCAAATAACCTAACTAACTAATTAACAAACAAACAAACAAACAAACAAAACAGTATATAAAATCAAAACAGATAAAAATTTACCACAAATTAGGATCTTTCAAAGGATTGCACAGTACGTGGCAGCGAAAGCTCAGGGGGAATGAAAGTGCTGTAAGGCCATATGAAAAGTCTTTATCTTAACTTAACTTGAAATGTGTCTTAATCACATATGACTCAAAAAAATAAAAATAAAACAGAAACATGTGGGCTGAGAAAGGCAGAAATATAAGTGTTCTTGGATAAATAGTTATCAGGCGGTAAGCTAAACATTTCTCTTTTAAACTTTAAATAGTTTTGCGTGCATATAAAGTGGAAGCATATAAGCATTAATCCAATTTGAAGTTTTGCTTTGGGCATCGTTTATCTTGTTTTTCTGAGAGCACCGAAATGATGCGCGATATAAAACGTTCCTCACAGGCGCTATATGGTTTTATTCTCTAAAGTAAATCTCATTGGATTAGAAGAAAAACAAAAGAAAAGGAAAAGGAGAACAAACTCAGAGAAATGAAACTCGCATTGTTAAACTTTGTACATCCTCTGAATGGCGCATAGGATTTGTTTCTCGTAAGCTCATCAGTCATAATCTTTCCTCCTAATTTAATCGGTAAGTGTGGATTTTTAAACATCGGCGTTCACTCCTGAAGGGAAAACGCAGACACACTTTAAACTGAAAGGGATGAAAAATCTCACTAAGCTCTTAAAAAAAATGAAACTTGCACTGGTGACGTACTGTAAGTTGTTAATATTTCATATCGGTTTTGTCAGATTTTTCTGTAATTAAATATAAACTTTTGAGTAAATGTAGTTTTTCCAATATTCAGTGATTGCAGTGTGTAATTATTGTGGCAGCTGGGGTCAAGAGAGGATTTTCTATCTCCAGGAAGAATAATGGTATATATAATAGATAAATGTTTTATTTCTGTTACACTGTCATCTTCCATTATTGCTCACGTCATCTTTTAAAAGCCCTGCACTTAAATCATTACCTGCTGTCAGCTGTATTAAACAGGAAAAAAAACATCTCCACGAGGAACCATGAAACTTTGATGAACTGTGGGTTTAGAAAATTCTGCACTCAGGACATCCACCTGTTTTAGTTACACTTCCACGTTTGCCTGTAAACTGACTGTCCTGCCTAAAAATGAAGCCAGACGTGGTCCAAAATCTCACCGTATTTTCCATGTTCAATTCTAAAAATATCTCCAACACCACAGAAATACAGCAACAAACCATGACAGAGTTTTACTGACTGTAGACACTCACTGTTGTACATTTCTCTGTACACAAGGATGACGATTTGAACCAAAATGTAAAAATTTGAATTCATTACTTCATAAGACCTCAGTCTTCATTCTCAGTGTTCATTATCTGTCAACACTTTTGTAGGCCTGGCACTTATTTTTGTCCTCCACTTGTCCAGTTTCCTTAAATTTTTAAGGAAACACCACACACTGTGCTGAGATATGAAAGACTTCTTGCCAATAGATTTTACAAAATCACATTGTTAGTGCAAAGATACTACTAAAACAAACAAACAAACAAACAAACAAACAAACAAACAAACAATGAGGGTGATAATGAGTGAGTGAAAACCAGGCAATGTCCAAAGAGATTCAGACAGCATGGAGAACTACTGCTCAAGAGCTCTTTAAAAAATGATGAGAAAGTCTAGCTTGGAACCAAAATATCAATAAATTTGCATAGTAATGTATTCTGCATCTTAAATTAAGAGTACATATAAACATAGTGGATATTTTCTGTATGTTAACTCCAAATATTTTCTTACAGTTTATTAAAATGCTCATTTTATCGGCTGATAGTACTGTTTGGTAGCTACTGGGCTCTATGAGGTCTCTCCCCAGCTGGGTGATCCATCATGCGGGAGGATGAGAAAGAATGGCAATGATTCCCTGAATTACCTCCGACACACACACACACACACACACACACACACACACACACACACACACACACACACACACACACACTCTCTCTCTCTCTCTCTCTCTCTCTGGGAGTTGCCAGGTGGTGAAAGCGAGGAGAAAAGATGAGGTGAAGAAGGACAAGGAACAGGGAGAGTGTACAGAAAGAAATGTACAGAAAAGCGCAGGAGAAAAAGGGCAGCAGGAAGAGCAGAGACACAACAGGCTGTGAAACACAGCAGTCTGGGTCGAACGCTCGCTCCCTTAGCAACTGCCAAACTGACTTAAATTGCTGCAAGTTGCTGAAATAAACACCTTCCCACAAATCTGCACCCCAGCGCTTATTCTCTGTATGCACACCCATGTCACTGCGAACATTACATTTCAGTCTGCAGCGTATCTTTACGAGCTACAAGGTAAAAGAAATGGTCAAGGTGCTTTTCCTGATTTAACTCCCCATTAGCTCTGCTCCACGTTCAGGTGTGAGTCTAATTTGTTATAGTATTGTGCTGTGGCGTTTGCAATATGAGCGAGAAAGCATGCTATGCTGCCTTTGTGGGCACACACATGATGAATTTCTTCAACAGGCAATAAATAAACACACAGAGGGAAGTCTGTAGTAGAAATACTCAGTTTCTTGGAGTAATTCAGACTGCTGGAGCAACACACAGTAAAACAGAAAAACACTTGTCTTCATTTATGCCGATGAATACTATATGAAGGGGAGCACGTGTGTCTAAAACACAGTAACCTAGAATATTATTCCACATGAATTTACTAATCACATTACAGTTACTAATTAAACAATTATTTATTACTTATGTTCCATAATAAGGAGGAAAGAAAACAAACATTAACCAAAGCCTTGTGTCTGACTTTGGCTAATGTGGGGGGACCAAAACAGCAGAGTGTGAGATGACTAAAAACCAAACAGCACAAAGGAACATTTTGATTATGTATTTGGAAAAACAACTAAAGGTTGTGGAAACACACTGTTCTTCTCTTTAAAATACTCTTTTATGCTGCAGAGGCTGGAAATGCAGATTAGTCACCTGAGTTCATGAAGAGTCTAACCAGCTGAAAGTTCCTGGTCTTCCCATTTCTACCCCAGTAATGAGTCCATTTCCTGTTTCAATTATCAGCAAAGCACCTTGCTTTTACAGTGAACCTGTACAATGTTACAGCTGCCATTTTGGCATATCTTTAGTGTCTAATCTTGATAAAGGTTCCACTTGCAATTACTTCAAAATTACCATTTATTAGCAAATTATTGGAAAAAAGTTGTGGAACGTCCATTCAGATCCTTATTATTCAAATTAAAAATGTCTGACCCTTTTCAATCTGGCTTTCCAAAGCAGCGCTCCACTGAGACTGCTCTTTTAAAGGTCTATAATGATCTTTTAATAGCATCTGATTCAGGGAATTGTTCTGGACTCATTGTACTTTGTAACGCTGACCACAGCATGTTAACAGGATTAAGGTTTTGGCGGGTATCTCTGGCTCTGCGTTAGACTGGTTATCTATTAATCTGACAGGACCTTCTCTGTTTGGGTGAGCATGTTCCCTTCTATCACTGCTTCACTAATCTGAGGGGTTCCACAAGGATCAATCCTGAGTTCATCATTATTTTCTTTCTACATTTTTCTTTTGGGTGGCATTATTGATCATCTTTATACAGATGACATTCAGCTATATATGTCATTTAAGCTTCCCCAGCTCAATATGCTGCACACCAAGGTTGATTATTTCTACTAGATTGGTGCCTGGCTCTCCAAGAGTTACCTTATCTTTCATTTCTACGAGACTGAAAGCAACCATAACAGCTCCTCCTGAACTAAATCCAAGAATCAATCCAGGGCTTGCTTCTTTCTGCTCATCAGCGTTCACACTGATTCTTTTATGGTCTTTGACTCTTATATAAAATCTATTTCACATTCCTGTTGCTTTACTTTCTGAAACATTTTTACATTTCGAGCCATAGTTTCCTGAGCTGAACTCCCCCCAGATTCCTGCAATGCTCCTTTTACAAGCGCAATCATCTCTTTCACACCTCCTAGTGATACAAAATGCAGCTGCCAGACTAATAACGCATTCTACTAAACACACATTACACATAACTTATGCTCCTTACATCTTTTCACAGTAAATTATAGGATTTATTTTAAAATTCTCATACTTGCATACAGAATACTAAATGGACACTAGCTCCACACTAGTTATCCCATTTACCCTAATGGTTGTTCCTCATATGAGACTGAGGACAGATGGAAGGATCCTTTCAGTCTGTGGCGACTTTGGAATAGTCTCTCTGTTTAGTTGACTCTGTAGACTCCTTTAAACGAGACCATGTGTTGAGATTCTCATTTAAACTATTTTTTAATAATCTGACTTTATTCTATTGCGTTCTGTCTTTTAACCTTTTTTTGCGATTAATTATTGCTATTAATTTGATTACACAACGAATTGTGACTACTTTTCGTAAAAAACGTATGCCAATAAATGTTTTTTATTGGAGCATTATAGTTATTGTAACATATCAAGTCTCTATTGTAGTTGTTTTTGCTGGTGTTCTACTATCAGTTTATGCCAAATATTAGATATCTGCTAAAAAAAAGAAAAAGGGAAAAAGAAATGGGAATGAAAATGTTTCAGCATGTCTCACTTTAAAGCTACAGACATTTATTGCATAATTTAATGTCTTTATCAACAACTGTCAGGTTGCTAGCCACCCACAAGCTGGTTGCTAGCAACCTATCATTAGGTTTAATTAATGGTCTAAGTATTGGAAGCTGATGCAACAAATGCAAAGCTTTCCTTCTGCTTCTGAACTGAACTCTAATGGAGAGCGCCACTGGTATTTAGGAGATGACACAACTGCAGAGCTAATAAGCACAATAATTACTGAATGGAATGAAAAGGTTAAAGTGCAAGCCTCTTTAATGCGATGTTATTTCACCATAAGGTCTGTTAATTTTTAAGTATTAAAAATATGAATACAAATGATTTCCAATGCAGAGTGTTTTTTCTTTTCTTATTAGGATGTTTTCAAGCTTGAGTGGGATTGGATGGACAGGAGAATCCCACTTACATCTGAGTTTTTGAAACGATGGGCGTTTGCACACGTTAACATCACATCCCACTATCCATACATGGATAAGCTTAGAGCCATGCTAGCTGGAGCACAGGATGGGAAACGGGGATATTGGGGGATTTATGAATATAATCCAGACTACTTTTGAAGAAAGGACATTTTTGTCTTTTCAGAAACATAAACCGTCAATCACTTTCATCGGCTTTGGTGCGAATGAAAGTGACAACAGGCGCACTGGAGAGGCAACAACAAGACAACCTCCATAAAGAAAATGGTTTTGCAGGTATTGGCCACAGATCATTGCTCTCTCTTTATCACCTAGTTTTGCTTTTTGCCCCCCTGACGGCAGGGATAGGCTCCAGCAACCCTAAATTTTAAAAGCAGTTAAGAAAATGAATGGATGGATGGAGACGGAGCTAAATATGAGGTCAAAACTAACTTTCAGCTGTATTTAAACATTGTTGTTTTTCTATATCTTATCTCCTTTCTTGATCCTTCTTATCTTGTTTTGAGAACATTTGACTACTCGACAAGTTTAATATTCCATGCAAACTTCTGAGCTGCTCTTTTTGCACCCGGCCTGCTTTCTACCGCAAATCCTTTCACAGCACTTTTATATGTTTGTATAGTTTATGCTATGGAGGTTGAAAAGCAACAATCAGACTGTTAATTTTATAACATGCTTCCTTTGTCTTTTCTGATATTGTTTCCCAAGATTGAAGAGCAATGGGTGCAGTTCAGATCTGCATCTTCTCCGCTTAGCAGTCAAACCTCCACTTGTTTAATTTTTCAGAGGGAAGCTTTTGCTGTGCCGATCCTCAGAGTACAACATGCTTCTCCTGCTGAGACCTTGAGGAGAACAATGCCAGATTCATTTTGCCAAATCAATACGTATGAGTTTCAAAGATGTGTTAGCTGCTATTGACAGAGATTTTTTTTCCTCCTAGTGGATTTAACATGGCGCTTCGGTCGAATGGGTTTCCTCATCGAGATGTCGAATGCCTTTCTTGTTACCCAGACGTCCTCTCCTTGCTGCTGGGCTGCTGGCACGAAGGCAAAAATAAACAAGTTGAAGGTCAGTCGGCTCAGAGAGGCGGTTTTAGATGGCCTGATGTAACACCAGCTATCACACCACATCCCGTGGCCCATCATGCGATCGCTGCATTACTGACCGCTTTAACATCCATCACAAACACTGGAAACACCGTCCTTGGTGTCAAACTACTGCCTCAAAGTTTTTTTTCAGAAGCATTCAGCAGACCGCAGGGATGAAGGCGGAACAGGCATGGCTGCTGGAGGGTGGGACTAATGCACAGGCTGCTGCCACAAGCTACAACTTTTCCTTGTTTGTAATTTGTGATTTACATAAAGAGTTTAAACCTGAATAAACCTGCAGACTACTCAAGAATAACTGAGAATTTATTACAAATTTGGTCTTGTTTTAGGAGTAATAGCAGCTCTTTCCTGAAAGCTAAAATGCTGAGAGTGTAACAGCCTCATGTTGGGATTGATAGCCGATTTTCCTTTCTCTTTTTCGTTCATTGAAAAATGCTTAGGACTGCTTTTCATTGATAAGCAATGATGGTGCAGTTAAGCTGTACTGACATTCATCTCAGTGTCCTGTAGTGCCCATCTGTGAGGTGCGTGCACAGCAGTTTCTATAACTACCAAATCAACGTAACTGAACTCAGGTGTGAAAAACCCGACAGCAAACTATGACAAACAAGTTTTGTTTGTCACCAAAAACCTAACTAAGCAGATAAAGATGGGACTCTGATGTGGGAGAGTAAAGACCTGTGCTGTCCAAGTGCTTCAGTGGTGGCACTTCTAACACAGTAGTCAACCTGCCAACCACTGCCGACTAACAGCCGACATCCTCGGCTGTTAGTCGGGTCCTGGAAACAGATCACAACTACTTTTTTTTTAAAATTATTCCATGATATATCTGCACCTGGCAACATAATCGGGATCAGTGAGATGTGCTATAAACTAACCCTCATGTTATCTTGAAAGAGAAAAGTATAAATTAATACTAAAACTAAGAGGCAAGTGGTCTGTTGTAAATGTTCCCTCTAATGTATAGAAATATGAATAAAAAATAAGTTTGAATAGAAAGTCAAATATAGTCCCGTATTAGCAGGTTTTCAAACTTAGGTGGGATTGCAATGACAAGAGAATCCCACTTTCAGAAAGCTTCTAGTTGGAGCACTTTTTATTTATAAATAATAATAAATATATTTATTATATTAATTATTAAGATTTATGCCTCTTATCTCAGTTTCTTTTAAAAAAGGACATTTTCTCTCTTGATAATTAAGGACTTTGATAGAAGCTACTTTCAGCTGCTACATTATCCACAATGGGTCGCTACAACAGGCAGCTCAACAATTTAGAACTTTAATTTATGTGACTGAAAAGATGATAAAACCTTTGAAATATTAACCTAGACAGATTCTGCGCATGTACAGTAGAAGAAATTAGGTCATAGCCACAGAAGCTAGGGAACAATGTGATTCCCCAACTGGTTGGTGACTGGTTGCTGGAAGTCTTTAGGTGAAACTCACTGCAAAGAGGTACAGTTTACTGTGCTGCACCGAAACAATGAGAAAATGCATTGCATTTTGGCAAGTTTCACTACCCCTCAGTCAAAGGAGCTTGCAAAGACAAGTGTCTGTACTTCTCCTTGAAGACGTTTCACCTCTCATCTGAGAAGCTTCTTCAGAACTGAAGAAACGTCTTCAAGTAGAAGTCCAGACACTTGTCTTTGCAAGCTCCTTTGACTAAGATGACCTGGATGACTGAGAACCTTCACAGACACTACCGCTCAGTAGACAGTCTGCAGACACGTCTTCCATGTAAACTACAGCAGTAACATCTTTGTTGTAACAGATTGGTTTTGCTTAGTTCTGCCGTTTTCAGGTAATAAACTTTAAAGTTTTGCAGCATCACGATTAACATCTGATCATCGAACATTGCATAATAAAGCAAAAGCGGTACATTAATGTGCAATAATTATGTGCATTAGCAGCTTTTCATCAACTAATGCAAACTGTTGTGTCCTTATAAGCCTCATCTGGCATGCTTGAGCACAAGCAACCCTGTCAAACAAATGAGACGCTGTTTGCAGAACTTGATTTGCTTGAGAAGTGGGAATACACATGCACGCACACACACACAGTAATGATAAAGGTTTGTCTAGAAGGAGAGAGAAGAAACAAAGTGGCCCTCTCATACCACAGACAAGTCCAAGTTACAGGATGTCTCACTTATCTCTGCACAGCCATTAGATGGAAACATGAATGAATGGGAAGCACTTTGAAGCAATTTTCTAAGCAATTATTACTAACAGTATTTTTTCCTCCCTTGTCTAGTTTTTGTGCTTCATAGCTCACCACAGTATGTTTTACACAATGGTCTTATCCCCGCCGGTGATCTCTAATACTGCTGACATTATTACAACTCGTCTCCGTGTTTATGCCAGTAGTAGGCTCAAAAGATGAAGTGCAGCAGCAGGGTAGGAGGAAACAAAGAGAGCAGACAGAGAGATAAATAAATAGGTATGCCTGCCTTTGTCATAAAATGCATTAAGAGACAAGAAGGTTGCAGAACATTAAAAACCTGCAGGTTATTATGATAGTTATTACTGAAGTAGCTCCCACTGAAAGGTATCTTTCTATCTGAGGTCACTTACCCGGGATTTGCATGCGGGTCATATCCCTACTACATTAACACTGATTTCCTGAGTGAAATCAGATTGTTATTCGCGTTTCCCAGACAGTAGCGGCATTATTTAAATCCTTTGCAGAAATGGCCTGCATTTTGGAAATGAAGTTGTTATGTCTGTCTGAACGGGATAATTTAATTATTTTTTGTTGTTGTTGTTGTTATTATTTATTTTATTTTAAGTTGTTACAGACGGGACAGACACGACTGAGGGATAGGAAAGGGAGAAAGAAAGATGAAGGAAAAGAAAATCAGAAGGGAAGAGGGACAGTGAGAAAGGGCACTTAAAAAGAGAAAGAAGAGAAAAAAAATCTCCTGGATCACCTGTTGAGAGAAAAAGACGAGAAAACAAGCAAAAACAACAACAACAGAGCAACATACTAAACACAACACCATCACGTTAATCTAGCTAAGTGTAAACAGCAGTAAATACTAAATATTGAATGTTGTTGTGTAGCAAGAAGGACCGACAGCGCATAATGTGCTTGGAAATAGCAGCCAATACAGGTGTCGTTTATGTCTATAAACAGTGAACACCCGTGTGCACACCTGTGTGGATCAGCACGCTTGTATTCAAAAGGTTTCCCCATGTAATGGTCTGCTAGAGCAGCGGTCCCCAACCCCACGGGCCGCGAGAGTTGAGGCTCGGGTGTGAAATGTATGGTTTTCAGGGTTTTTAGCGTTATTTTGTTATCGTTTTTATCGTTTTTATCGTTAACTCGGTTTTCCTGGGTCTTTTCACATGTGTTATGGATAAATCTTCTTTTTTCGGTACCGGTACTAGTTTTGTTTTGCTGTATTTATCTGTGACACCTTAAAGTCCGGTCCGTGAAAATATTGTCGGGCATAAACTGGTCCGTGGCGCAAAAAAGGTTGGGGACCGATGTAGAGAGCCATAGCCCTCTACCCCAGGGCATGAAGCAGGCATGGAGGAGATCCAGGCTCCAGACATCCAGAGGTCCCAGAGTGCGAGAGCCCAAGGAGGACCACTGGAGGGGCATCCGTGCCACCCTCCTGGGAACGGGATAACTAATGCAATATATAATTATCAATAATTAAAGACAGAATGAAGCAAAGTACAGCTTTAAATATGTGGCCTTGTTTAAATAGAGATAAAATAAGTACAGTAAAGTCATCCAATTCACAAAAAAGCAACGATATCATCTGCACAGGAGAACCTTGTTTGACTTCACAACACAATGTGACGTCTTGCAACGCTCTATCCTGGCCAATCGAACAGGTGGTTTAATCAAACACCAGTGAAGTAGTGTTTCTGTTTACCTCATCAGCCTCCCAGATGTGATCAAAGTGATTATGCTATTCTAAAAAGTGTGAATGTGTGCGTGAATGGGTGGATGACTGGATATGTAAAGCGCTTTGGGGTCCTTAGGGACTAGTAAAGCGCTATATAAATACAGGCCATTTACCATTTAAAAAATACAATAAAAACTAATAGTTATGCCCCATAATGTTAAAAATAGTTGTGCTGTGACTTTGCATTTGATTTGCCTTTAAAATGATGGATTTACGTGACAGTTAGTGGCCATAACAATCACCAGAACTGCATTTATTTATAAATGCTGACAGTTCGATCTTCGTGATAAGACCAACGCTTAATAAGACCAACCGACGTTCTGAAGAATATGGTTAATCTGGTGGAATATCTGAACATACCAACAGAAATAACAGGACAAGCATGAAATAATCCTTAGAAGTAATACTGTATAAAATGGACATGAACAACAGGTGACTGTAATTATTTTTAAACTGCATTTTTTAAATAAATGTATAAGAAATGTATTTATTAACATAAACTCACTGCAGCCAATGAGGCAAGCTATGGGTGTGGAGTCTTGCCCCAGGACACTATGGCAGCTGGAGGGGTCAGAGACCCTCGAAGCCAGTGATTAGTGGACAATGCGCTCTACCACCTGAGCCAAGGCCTCTCCACTACTAAAGGTGTATTATTAATCCTTTCCCATAACCTTTGTGAGCAAGAAGAAAAAATAAAAACAGTTATTTATCTGGCCTTTTCTGTCAGCAGTGTGTGATGCAGGAAAATGAAGTCAAAAAGACAGTTTTAGCGTGAGACTGAGGTAAGTGCTGTTGGGGAAACAGCAGAGCACCGAATGGGTCTGAACCAGAGTGACATTTCCGGGCCGTTTTAACGAGGTCCTGTCAAAGCAGTTAGAAGGTTTCATACAGCTGTTCTCAGCTCTCTGAGTAGCAAGGTTATGAAGTTTGGCTGTGTGGCTGATGTCTGCAGTGGACTGTGTGAACAGTGAAGACCCACTATTCAAACATCAAAATGCTTTAGCCCTGAGTGGTGGTGAAAAAAAAGAAGAGAAACAGGTGATTTCAGGCTTTCAAAGACTAACAAACATCAACAACATGATTTTAAAAGAGAGTCGACACAACCAGTCACGTACAAAGTTTATATGAGGAAACCAAAAGCCTATAAGCATGTCTGCAGTTTATCTGACTCTAAAGATGTAGCTGATTTAAGTCTGACACTGATTCCCTGACATCACATCTGGGCTAGCCTCTGTATCGCTACAGTTAAATGAAGGTAGAAACAGAAAGCAGATAAAGTAGCACCCAGGTGCATGGCATGCTACAAGAAGTTCAAACTTTAGTGCATTTGATAACGTACTTTTTTGATTCACGTGGCTTTGTTGCCAAATACCACCTAGATATCATCTTTACTGTTAAAAAAAAAAATCAAACAGTAACAAACAAAACCAAACAACTTTACTGTGTTTTGTCCTCTCTGTTTTTCTGTTAATGTACACCTGTGTGTTTCTATAACGTAGAACTTCTGCTGAGCTTTGTTATGACCCCAGCTGCTTAGAGGGGAAGGGAAATAACATTAATGACCAGGCAGAAGAAGGTAAAGCCAAAATTATAATTTCTCAGTAAATGAAAAGTCTTTATAAACAATAAAAGAACTAACAGACAATGAGCGCTATTTAAAAAGAGGAAATAAAGGATTTTATATTGTCCTTCCTGCCTGATTCCTTAAAAAAAAAAAAAAAAATCCCCCTCTATCTTACCCAACTAACCACAGCAATAATCATTAGTGAGTAGCACCTTTAAACCCAAGTGGTAAAAAATGAATCCCCCGCCCAGCGTCAAGGTGCAGTGAATGTGTTAAGCAAAAACAAGAAGGCATCAGTAAAAAACCTACTGCAACCTAACCACAACAGCAAGTAAGAAGGTAAAATCTAACCTAGAAAACAGTGACAAAAAACAACCACAACGCACATCAGCAGGCACAATTAATCACAGCCGGCCCAACTAAGCAGATGGTGCAATTGTTGGCGCAGCTTGATTGGAGCAGAGACTGAGATGCTGGTCCAGTCAGGCACAGCAGCAGAAAAGACAACTGGAGACACCAATCCTGGGCAACAGCTCGAACATACTAATTACCATGTTAATCAAGTCATGTTAAATGTTAATCAAGTCTTCAAGCTTGGTCACCAGATCCAGCTCCCTGCACAGACATGCAACCTCTGATTCGCTGTCAAGAAATCAGAATACTAGGAAGAGATCAAACTCTCCTCTTCAGGTGTGTCAGTAGTTTTCCTTCAAATAACTCACTTTAAGAATGTTACCACATAGACTTTTATTTGTATAACTGTATTCAGCTTGGTTGAGATTTCACTGATTAAAGCTTAAAATGCATTTTTTGTTGCAGTGATTCTTTCTTTAGCAATTCGCTAAACTGACACATATTTTAAGAGAAATCAGTGAACAGCCTTGGCAAGATGGCAAGGGTGAGATCTAAAACCTGCAGGACACCGGCTCTCAAGGCCTGGAGTTTGAGACCCCTGCTTTAAGCCCTCCCAGTAGACACACCTATGGTATCAATTTAAAGCTCCTACGTTGCCTTGTTTTTAAGTTACTGCATTCACAAACTTGAGTGCCCAGGCCACCTTACTAGCAATCTAATCTGCAGCACTAACTTCTGCTTTGTTAGTTTGGGATTTTTTTCCAGTAAGGAATATATGGCAACAATATGTTCCGAAACCCTGGTGGCCTTAAGGTGGCCTGTTCAGGTAGAATTTCAGACCAAGCTGGAGCTCCTTGGGGAGAAAAAAAAAAAAGACTACCTTAAGAAAAGCTTTGTTCTGATAAATCACAGCTGGATCACCGGGGAGAGGATTTCTGATGACTCCAGGGTACATTGTATTTACTACTAACTCTTCAAATGATGGCGATATATGAATCATATCGATCGTGTGTATCAGCATGTACTTTTGTCTGTAATTCCAGAAAGGTGGTTGTATATACTAAAACTAGTTTCAAGTCTCTTCCTGTGGTGTTTGGACTTCTTGTACTGTTTACTCCAGTGTCTACGAGGAACACTGTTTATTTTATACACCTGCTCACATTGGCCATTTGGGACAATAAAAAATGGCTTGAACTACAACTGAGTGTAAAAATGAAACAAAACTCCAGAAGTAAAATAAAAGCCTCACAACTGTACTGCACAGTAAAAATGACATTATTCTTTAGCTTGATGCTTTAGTTTTGTCTCCACAGCTTGGTGTCAATGCTTCCTTGATTCAAGCGGAAACTGATTTTGGGGGTGGGTGGGGGGGGCACACATTTAATTATGCATCACTAAAACGCTAAAATTTAAATTCATGGTTACGCCAGGCTTCACATTATGCCTGTGCGCATTAAGTAAACACACAGGCAGGTGCAACATAGACCTTCAGAAAAATTTGTTTCAATGAACGTCACATGATTTGAATGTAAAAACAATTACAATTGGAGAAAGGAACACCTGCAAAAAAGTAGCAGTTGTTCCTTTTTTGACCACACAGTTTGGCAAATTATGAAGAAATTGGGGAAACTAAGACTGAGAAATTTTCTTTTGTAGAAGCTCGGATGGTTTAAGTTTTCCATAGAAAGGCAAAAAAAAAACCCAACGAAACAAAACAAAGAACAAAAAAACATTTTTGTTCTACAAAACATCAAAACCTGCAATGGTGGCATAATTTGAATAAACCTGAAAAACACACACACACTTTGACTATTTCTATCTTATTTCTAAAGAAGAACACTGCATTCGCAAAAGAAAATAAATCCTGACTCATTACCTGGAAATTATAAATAACTACCTAGTAACTATGAGAACTATGATTACTTTGGAAAATGTCACGTTAAAAGTCTTTAATTGTGCAGGCTGTGACATTAGTTTAGAATTGAAAGATATAAAAGATATCTATCAAGTTTCTTCATACTCATTGATACTCGATGTGCTTGTAACCAATGTTCCCTCTAACTTTTCATGTGTCTGAGCAAACGCACAAACTCCCTTGGACCACTGTGAGCAACAGCAGACGTGTGCACTGTGGTCACGGCAGCATCGAATCCATCCAAGTTTCATGGTTTATTAAAATAATCAAATTACAGCACTTATATTTATGTTAGACTACTTTTAATGAAGTGCTTTAGCCCACTTACAAGGAAAATTTAAATAAAATCTTGTTCATGATCTGTGTAGTATGTTACACTATTGGAAGTAAAAATAACTTGAACTCCAATTTTGATAACACAACTTTCTTCTTTTTTTTTTTTTTTTTTTCCAGCTCAGACTTGTATTATGAGTCTGTGGTCTGGGAGAGAGTCCTGTAACTCTCTGTCTGCAAAATACAGTAAATAATGACCAATGTTGGGCAATTAATTATATAGTTACTTCTTCAAAAAAGTAACTCAGTTTTGCAAACAAAGTTTTTTGCAGCTGTTTACCTAAAAATGCAGCCAATGCAGTTTTTTAAATAAACATTTCAAACTGTTTACAGAACAATCAGCTGTTCTGCATCAAATCTGATGCCACACAAATTATTTGTGCCACTCCAAAAGATAATTTCTGTCCACTATGAGATAAAGGAGAACAACAGCCTGATACCTGCAGGCCTGACAACAGGAGATGTATCACTCCTGTAACACCTGTAACATTCAGTAGTCGCCTCATTGTTCTGACACACACAACAACTATTGACTACACTACACACTAACTACACAAGGCAACACACTAACTTTACACTCCAAACACGCTAAACGTCGCAAATCTCTCACATCTCTAAACACCGCCGTCACTCCTAAAACTCCCCCCCTTCCTAAACAACTAAATGCCATCTCGCCATATCCTTTTTTTGATTGGTCGACATGGTACATTTTTCCACCAACAGGAAAGGCTGGGAGGGGTGGGTGGTGTTTTGTTGGTTTTGTTTTTGCTCACAGGTGCAGAGTGCTTTCGAGCGTTTTCCTTATAAAACGCCGTTTTTTACCGTTTCTTCCAGCAGTAAATATAAACAACGATAGTATTCAGGAAGAAAAGCAAACATTGCAGATATTTTTATCATAACTTTTTACGTGGCCTATCAACACAATTAAAAAAAAAACTGGTATAAAGTCCACACTTTTCCCGTCAATTGTTCCGTCTGTCCTGCTCACATCTCCAGTGGTTGTCCACGTTGTCATTAACGTGGCTTCTCTCCACTTATTTTATGCGCAACACAGATTTTCTGTGCGCAGAGACCGTGCCTGCAGTGCGCGATTGCGCATGCGCGCAGCTTAGAGGGAACATCGCTTGTAACTATCACTGAATTACTTTGATGATGGGAAAGTCTTAAAAACCGAGCCAGTGATCGATTCATTTTATAGACAGTGATGGTCTGAAAGCAAACATGAAAAAAACTTGGGTTATTTCTCTTTGATTTTTTTCTGGATTTGATTTTTTTTAATGCATCTCACTACGATCCACTTTAGGTGGATCTCTAGACATTAAAGTCATGTAGACATGGTACATTTTGCTACTTTTATGTTTGACAACTGGCTCTCTGAAAACTGCAGGACAGAAGAGAAGAACCTTGCAGCTAAATCTGATGAATCTATAATTCATCAAAGCGCAGGCAAGTGCTATCACATCAAGCACTTTGCACCTGGGACTTAATGGGGTCTAAGGGTACAAGAGCGAACAAGAACATTGGAGCAACAGCGCTCCAGCAAACACCGGAACATAAAGTTGCAGGAGGGCAAGGTGGAGGAGGAAAAGGAACACAGTTGTTTTTATAAGATCAATATCCTATTCCATGGTCAGCTGCACATATTTCCCTTTTCCTTCTCTCTTTTTTTTTTACATTTACGGTTCAGACAGCAGAGAAACTTTGATGCATGTTGCAGGCACCAAAACGAGCTAGCATTTTTCATTTTATCTGTTGTCCACTGTATCACTTGATGCAATTAAGCAGATATTGCACTTTTTATATTACAATTAGTACATTTTTTTCCCATATCAACCTCCGATATTATTAGAGGTCTTTACACTTTGATGGATGAAACTGGTTCAGTCCTTCTTGAATGAATAGGGAAGTGAGGGATGTTGTTCATTATTCTCTTACATTTTACAGCCCAAAAAATGTCACCTTATTAATAATGAAAATTAGCTGCAGCTATAATTGATATATGCTCATCTTTAATTTTCACCATACCACTGACTGGATACTGTGTCCTCTTCTACGTGTGACTTGGCAGAGTCAAAGTCGAGAAAACTCACAACTCTCAAAACAAGTGAAGACAAAAAGGAAAGTGACTGATGATTATGGGCAAATTTACCAGCGAGAATAGATGGACACGGGCGTTTGCTCTCTTGAAATTTAATGAAATGAAAGCACAAAAACAAATAAAAAAACAACAAATGTCACCCAGTGAAATGCACAACACCAGCCACTATAAACCCACACTCACTGCCTGTTCCCAGACCAATGAACCATCTAGTCTGCCTTAATGTGACCTTCACTTTAAAGTCCAAACAAATACAAACAGGAATACACACCATTTAATCCTTCCTGATCCTTTGGGGTCCACTCAGAGACGGACATTGCTGGATCTGAGGTGAAGACGTGAATGCAAACAACAAACAGTGGGAATATCTCTATTTGAACTTTCTTTATTTCTATTTTATTCTACTCTACCTCTTCATTTTTAAGGAAAATTAGTACTCTATTTGTCTTACATTTATTTGAAAGGTGTAGTCCATTTGGCATACAGTTTTACATTCATAAAAAGGTGAGCTATGAAAATTTAATGTCTTGCTAAAGTTCGAGCTGCTAATCAAATGTCAAGGTCAGGGGTTGCAAACCTGAGGCTCTGGAGCTTCACGTGGCCCATCTCAGCTGGCTACCTGAAGCTTTGTTAAAAAAAACAAAATCTATATAAAATGACTCTTATGTTAGTAACATAAGAACAGAAAAAAAGTCTTGTGTAGCAGAACATTTCCTTTTCCTCTTAAGTACAAATTTTAAATCTGACATATTTATTTCATGACCTTTAGGAAGAAGCCTGACGCCACAGTTGAGAACCACTAGATGATACATAACTCTTACTAAAACTAGCTTGACATCAACAATAAAATATTGCTTGGTGCATTAGTATTAACAGCTGAATAACGTCACACAGTCACAGAGGTCATTTGTTCTGCAGGATAAGTGCTTTTGGTTTTAATAATGATTTTGCTTATAATTTGTATTTTTGCTTCGGTGTGATTTTAATGCAGGATCATTCCTCGTAGAAATACATAAATGTGTCCAGTTTTCAAGTGACCTTAAGCTCTTATAAAAAGTCCTAACAGCAGATGGCTCTTCCTCCTTCATCACTTCTGTCGCTCACCCTCTTTCTCACCCTCTTTTCTTTTTGCTCTGTCCCGCTCTTTGCCTCTCTCTGGGCTTTCCTCCAGTTTTACGCGATGAGCTGATGGCCAACAAACAAACATTGGCCCCGGTCCTCGGCAGGCAGAGAGGACACAGAGCAGCAGGGCAGAACAGCAAGGTTGCTATATCACTTTCCGCATGATCCCTCTGCAACGCCTACTCACTGTACCTCACCAGCTGCACCACCGCTTTTTAGAGCGAGATGATAGCTGCTTAAAATTTTTCAGTTGAGGGCAGTGACACAGTGCAGCAAGCAGGGAAACCACTCTTAAGTTTATGAAAAGTTAAATGACCTCTGACTTTTGCTCTTATGGATAAATCATTGCTCTTGCACAGCACTCATACCTGGTCACCAGTATGAGGTGGCAGGAGGTTGAAAGGAGTTGTTTTGTAGTAAAATATTCTAAACATATAGAATCTGGAGGGTTAAAAAATGTTTCCAGTCAGCAGAGAGGACTGCAAAGTTACAGATAAATGGTTATTATTGAAGCGGATATGCGACGATAAATGGACTAATTTAATTCCAAAAGACCAAAATTCCTTTGTGTAAATGAAGTGCAATGATGGATGACCATATCAGATTTTCTTAGCCATTCAAAAGCTTGAAAAGTTTCTTATTGAAATAATGAACAATACTGTACAAAATACAATGTGATCTGAGAATACATCTATCATTCATTAGCTGCTGGTTCACTCAGTCCTGTTGTTTGTGGTGCTGCAGTTTCAACAAAAACACAAAATTATGACATCTGTGAAAGTGAGATGTGTTGCAGGACTCTTGCACTAGACTGCTCGGTGTGCTTAAAAAACAGGCAGGTGAGCTTATATGCTGATGATGTTTGTGAGGATGCTTGGGCCAAATTTGATGCTTCAACTCTGTGGGTGAAAATCACACCAGACAACACAGCCTTCCTGTTTCCCACTGATGTGAAATAGACTTGGTGATTGTAAAGGGTTGTATTTGCAGTGTGTAGCTGTTAGCTGACCTTCAATAAAATAAAGAGGATATTTAATATCTGTTTGAAGGACGAAGATTCATATACAGCACTGTGCAAAATTCTTCAGTCACCCCTCATTTCTGTATATTTTGCTTCCAAGAAGTCAGCTTAATTTTTAAAAAAGTGATCTTTTGCAATAATTCATGCTTTCTTCGGTCTTTCGCAGTTTTTCTTTGGACATTGGCTGCCTTTTCACTCACTTTCAGTCCTGTCCTTGTAATTGATCGTTTTATGAGGAGTGTTTATTGAGCCACTTAACACTGATGTGGATTATTGATTATTATGAATTATTTAAGCATAAAAAGGCACCTAACCCGAGAGATGAACCAAGTCAAGTATCAATGTATTTGTGTAGCACATTTAAAACCTCAGTTGACAAAAGTTCTCCACAGTAAAAGCCTGGATATGATGATCAAAGAAAGCCAGCGAGTATCAATCTTTTTTTGATTGAGTGATTGCACAACTCTTTTACCAGCAGTGTTGGGGATATGTATCCGATGTCAAAATTCTGTAATTGCAAATGCATAATAATGCTATCAGATATTCATCCACCATGCAACACCATCTGAAAGGCATCCGATTATCAAAAGCTTCATTTTTCAGCACGGCAGTGCATGACAATGTTCTACAATAACGCACAATGAAACTATATAAGTCATGGATTGGCCTCACCAGAGCACATTACTGAAACTTTAGTGAAGCCTGAGATCAGAAGTCAGGCGACTTAAAAAAAAGACAGCTTGTGTAGAAGAATAAAGGTGGTCACAACAAATATTGATGTTCAGATTTTGTTAAAAGTGCACAAACTCTATTTTTTTCCCATGTATTTTTGCAGATGTTTCAATAACTCAGTGCATCTATTTCCCATTTTCCTAGCAAAATACAAAGAAATGAGGGGTGTTTTGCACAGTGCTGAATGTGCGTGTGAGTGACACATACACAAAAAGCCTGTTTTGACTCGAAGGACATGACAGCCATTATCTGTTAGCCAAGATGAGCCCGGAGGGTGGAAATTATCACAGCATGACCTCCATCCCTGACACACACACCAGTGCAACACCCCCACTCCAACCTTTTAACTCCGTGTTAAAAGGTTACAGATTTTCACTCTTTCAACACTTGAGCGAGCATGATAGCAAAGTTCTCTCCGCTATCCTTTTGGAAAGTGACGCCGGGTGTAAAGGTTTAATTGCCCACCGTGTCAGATACATCAGGGCTTCTTGTCATCAGAGTCCCACCTCTGTCGCTTTGATTCGCTTCCACTCAATCTGCCTGCTTGTTCCTCATCTCTGCCTCATTTTAGCATCTTTTCTTGTGACTCTCTTAGAGGTGTTCTGGCAATCAGAGCACTCATGTGTCCTGACTGACCTCTTTAACAGAAACCCGTAATAGCTGGAAGAAACAACGTTACCAATTGAGTTATTCAGGCAAACATTGTGGAAGCCTCAAGAATGAAGATTGGGAGCTCTTATGTTAATCAGAGGTCGAGTTTTTAAAAAAAATGAATCAGCTGATCAGCTGTCAGTCAAAATATTAGACCAGATAGAATCAGAGACTGTATATTAAAGATGGACATGATAATGAAATCACCCGTTGACTGGTTGGTTGGTTACTAGGCTTCATTTTGAAGGTTCAGTTTTTGTAACTTTAGCTTTAAGTAACCAGTGGATGAAGTACTAAGTTATTGGTTAATAGATAAAAGCCTGAGCCTGGTTCTGCCAGAGGCTTCTTCCTGTTAAAATTGAGTTTCTTCCCCACTGTCATCAAGTGTTTGCTAATGGCGGTCACCTGATTGTTTGGGTTTTCTCTGTATTACTCTATGGTATTTACTTCACCTCATCTTGAGGCGACTGTTGTTCTGATTTGATGCTATATAAATAAAACTGAATTGAATTGACAAGCATACTTATAAATTAGTCCCAAATAAACCACATCACTGGACAGCCTGACAAGTCCACTGATTTAATTAGTCTAAGTGAAGCCCAGCAATGGGAAGGGATAGTGATAATTCACACGTTTAAACTTGCATTAGTTTAAACTCATAAGTTTCATTCTAAATATATGGAAGTGTTACCAAATGCAGTGTTACTAGGCAGTAAATATGTTTGTTTTTGCTATAAAGCTTTATGCTGTAGGAGCTGAACTTGCTTCTGATTAACTGCAGACTTTGGCCCTCATGCATTGGCTTAATTCTTCAGCACTGTAGGTCACTGTATGGCAGCATCAGAAGAGGTTTTGAGATAGAGGAGAAAAAAAGCAGTATGATTATGTTTCAGACAAAAATTGGGAACCTAGATTCACTAGCAACACTTAAACTTTCATTGTTGTCATCATTATTATTATTCATGACATGTTCGCTTTTTCAAAAAGTCCAACTTTTCAGTTAAACAAAACATAAAAAGGGAGATTCGTGTAACATCACAAGTCAAAAGATAAACAGAAACTGCATGACATAAGACCTCTGTGCCTGCAAACCGCCCGGAGATAAAACTGAAGGTGAAGTCAAAGTATTTACAGTCTTGTGATGGAAATGCCAATGAGAGATGGGCTGGAAGGAAAGGAGAAGGTTAGGTTAAAAATGCTTCAGATGTTGCACCCACTCTAACAGCTCTTACCCTCACTAACAGCTTTACTTTTGATATAAGGAAGATTAAAAACCGTTCAGATGTGTTTACGTGTGTGTGTGTTTGTGTGCATAACTGTAAGCGAGAGAGAGAGGACGAGAGCAAAGGAGTAAGACACTGGAACATAACCACATCAAGAGCAGAGCGCAGCAGGGCAGGCGAAACCAAAGGCCTGTTCCACAGGGGAAGTGATTAAGGCGTTGCACAAGGCCCACAGGGAGCAAAAGGGCAGAAAAGAGAGCTCATTATCCATAATGTGGAAGAAGAGTTATTCTCGCCACAGAGTCACACACACACTCTCGCAATATTACTTAAAAATCCATCTTCTGAACCGAGTGATAGTAAATATGCTGCTCTGGAGATGGGCTGTTATTTGGGTTAAAGACAGTCAATGAAGAAGTTTGGGATGGGAGAGGGGGGAAGGCAGCCGTTAGGGACTGGAAGATGACTTGTTCTCTGTTGCATGCAGCAATGAATTCGACTGTATTAATAGATTAAAAAACTTAATATTGTGTTCCAATGATTTTTTACAGCTTAATACAAGACAGATGTACTTCGTTGCTCTTGTCATAGTGTATTTGGAGTTTTACAGGTCAGGCTCTTCTGCTTAACCATTGGCTGGAGCCTATCGCAGCTACCACAGGGTGAGAGGTGGGGTACCATGGACAGGTCGCAGCCCATCGCAGGGCTAACACACAGAGACACAACCATTCATACCTATGGGAAATTCTGAAATATCAACTAACCTAACCCCACTAAAATATTTATAATATGTTTACTTTGACACCTAATGACAAGTAATGAAATAAGAAAGAAACCACTCAGTTCAGAAGAGTTACCCCCAATCGAGGGGAAAGAGTTAAAAACATTGTTTGTTTCGCTCACAACAGAACTTAACCAGGAATATGACCACAAATTCAAGATTGTGACTTTTGCTCATGGTGCAGTATTGTGAATAATCAGTCCACGGATCAATAATAATGACCAATTAAGCATTAATATAATTTATCAAGCAAAACTGCTGCAACAAGTGATTTGTAGACATTGCACAGCTATAAATAACAAATAATTAATTCCTCCTTTAAAATAAATTTAGAAATACATAAAATGAAGAGCTGCACTTCATAATTTTCATTTTCATGAAAGAGTAGAGTGAGAAACACAAAGAAGCCATCAACTTATTGGCAAAAGCAAAGTCGGTCCATAGCCTGTTTTTCTGTCGACCTAAGCCGAAACGTAAACATACAAAAAATAAGCCTACTTTTATTTATGTTCATTAATAGTCTGATAAATTACTCACATGGAAACCAAATCATTGTTTTTCAGTTTCAGATCATCAGCGTCAATGTTCTTCCCTTGTTTCTTCTGTGTCTCTCTCAAACTTACATGAAGGTGTTACCAAAGCCTGCAGACTCTTAAATATGCAACTGCTGGTCAGTTAAAAATAAACAGGTGGTCTGTTCAGCTGCTTCCCTGGAGGTCACCGCAGTTCCCAGGAGGTCACAGATCTGCATGTTTGATTTGGCCAAATGCCCACCCTCCCATTTATCCTGGCTTGTGACCTCCTGTGGATGGGTTTGTATTTCCTCACAGTCTCAAACCAGAAATCCTTCACGTGAAAGGCAAATTTGTTAACCACTACACCAAGAAGCCACCAGGTCACTTAAAAAGAAACGCCGTATTGCAGTTCTTACTGCCGTTCAGGCTCTCTGACATCCTACCTGGTTGATGATGTAGATGCCGTAATCAATCTTCTGGCGTCTGAGAATAGGGTGGAGGTAATGGAGCCAGTACTTTAGGTGATTCTCTCTGTGACGAAACGGGATGATGATGGCCACCTACACAACAGGGACAGTTTCAGCTCGTTACCTGATTGTCCTGAATGTGTAGATTTATTATAGATCATATCCCAGACATTACCACTTGACTGCCACGACCTAAACCTGGTTCTGTTGGCGGTTTCTTCCTGTTTAAAATGAAGTTTTCCTTGAGCACCTTGAGGTTACTGTTCTTGTAATGTGGCACTATAAACACACTGAATCAAACCGAATGACCACAAACACACACCAACTAAATCTCTAACACGAGTGAACTGTTATTTCCACAGCTCCTGTTAATGTCACAGTGAACATAAAGCGGGTTCTTATCCATAATGAATAAAGCACGCCAAGTGAGCAGAGCTCACTGGCATCGCATACTTGAGACAAATTAAGGGGCCGTGTCTCTGAACTTGAAGCGAGTCATTTTCAGGTGTCCAAGGTTGAACCGTAATCTCCTCTGTGAGTTCATGGTAATTTTGTGTTCAGATGAAGATTGGCAGAAAACTAACCTTGGTTTCTGTATAGTTGAGCACCGAAATTGCCCAGATACTCAAAGAGGTGTCATGTAGAGGAGAAAGTCAAACACTGAAAATGCTGAAATTAGGGAGTTCTCAAAAAAGCTGCCCTCCACACCAATATAGCAATGTTTCATTTGTCTCCATTAATTTAAATCCAGTAAAAGTGAAAATGAACTCCAGTAAAAGAGAGCTGATCAATCAAAGTTAAATGAGAACATCAGTAAAGAAAAGGTGAGTAACAATTTTTGTGATATATATATTAACTTCAAATTTTGACTGTCTGAGGATCTTCTCTGCCGCATCTCTGCATGCGTGTTTGTGTTTTTAGTCTTCTTGCAGGTGTTGAAGTGAAGATGGGTATCGTGGTCATCAGCAATGCCACGATCCCTGGTGGCACTGCTCCACCTGGTGTGCCAGTGCTCCTATACAAGCAGCTCAGTGGCTGATACGAAACCGAGACGTTAGCGAACGTTGAACTTAAGGTCAGTGTCAGATCTGAATTCTGTCTGTAGCCTATAATGTTTAAAGGTTCAAATCGCTAATATTCAACTATCACATTTGACCAGTGTTACCTTTAGCTGTCAGAAGATCTATAAATGCTATGAAATAAAATGTTTCACCCATTCTTTTTGAAAGCATCACGCATTTTATGTGCGCTCACAGAGAGCCTGAAGCAGAAAACCTGAGTTAAGAGAGAAAGTTGATAACCACCGATATGAAAACAGTTATCTCAGACTGTGGTTAAAAGGTTTATTTAACAAGGTAATGCAAAGAAAGCCTGACTATGGACTAAGTCATGCAGATGGTGATCCCCTAGTAACCACTGGTTACTTGGGAAAATGTGTATTCATTCACCAGTTGGTTGCTAAGGGTAAATATAGGTTTGCATAGAAGTTGGGGCACCAAACCCCCCTCCCAAAGCAAACTGCTGTGGTTGCCTGTAGTTTCAACTCAAGCCCAAACAAACGTTCCCCTTCAAAATAAAAGTTGCACCATTTAGAACAAGTTAGTTACTTATTCAAATTTCAGTATCACTCAGCGAGTTTCCAGACAATTCTCCGTCTTCAAAGCAAACTACGAACTCTGAGTCAACACCTCATAAAAAAATGAAATAACAGTCTGTACCATTTTAAATTGGGTATGTTGTATTGTGTTAGCTTTTCATAATTTTGTCTATTTCAACATTTTTGTTTAGTACCTCATCATTGTGACTTCGTCCAAGTCTCAGGCACTTTATCAGGCACTAAATCTCATCTTTTATTTTTATACTGGCAGAAGCTGACTTCTGCTAGAATATATTTACCGTACAATGTGAAATATAGTTTATTCAAATGTTGTGAAATACAAATAGCGATGCATCTACAGACCTTCCATCTGGGCCGACAGTCTGGAGGCGTGTATCGGCCTCCCTCGGTCACATTGGGATTTTCTTTCTGCACTCGTTCCATCGTCATCTGGGAGCTGAACTCGATCAACAAACGCCCCACTGAGGAAAAGAAAAGAGACAGAGAAAGTGAAGAGAAAAGCATTAGTGGGATGAGTTGGGTAACAGACTAGACAGGGCATGAAAGAAGTGAAAGAAAAAAGACATGATGGGGGGAAAGAAAACAAGAGAGGGAATGAGGGACACGGAGCAAACGCTTTTAGCTTCAAAGCAACACTATACGTGTATCAAAGTGATGTGTGCAGAAATAATGATTTCAAGGGATATGTTTCGCATAATGCTTCATTTAATAAGACGCACAGGCTTTGGAGAACCCATACTCCTAAAAAACAAACAAACAAAGACTTTGAAGTCAGATGTGTAAACACATGGAAAGTAATTATGCAGCTTAGTGATAAACCCACATCATACAGTATGTTACATCTCTGCAAATCAATCCTTTGAGTACTGATGAGTCAAAAACTATCAGTGTGCAGGTGTGTTTATGTGCATGAGACCAAATTAAAAGAAAGATATGCTTTAAATCTCTGGCCTGGATGATAAATCCAGCCCCTTGCTCTGAGAACCGCCATCATTAAAACACCCGAGAAAGCTTCGCTGTTTGGACTCCGACCAAAGCCCCCAAACCACGGACCTCATTTCAACAAACCAGACTCTCAGCACTCATTCTCCAAACTGCAAAATGTCACTCATTAGTGCATGTCTTTCTTCAGCGGCTGGGAACTCATTAGCTCAAATCATCACGCATCATTTGATTCACCAAAAATATTAAGTAGTATTACATGATTTTTATCATTCAAGGCAACAAAAACAAGCCCTGCTTATGTATAATAATGCAGTTTATCTATATGTGACTGAAATCTTTAAATAGAAAAAGGACAGTCGGTGACTCGTTCTTCATTATCTGTTTTACAATGAACACTGTCACTGCACTACAGAGGAGAGAAGCACAACGAGCGGCCATGAATGTTTTCAACAATATGAAATGTGTTTCAGTCTGCAGATGAAAATAATACATGAAAAAATGCACTTCTTATGCTGTTTAAATAATCGCTATATTTCTGAGTTGTTCAGATTTTTGGCATTCATTAGCATGAAGTATTTTAACCTGTTCTCACAGTTAATACAAAAGAAAAAAAAAACTTCAGCACGGCCGTGGTATAGCATTTCGTACACGATAAATCTGGTGTAAATTTTTACCTGATATTGTGGCACCATGTGCTTAGGTTCCCACGTTCCCTAGCTCGCATAAGGAGACAAGCAGACGTCTCAGAGAGAAGGAGCTGCAAGTGATTCTCTAATGAGAATTTAGTACACAAAAAACAACCTCCAACAAACTACAATACTTTAGCAGGGAACAGTTTTATTGCATATTTTCCAGTGGTGGAAAAAACAAACTTGTTTCACCACTTGAAAACCCACCATTGAGTACAACCAGGACACGAGGACAGATGAAGAGACACGAGCGGCAGGATGATGTGCGACTGCAGAAAAACAGGTTAGAAAGCTTGACTTAAATTGAAAAATGTTTATTTCATTATGTGACAATGTTGTGCACCTGCTGAGAAGTTGCAAGACTAAGTTACTGAAATGTTAAGCGGTTACGTTATTTACTTTGAGACTTTTCCATCATCAGACTGATCTTTTCCCCACTGAAAAGCATAAGTTCCACAATACACTTTTAAGCAATGAAGTGCCAGATTTACCAAATATGATACTAATTAAAAATCATATATGCAAATTTATATTTTATTATTATTTTATAATTTAGGCTTTAAAGGCTTAAAATTCCCATTGAAAACAATATTACTGTGCTTGTATATGACTTGCTGTGTCGCTGTTGCACTACTGCTGCTCGCACCTCGTGGCAATGACTTCACACTTTGAATTAGGCAGTCTGTCATCAATGACAAGGATGGAAAACGTCCTTCATTTACTTACACGTATAAATGCTGCTGCCTTCAAACTGTAATCACCAATAAAACATTGTTGGTGATTTCATTTTTTTCCTACATCACCATGACATCATTTTGAGGCTACATCATCCAACCTGTACTGTTCAGATGGTTGTTTATTATGAAAGCATTTACCTTTTTAAGCTTTGAACATTTTATCTAAAATCCATCCATCTTTTCCTCGACGACACTACGAGAAAAAAATTAAGGGAATTTCCAGAAACCGTACGAACCCCGTGTTTTTAAAACGGCTACGCTTGAAGGCCACCCATTTAGGGTGTTTTGCCGGGAGCGTCTTGCCTCCTGCTTAATCACTCAACGATGGACTGTCAGTTTTAAACAGTTACAAAAATTAACTCATCGAAAACGTACACGTGAGAGGGATTCGACTGTGTTTGCTGGAGTGCATTGGTGTGTTGAGTGCTTAAAGCAGAGCAGGTAAGTGATGAGAAACGACAGTAAAAACAAAGTTTTGCCAGACTGTAACAAACATTTAGATAATTACAGCTAAAGCAGCGATTATGCATCAGTGTACATGGATTGTATGATTCCCATTTGTAAGTATGTATATTTACTGTGCAGTAAACAATCTACTTTCAACATACTTTTGGTGGCCAAGGTGTGTCTTGTGTTGTATTATGCACGTATAAACAGACAGTATTCGCAGCATCAGAGCACAGGAAAGAGAGGTGTGGCTCGTAGAAGCCCACGAGACGATAATGGGCTTAACATTGATGCATGAGCTCCGTGTTGAGAGGTCTGCTCCAATCAACACCGTGCAGGTGAGGAGTGTAATCAATGGAAACAAGGTTACATGTCCATAACACACCTCTTTATCACACCACAAGAGCTGAATGCAAACAGTCCCAGCAGCCCCTGACTACTTCTACCCATCGCCCTCCATCCCCTCCGCACTCGGGTCTCTTTCTTCCTCGTTCCCCTCTCACCCTAATGAGACAGAAAGTAGAACATGGTGTTTTCATCTTCTCCCTGTGATTTTTTTCCCCAAACTTAGTTTTCAGGCAGCTAAAACAAAACGGGGAGCTTACTGGATGTAGCATAACATAGTATACTGTGTATTAGGTTTTCTGAAAACACAAGAAAACATTGGGCGAGGTTTTAGTTGTTCCTCTTGAAGATAAAAGCTGGTTTATGGGGAAAAATCCCCCCAATAAATATAGATTAACATCATTGCAGCACAGGTCGTCCAAGTGTGACTCAAACTGATACTGCTACAATTTCAACTTTGCCTTCTTTACAATTCCAAATATGAACCGTTTAAACACTGGGATGCATACATTCACTGGTCTGCAACGATCCTCAGGTAGGCTGTGGTGTTTAAACTATACTCGACTGCTATTAAGGTGCCTGTATCATTACACCATCATCCTGAACTGTTGATACAAGACAGAATAGATGCTGTTTACGCCACACAATCTGAACGCCGTAGCAGAAATCAAGACTCATCAGCCCAGGCAATATTTCTCAATCTTCTCTTGTCCAATTTTGGTGAGCTCATGTGAAGCAGATATGGTCTTCTCCATACTTTGCTTGTAACACGTGGTTATTTGAGTTACTGTTGCCGTCCCATCAGCTTAAAGCAGTATTTCTATTTTCCTCTGGCCTCTGGCATCAACAAGGCCTTTCTACCCAGAGGACTGCTGCTTACTGGACATTTTCTCTTCTTCAAACCATTCTCTGTAAACTCATGAGATGGATGTGCAGGAGAATCCCAGTAGATCAGCAGTTTCTGAAGTGCTCAGAACAGCCCATCTGGCACCAATAACCATGCCACTTTCAAAGTTCCCTAAATCACCTTTCTTTGTCATTCTGATGCTCAGTTTGAATTTCAGCAGGTTGCTTTTACCATATCGAAATGCACATGGCAGCACATGATTGGCTGATTAGATAAGATATTTAAGATTTTGAGTTTTGGTCACAACCACTTGTTAAAAGGATTTCATGTGTAGCAATTTTGGTGGCTTGGCTCTAAGAGCAATATCAAGACCACCAAAACAGCACACACTAGGCAATTAATGACAACAAACAAGACACTGATGATGGATTAGAAGCTGGGGTCCAAAGTGGCTTGCAGGGGGCAACATAAGCAGTCTAATTAATGTACATCGTCTTTGATTTACTGCTAAAATGCACAGAATGGTATCTGCAGCATTTAGATCTGGATATTTGAGGGGTGATTTGTCTTAGAGAAAGCATGATATCGAAAGAGCTTAAAAACATAATCATGAAATAAAATACATTGGCATTGTCATTACTGCATGGTGAAAATGTATAGGTACAATTCAGTAATCTTGAAAAAGCATGGTGACATAGGTAGAGGAAAACTTTTAAAGATATTCAGACTGTGTCGAGCCAGAACACACAAATAACAGAAAGAGAGCATTTTTGTGTTTGTGCATGTGTGATGCAGAAATGTGCAGGTTTGTGTATAAAATACACTTCAACAAACAGTAATGTGTTGTACAATGATAGCAGTGGAATTATCTACACACACACACACACACACACACACACACACACACCTAACATGCTTATCTAAGTGGCAATATTACAGTAATACATTATAATCACACTCTTTGATCACTCTATCTGGGACATCTGCTGCACTTTGGGGAATGCAGAACTGCTTTATCTGCAGATATATACACATAACACACACACACACACACACACACACACACACACACATTATATGACAACCAAATTTTCTGTCACAATACAGCTGTGTGCAGGCAAGAGTAGGACCCAAACGCAAACTCGCAGAGACAAAAAAGGTAAACTCAAAAAACACAGCTTTATTGCTGGCGTGGAGTGGGACACGAAAAACAACACAAAACTAAACTGGGGAAACTAAAGCACAAGGAGCCACAGGGGAAAACTCACACAGCTATGAGGGAGGACGCCACCCTGACAAAGAGACACATGGGGCTTAAATACACTGAGGGATAACGAGGGGGAATGAGCCACAGGAGGAGAGCACAGCTGAGAGTAATTAGGAGGACGAGACAAGGGAAGCAAAACTAGAAACATTAACATAGGACAGACTGTGAAAGTAAAACAGGAAACACACTGATGGAACTCAAGACATGTAAACTTAACAGACTGGGGAGACAGAACATAGGGACCAGAAACATGGAACAGAAAGGCACAGTAGACACAACATGAACATAACAACGCCACAGGGGAAGAGTAAAACAAAATGCAGAAACACAGGACCTCTTTCAAAATAAAATCTGAAACATAATGAAACGCAAACATGACAACATAAGAAACACAGACATGAAGCACATGAAGGACAAGGGAGACTTAACGGGGTTGGATACACAAGGGGAATCTAATAACAAACGAACTTAGATAACCTAATGAACAAAATAAACTCAAACTTAAAACGCTGGGTCAAAAGACCCAGGATCATGACATTTTCCCCTCACAACAGTAACGAAACAAAACGGCAGAGCTATTAGATTAGCAGCACTCCCTTTCTCTTCCTCCCTTCCTGCCATTGTTGCTCCTATTCCCCCTCCACTGAACCTAGGATCCGTGGGCCCTAAGATGAAACAGATCAGTTTAATCTAGCTCTGCCAAGACTCCCCTCAGACCCCAGTGTTGCTACATACGGTGTAACAGAGTTCTCTTATTATCTGGTCTATCTAGACTGTATAAATAAAATGCAGAAATACCTTTAACAACTGTGGTTTAAAAAAGAAGTCTGGTTGTATAGAAGGATACGAGAAAACTGCCCAATTTCTCAATTGATTTATAACCATCCATCCATCCATCCATCCATCCATCTTCATCCGCTTTATCCGAGGCTGGGTCGCGGGGGCAGCAGCCTAAGCAAAGAGGCCCAGACCTCCCTCTCCCCAGCCACCTCCTCCAGCTTATCCGGGGGAACACCAAGGCGTTCCCAGGCCAGCCGAGAGATATAATCTCTCCAGCGTGTCCTGGGTCTGCCCCGGGGCCTCCTCCCGGTGGGACATGCCTGGAACACCTCACCCAGGAGGCACCCAGGGGGCATCCTTGTCAGATGCCCGAACCACCTCAGCTGGCTCCTTTCGATGTGGAGGAGCAGCGGCTCTACTCTGAGCCCCTCCCGGATGGCCGAACTTCTCACCCTATCTCTAAGGGAGAGGCCAGCCACCCTTCGGAGGAAGCTCACTAAATATTTTCTGCATGACTTTATGGTCTCAATTGCTCATTTTATCTTACAGGATACAATATGATGCACATTTTGTCAATTCTGACCTTCTTCAGAGTAAAACAGATCATTGCAAGGCTGCGCTTCTTTGCAATGGACAGTTTGCTTAAAAAAAAAGCAAAAAGAAGATGGCTATGACATGGTGGACACATCAATCATTTACATAAGACCCAAAAATGGCATAAATATCCATCAGATATAAAGATATAAGAAGAGAAATACACATTTTTCCCCAGCCAGGTTACTGAGCATTGCTAGGCCTGTGCGACTCTTATAGGAAAACAAAACATGCAAAATATAACAGATTTTCATGGATCTGACAAATAAATTATCAATGAAAACCAATTAACTTGTTTAATCCTGTGTTTACTCTTATGTAGCTGATTGCAAAAGGGTAATAAAGTGAATAAAAGCAGTTTGATACCCTTGTGCACTGACTCAGTAGCTTTCTTTGTCTTTCTCTTAAAGAATGAGTTCGTGTCAATAAGGCTGTGAATTGGTTTGTCCTCACAGAGTCACTGGTCGGGCCATCTGACCATGCAAAACTCTACGACAGGCTGCCTGTTAATCAGCAGCCCTGTTCTGAGAGTTTCTGCGCCTTTGTGTTACTTAAGTGACAACTGAAGCGGCGCCAGGGTCAGATTTCTGAGAGCGGTTCTGAGTTTATAATTGAGTTTGGCTCTTTGGCCTCAGGAAGGGGAGGGAAATGAAAGTTAAAGAAAGTGAATAAATGAGAAGAAAAACGGACAGAAAGGAGAGCGAAAGCTGGAGGAAGAGGTTGTTCCTCTCCCTCCTGCTTCCCACTGACACTCTGTGACAATAGAGACTTTCAGCTCCCTGAATCTTATTAGCCTGTCCACTCTCTCAATCTCTTTTCTTTCAATCATTTACAAGTGCCTCCACCGAGCACAGGCCATAATTGAGATTCTTCCCATTTTGATGAAAGAAAGAAAAAGAGCATGAGGTACAAATGGGTGTGGAGGAGAGAAAAGGGAAAAGAGTCAAAAGTCTTCACGTCAGGTACCTACTTCTGCTAACATAGCGTTCATTTTGTTTATCTTCAGCACACTTTGTCCTTGTGTTAGCGATTTTACACCCTCTTCCAAGACTCATTACTGTGGATTGTGAAAATCATCGATGGCAAAGGCTATGCTCAGCTGTGAAATCCTGCCCGTGTGTCTGTGTCTGCATGTTGGGGTAAATTTATTGGATCAGAGGATTAGAGGTATCTGAGAATCTCCTCGACATGCAAGAAACACATTATCTGGTCGTGTGGGTGTGTATCTATGCAGAACACCCAGCGTGCACCCAAACAGACGAGATAAAGGGTTAACCGTGGTGTATTTACACCGCACCAACAACAAGCACAAAAGGATGAAGAGAAAGCTACAGCATTCACAAACTCATAGCTTTGTTGTCGCAAGTCATGTTGCTGGAAAATGGAATCCACCAGACAAAAAGGCAAACATGAATCTCAAGCAAAGGATAATGTGAAACTGGACTGTTTTGGATTAAAAAGTAAAAGGTTGATGTTCTGCCGCTGTCTTTCAAACAGGATGTGTCAGACCACAAGAGACAGAATTTTCAAGACAAAATAATTTCCAAAGGACCTTGACAGAAAGAAAGAGAGAGAAAAAACTGAGCTTATCTTTTGCAGGGAAATGAACTGCTGTCTTGAAACAAAAAAAATAAAAATAATAATGTGCTTCAAAAATGCCAGGAAATACTGTTAATACTATCCTACAGAATATATAATATAATGTAGCCATTAGAGGGACATAAAAAATGCAGTGATTTCAGAAACAGGCGTGCTGTAAATGTTCTCTTTGTTTGGTTGATGAGTGTTTCAAAGCAAAAGGAAAAAGTCGGTCGGACCAAAGCCAGCATTTACACCCATCTGAGCTGCATCAACACAACATGTGTTTACATCTGTAGGCAAGTGCATGTCAGGTTAGGGCATAAATTATGACATACGCTGCAGTAAAAGTTACGGTGTAGATCTTGAGGAGGGTTTGGGGTTACGGCGCGCCTATGGCGTAGATTTACTACATGAGTATAAATCCAACATAAGGCCACAAGCTGAACAGGGGTGATAGTTTCTGGAAGTTAGCCAGGATTGACTCAGGTCTGAGTGAAGCAAATTCCATCAACAGACAGTAAACTGTGGGGTGACTGTGCAGACATCGGCGTAGCTGCCAAATCTTAGACCCGTCCAACTACGCGTCAGATCCAAGTGGCAGATCAGCGCTGATATAAGTAAAGAAGAAGTCAGAACTGGAAAGTAATTGCTGAGTGTTTTCTTCAAAGTTTTTTCCACAGAATTTCAAGTTTTCAAACTGTTGCAACATCTCCCTCTGTATAATCTGTGAATCTCTGAGCTTCTGAGCTGATATATCATTAAAACAGCCGTAAAAACCAACACAATCATACACTCGTGTCTTCAACCCAGGTGTAGCGGCAGTGGTACAAAAATCGAGGGTTGCACAACTGGTCCAAGTGATACCAACGTGGCAATACATGCCAGCAGATGTGGTATCATTTTGGCCATGTAGGGCAGGGTGTAAGCAATGAGCATAAAAGCAGCCTCAGAAAGCAAAAAAAAAAACCCGCAAATTTTCTTCTAGCAATCATTAGAAATTAAACAGGTAAGCTGAAATCTGGTGCAACAAAGACCACCAGGATGGCAACAGAAGCTTTTGTTTGCTGTTATTTCAACATAAATCAAATTTATTCTGCTTAGTTTTACTCAACATTGTAGCCATTGGCTGCTCAAACCCCAGTGGCTCCAGAGAAGCCTGCATCCAGTTTGAGAAATGCTGTATCATAGAGAAGACGTGCGATATTATCCAAGGACAAACATTGTGAACATTATCAATAAACCAGTTAGGACCCCAAAACACCTTCAGCAGTATCGTGATAAAAAGTGAGAGCTTGCTGAATAATAAGCAGGATTGAATGTGGCTGTTTAAAAATTCAGATATGTGTAAGTTATTTTACACGCATTCTTTTACTTTGTCTTTTCTCACAATTCTACTAAAACTTGTCATGAAGTATAATCAAAAACAAAAACGCTGCCAGAAGCATCTTCCTTTGCGTTTGTTTTGCTCTCATGTTCAGACGTGTTAGCAGCCAAGAACTGGGAGATTTTTTTTCCTCATCAGGAAATGTTTTCTTTATTTACTGTCTGGTGTGATGCAAGAAAAACAATGTGTAAGCAAACAAGCCTTAACAAGAGATTTCATTAATGAGCGTGAATTTTAAGTAGGCCGATGAAAGTAATTACAGTGTGAAAAGCTGCAGATGCAAATACTGATTGTACAAAAGCTTGGTTTTTTTTTTTGTAGTGCTGTTTCTTACATCTCGTAACAATACTTTTATCAGTGTAAAGTCCTAATTATCAGCAGCAGAGCTGCAGATCATCACCCAAACAAGCAAAGTAAAAAAGCAAAAACAAAAATAAAAACACTTAATGGCTCAAATCCACGCGCACAGTATGTTCACTGACTGTTTTTGCTCTGAGATGGAAAAAGCTGAAAGTAGGGTGCTTGAAACAGATGGAGGATGCATGTAACACAACAACGTTTCCTGTCAGGGGGGGGGAAGAATAAAGGTAAGAAAATAAAAGCACAAAAAGATGAACGATACAGTTTCAGATGCTGAAGGACGGCAGTTGGAGAACAAACACAGACAAAAAGAAAAAAGAAAGAACATGAAAACAGTAATAACACAGGAAACACAAAGTGATGGGGAGTGACAGATCGTGTAAGCCTGTGAGCCAGATGCTAAGCAACACCACTCCACACACTGCACTGCAGTTCTGCTACTGTCGTTGTTGCTTTTGTAATTTCCTCTGTGTCACAGGCTGTCATACACCAAATATCAAGAGCCATTTACATTATAACACAGACTAGTGCGCTACAATTGATACAGAAACCCTGTTGTTGCCTCTTTGATTCATCACAACAGCCTTTAATTAACACGGAGGTCATGTGATTGCTTTCATTTCTCTGTTTGTTTGTTTGCTAGCAGGATTAATCAAAAAGTTCCAGATGGATTAGCATGAAAATGTGACCAGAGGTGGGGGTTTGGTGCAAATTAGACGTGATTAACCTTTCAAGTCGGAGCCACGCATTCTTTTTTCTTAGCAAGACATTATGTTCCACATATTCACTACTAATAAATATATATATTAAATCCTAATTGAAATAAAAAATTGTGACACTTGATGTTCTCACATAAATATCACAAAGTAATCCGTACCCAGGATCCAGAAACTCAGTTTGTGCTTGGTATGGGGGAATTTTCAGCCTTGGCGGAGGGATGTAGACTTGGACTGCTCTTGCTAACAGAATGATCCTTTAATTAGTGGCAAGTAATATCTGTCTGAATAATAAGGGAGAAAGAATCCTTGCATAAACACTTGCATGAGCACATACACACATGCAAAATAAAAATGTGATATATGAAGCACATATGAGAGGAATGTTTCTTATTATGCCATTTAATATTGGGGATACTTTATTCAAAACAGTAATTCTGATGTTGGTAACCACTATCTTGATCCCCGTAGTCTTTGAATGGTGTTTTAGGTTTTGGCAATTAGTTAACGCAAAGAAAGCTAGCTAGGCTGAACTTGCTCACCCATCTGAGCTTTCACTACCAATCACAGAAACCTACGTGTTCTTGTGTTACTTTTCCCCAAATGTTGTTTTTGGCACAATTTGGATTATTCTCCCTATTGCTCGATATCAAATCTGCATGATTGGCAGATGAATTAAGAGTGGCACACCAGCATGTGTCCCTTGTATAAGCATAAGTGTCTGTTTTTGGCAGTACAACTACAGGTCCCACTGCCGCTGTCCAGCTGGCATACTGACGTGCTAGTTGGCACATGTGCTGACCTCGACACACACACACACACACACACACACACACACACACACACACACACACACACACACACACACACACACACACGTAGTTGTGTATCCCGAAACAGCCAGAGCCAAAGTCATGATGACTTCAAGGCCATGAAACTGTCAGAGCACTGTGTTTGGAGTGGTCGTTGGGACAGACATGAAATAGTGCAGGAAGCTCGAATCAGGCTGCCAGAGAATTACAATCCAGACACAACTGTTCCTGATGCCAGGACATCATCCAGGAATAACATAGCAAAATACATAATTATCGAGTATTGAGTTTAAGTCAAAGCTGAGGTGTGAAATAACGTGTAGCAGCTAAAAGCAACTTTTTTGTTAATCTAACACTGAGATCACATCAAAAATCATCACTTGTTTTTTTTAGAAAGTTGAGTATCTGCATGTTTAATGATGTGGAAAACATACAGTATCTGTCCTTTATATGCAAGCATTCTCTCAGCTCACAGCAGGTTCACAGTAGATGAACAGCCATGTTTGATTTGGCAGACTTTTATCCCAGACACCTTTTGTGATGCAGGGATTTGTCTCTCCTCCTTGTCTTAAATCAGGGATTTTTCACAGTTAAGCAAATGTGTTAACCACTGCAGTCATTCCACTTAAACACAGCACTGAGTCAAAAAGGTTAAAGAAGAGACCTCTGCAGCATCCTGCTTAGTTCAAATAAGTTCCTGTGTTAACAAACTAACCTGTCAATACGACATCCTCTGTCCCATAACTCAGTTATAAGTTCCTTATGTCTATGTTAATAGTAGCTGCCAAACTAACATAGATGACGAGCTACACTGTCCTGCAAACTTTAAGCCAAAAAGACTAGAAAAGGACCAGAGAGTGTCTTCTCTTTCCAAGGCTATAAAATATCTTGCACAAAAACTTTTCACAAGCTCTCAAATGTCGATTTCTTCACACAGAGAAAGATAACACTTTATTATATTGCAGGCAGGAGTAAGACTAAACCCCTGCAAGGATTCTACCATCAAAGGCCATTTTATTCATTTAAATTGCTCGTCCTGTCCAGGGTTGCAGACCCAAACGCAGACTTCATAAACAAACCCTTACTGAGGTGATGCAGGTAATCCAAAAGGCAGCAAAAAATACCATCAATTCCACAGAGCACACACAAGGGAGGACAGACAGGAACCCAGTATGACTCACAACAAGGAACAGAAGGAAACCGAGGCCTTAAATACACACAGGAGGTAATCAGGGAGAGTGGAAACACCAGGGTATCAAAACACAGCTAAAACTAATTAAAACAATTAGTTTTAAGAAAGTAACAAAGGAAATTAAATTAATAGCAAGGCACAAGAAACAGGAATGACCAAATTAAACAGGAAATAGCTAAATGGGACTCACATACAGTACTAGAGATGAAAACCAAAACACAAGAAGACACAAATGAGGCTGGAATAAACTAAAGGATCAAACATCTGTACAAACACAAATAACTAGAAGAAATAAACTATCAAAGTTATTGGAGTAAAATAAAGAAATAAATAGAAATGATATAACAAAACAACCAAAAATAAACATAAACCACACCATGACAGGCCCCTAGTTGTATGGCGTTATTTTTGTGCCACTATTTTGAGCGCTCATAAAAAAACATTTGCAGGTGCAAGTGTTGTATTTTGAGAAGAAATTTATTTTGAGCGAAGAAAAGCTAAATTTGAGTGAACAAAATTCATTGCTGCGTGCAAAAAATGTATTTCAGTGTTTGCTATTATACACACACACACACACTAGCAGAAATGTTGAGAGCGCAAGCAACGCATTGCAAGCAAGCGCAAATGCAAAAACTGAGCGAGAGGGGCTGCTAGTGTGTGTGTGTGTGTGTGTGTGTGTGTGTGTGTGTGTGTGTGTATAATAGCAAACACTGAAATAAATTTTTTGCACGCAGCAGTGAATTTTGTTCACTCAAATTTAGCTTTTCTTCGCTCAAAATAAATTTCTTCTCAAAATGCAACACTTGCACCTGCAATTTTTATTTTTTTTACGTGCGTACGTGTATTGAGAATTGCAAACACAGGAAGAAGACTGTTTCTGGCTCATCCTTGGTTGACCTTGAAGATGAACTAGTAGCCTAGAAACTACCATCGACATGTTTTGATGAACATGATGTCAAATATGAAATACCTCTTCTTGCAATAATGATTTCCTGTCAAGTGCTTGTTCTTTCGCTTCAATTCAAGAGGTTAGTTGATTTCCTCTCAACATTACCAGGCACTCTGGTGGAGGATACAACCCAATCAGCGATTGATCATACAAAATCTATTATCAGCCAATGGAACACTTTCTTGTGCTGCAGTTTTATGAATTAAAACATTTAATTGGCGACGGAAGAGATGACTCTGATTACAAACTAATGACAAGAAACGCAGCGTCTTTGTCTGTGAGCTAAGCATTCCCTGCTACTGTTAATCAAAGCTGCATTTATTTTATTTGAAATACAGAGAAATGAAACAAGAAGGAGCAGCCAGAGCGAGCGGTTAGATGAAGCGCTGCAGGTGACAGGCTGCACACCTCCAGCTTCTCGGGGAGGTGACCAACTGCTTTCACTGTGCCCTGCTGTTTGTGGACTCATGCCGTGTGCAGCATGAAAAGACCACAGTTGCTTACAGAATGCTGGAAAGGAGCCAATTATTGCATGACTTTCTTTATTAAGAACAACAAGAGGTTGCGTTGCTGCCCAGAGAAGTCGTGACCTGTAATATTAAGTCACATATACCACGGGAATCAAAGGATCAGCCCAGGCCAAAATCTCCTGATTGTTAACAAAATTCACTCTGATAGATGTAGGCTTGTGTGCAAAGACAGCTGCAGTCATCTACAGTCCATCACCATAGTAACAGTACACACAGCGTTAGCAAGCTAACACCAACTAAGATTTGCATGTATGCCTGTTTATGATTTGAACACTTCAATAACAATCTGGCTGCGCCTCTAGTTCCTTGAGATCCAACACTAATAACTTCCTGGACACCGTGTAAATTATAATCTGTAACTACATCCACACCATAATTCTCCAACATGTAGGACTATTTTGAAAAAAATATATATATATTCAACACATATTTAAAGAAGTTTAAAGACACAAAGGAGGTGTTTTCAATTGAGGACATACTCACACTCACTAAATTAATTTAAAACAAAAAACAAAAAACCCTTTTGGCTCAGCTGTGAAAATCCTAACAGGTGTCAGTCTTGCTAGATCAACTGTATCCCAAATACCAGCAAATGCACAGAGAGCTGCAAGTATTTTTAGCAGTACTTTAAACAGAGAAAGAAGTAAATGCTTCTTCATGGAGCAGGTGGTGTCAAGTAAATATTTCTAGCTGAGCCAAATGTGACATTTGACACTTCTGAAGGCCACGCTTTGACACTTCTTGCACGGATGTGTGCGTTTGTATGCATGTGTGCAGAAACACGCGCAGACACCTACAGACAGACACACTTAAACCCATCTGAGAGTATCAGTGTCCCTGTGTTCACGTCTGTCTTGATCTTCCTCAGCTTTAATCTTCTTTCCTTCTTTTCTCCCTGGAATTTTTTTTTTTTTTTATATGTCCATCACCATTAAAGGCCATCGACATACGTCCAACTGTGTTTGGACTCAAATCACATACCACACACATACACACTAAAATGCACGCAGGTTTAACTCTAGTGTTTGAGGTTTTTTGGAATGACTGGTGATATTTATGATGTTAGTCTTTAATTTGTGCTATTACTTTATAGTTATTCTGATTGTCTGATTCTGTTAGTCTGATTGCGTGATTACTTTCACCTGAGTCTCGTTAAGGAAAACTTAATTTGACCTCTAAAAGCGGTTTTGCTGTGGCTCATTATTTCCTGAGTTACACTCTATTGTAATTACATTAGCTGTAAAAAAACTTAATGATTGCAAGGGTGAAGTGTGAGCTATATGTTTAAATTTAAATGACTTGCAGCATCAAGAAAAGAACAGAACAGCTACTGTGTTTTGCACCATATGGCTTCTTTTTTCCTTTTTTTAAAGTTGCCGCAATTAGTGAAACAAGCAGTGAAAAACTACCACAGAAGTCATCTGTGCTTGTCCTTACAGTCCCAGCAACATCAGCCGCAGCAGCACAATGAATCAAAGCAGCTTGATAAGTCAGACCCTCGTTTACTCCGGAGTGCATCACCATAATTAGGAGCCACAGGAAGTCATGCATGAATCCCCCCAGAAAGTAGTTGAAGTAGAAAATTGAGTTTTCTGTGCAAGAACAAGAGTTTTAGAGTGTCATTTTTATTATTGTAATTAGCATTATTACTTATACAGTATTTTCTGAATTTCTGCATTACTCAACTTCCTATAAGCTCCTTGCTGCTCACAAGGAGCATGTGGCCTGCCGGAGAAAGCTTCCTAACTCCATATCCTTTTTGAGTCTAGAAAAGCTGCTTTAAAGCTGCAGGGTGGCATTATTATTATTAATATTTCCCCTGCTTTCAGGGATTGTTTAGGAAGCAGATATATTAAACTGGTTCCCACTGTCTTGTGGGAGGAAAAAAAAAAATTCTTGGTCCTGGTTTTTGCTTGCTGTGCAAAAAGCTAACCTGGCTTTAAACAATGTGTATGATATGTCTGGATTTGCTCACCTGTGAATTTTCTGATCTGCCTGCAGTGTTGTGGTGGATGGTGGCTAGTGCTAAATGTTGCAGAGATATCGGCAGAACTCATCAGGTACGTCTTCTGAACCAAAATATGGATTGCTTCATCTGTTTGATTAGTTAGTTGACCTGTTCTACAGTACATTTATACGACTATGCAAACATTTATTCACAATCTAAGGCGCGCTACATATAGTATAATAGTAAGATCAAATATGCTTCTTTTAAAAGCAGCCTTAATCTGTTCAAACACTGGCAGCCTAAAATTGAATAACAGACTCACTAAAAGCCATACTGTGACTGTTTTTAAATTACTGTGGAAATCAGATTAAGGCCTTTCTGCCTAAAGTAATAAGAGCTATTTTGACTTTAAAAAAAAAGATTTTAATAAGTAATGGGTATCCTTTATAAAGAATATGGAGCGAAGAGGCTAATGAGTTTAAATGAGCCATTTAAAGAGTACATGGCCCTACTCACAACAGGAAATGTAACAGTGGAGGTGCACGTAAGACAGAGAGGAAAACCGAGAGTTGACAGAGAGGGGCTGAAAACACCCCGAGGTATGAAGGAAAATGCAGTCCGTTAGAAAAACCGAGACAGTGTGAAAGGTAGAAGGTAATGCTTTCAATCTCTCCACCTGGTGGTGTTTACCCAGCCGGAGGCCCTGACAGGCTAGTGCAAACTTTTCCCACACCTGGGGTCTATGCCGCTTTCCTCTCTCCTCTTATAACCCTGACTTCTAGGATAAAACATGGCAAATTTCTCCTATTCAACAAAGATCACCTGCAGCATTCCTGTGCACGTTAATGATTTATGTTTTACCAGCAACGTAAACCAGAGCTCGTTTCGACTGATTGTAGTCCTTCAGCATTTATACTCGACTTTTATTAATATAAAACCTTGCGAAAATGTTCCCTAAACCAAAACTCATTTTCTTGGCCTTGAAATTTTAAGGCACCCCCCCCAGAAAAAACCCCCAAACTAAGACTAGGTTAGAGGCATTTATTACATTTTATTATTTATTACAGTATTTTCCTTATTACTTACGGTCTTTGCAGAAATGTCTGCAGCACATGCACTGGAGCATATAAACTCAAGCAATAGGTTGTTGTGGCCCCAGTCACACAGGCCTAGAGACAGAGACACCCTGGCAACCACGGGTCACTAGGGAAAAATGTGTTTTCCTTGAACAGCAGGCCAGTTGTTGCTGGAGGTGGCTGGGAGTTGCTTGGTAAAATCGATCACAAAGAGGTATGAGGTGCAGCACCAGAAGCCTCCTCGTGATTGTCACAAGCAGATTGCCACAGTCGCCAGTTAGTTGGCCAGTTAATGTCATTGGCCACCATGTGTAGTTACATTTCTTGAAAGGCACATGTGAAATTACGCTGTAGGTTTTGTAGTTATGACATAGCTACAGCGTAGATTTCCCACTGAAGCATAAATCCCAGTCCCCTGGAAACGTTTGCCTTCAAAGTAAAAGTTGTACCTCGCACAGCTTACAGGGAAAACTCAAGGAGAGCGAAGTTTAAAGGTGTTTATATACCCACGTCTGCCTTGGAGAGCGCACAAATATCAGTCACAATTATTAAACCTGAATGATTTTACATGCCAGCAAATAACAAAGATTGGAACAGGCACAGTCCAATTTATATTCATCATCAGCTACAGATCTAATCTTGTACAGAGGCATATGATGTTCACAGCAAAATAACACAAAGTATAAACATTTACAGCACCAAACACACACACACACACACAAATCACAGCTTGTGTGTCTGTATAAACATGTCTGTAGCCGATGATGATATATATCATCTATCTATAGGAATGAGAAGAGACAACGTGTCATTCCTTTCATTTCTGAAGAAACACACACCTAAGCCAATTCAATTACAGATATATACTCACAAGAACGCACATACACACGCACACACACGCACACACATACACGAGTGAACCGCTCAATAGCAATATATCATAGCCCTCATAACAAATGAGCTATTTTCACCTCCTGTTCTTGTACGTTGTGCCCTGCACAGCAAACACTGATTCGACAGAAGAAAATACAATGATGAAATCACTGCAGTCTGAGCTAATAGGACTATCATGAAGTTACAGCACTATTTCAAATAGTGAGGAATTAGTTGTTTTGAATTATTTTTAAGTTTTCACTGAAACCAAACCAAAACTTAATATTTGATCATTATGAGCATGATGGCATAGAATATTTCCTCCACAGTGCTTATGTAGTGTACGTAAGATATTAGTTGTAAATAATTTTCTGTATTGCATTCAATATGTTTGCAGCCGTTTTTATTCTTAGATGACGAAAATGAAAAAAATCAAATAAAAAGGAGTTGATGCATACAGTAGAGTACAAAAGTGTCTAACCTAATTACCTGTTTTTAATCCTCTCGCACTAGAGTAGGCTCTGAATATGAAGGCTCACCTTTGTTAGAATAGGATAAAAGTTGCCTTTCGTAAAAACTTTTCAGCTTTATTATAAAATCAGCCCAGCAACTAGTGACTCTACGTGTGCAATACTGAACAGATTAAGTGCGGTACACCCCTCATTTATTCATATTTCTCTTCCAAAGAGCCAGACATTTTTGTACGTTTTTTAAAGTGGTCTTCAGGTTTTTTTTGAATGCCTTTCAAAGTTTTTCTTCAGATTGTGGCTGCTTTTTCTCTCATTTTCAGTCCAGTCCTTGCCCTGCAACCAAGATGTCCATCTCAGCATCTCTTGACTGCAATGAGTAATCTACTGACATTTAGCAGTGAGATTTTACACACTGTAAATTTACTGAAATGAACGAAGGAGAAAAGGCTGTGGTATGCTAAATTATGACAGAACTGGACTGATAATCATTGACAACCAATCTTATGGACTCACAAATCCAATTTATCAATTTTGGGTTCAAATCATCATCAGTATGTACATGACTGGCACAACAGAGACATCTACAGCCATCTGTAAAACATGGTGGAGGCTCTGTCATGGTTTGGAGCTGCATTTCAGGCAGTGGAGTTGGAGATCTCATCAAAATTCATGGAATTATAAAGACAGAAAAGTACAGCTTTTCAGCATGACAATGATCCCAAACACACTGCCAATTTAAAAGCAAACCTGGATAGAAAAGCACACATCAGTAATGGATGGGCCTCCCCAGATCCCAGGACTCAACATTACTGAAGCTGTGTGGGATCATCGTGACAGATAATGAAACAAAAAGGCAGCAAACATCCAAAGAAGAGCTTTGATTGTCCTTCAAGAAGCCTGGAGAACTATTCCTGAAGACTGCATCAAGAAATTACAGAAAAGCTGGCTAAGAGTGTTTAGGCTGTGTTGAAGAATAAAGGTGGTTGCACCAAATATTGATTTTCAAGCTGTATTTCCATGCATGTTTTGACATGTTTGAATACATTTCTCCAACCATTTCCCATTTTCATAGCAAACTATTATAGAAATGAGGGGTGGCTTAGGATGTGCACATGTTCATCTTCAAATTCATGGAGTCTGATTTGTATTGTAACAGAGGCCTAGCAGTCCTCCCCTCATTTACTACTCTCCTGCAGTTGGAACAGTGATAACTGAGTATATGAGCAATCATTTAAAATGGTAAATAAAGTTTTTGGCAGGGAAAAAAATGCAACTAGTGGCAAAACACATTCACTACGTACACAATTTGAGTGACCTTTTGTTTGTGTGTGATTTCACCAAGGAAATGTAGAGATAAGTTGATATGCTAGCTCAGATGGCATCCTCACTCTATAGTCTGCCTAACGTGTCTCTTGGCTGGGTAGCAGTTCTCTTAGTCCGCATGTAGCAGCCACTTCCACTAAAGGGCAATGACGCCCAGAAAGTGCAGCTCAGAAAAGATACATGGATTTCATTTACTTTCCAGCAGCAGTCCCTTTGTGGACCGGGCCAGACATCCTGCACTCAAATCAGCTGAGAAAGTTAAGATCTATAGAAATAATTATTATACCAGGATGTAAGCACATCCACAGACAGGCAGAAAGTCTCTCAAAGCCATATTCACAAAGTAACTGCCTACACGACCGCACGCACACGCTCGGACTTTGGCTGTGGCTCAAATAAGAGCTTTTAACTGATGTAACTGCAGTTTTGCTCTTCTGCTGGGCTGAAACCCCTGGCAACCAGACTCTATCAGTCTCCAAAGACACAGTGACAGATCCGATTTCAACAGAGTGCTCTGACCGTCCTGAAAGAAGAGAGGAATTGTGAGAAAGCTGTAGGGGAGTGAGAGAAGGAGAAGTAGAGAGCTGAGAAAAGTGGAAGAGAGGGAAAGAAAGCGATAACCCAAGATTGATAAAAATGAATGGACAGGAAAGAGGGAGGAGGTGGGGCAGACGGCGACCCAGCGACGAAGAGAGAGACCCATTTGGCATGGAAGAGGTGGAGTGGGAGAGAGGAAGGACAGAAGGTTCCTTTTGTTTCCTCTCCATCAGCAGCTGCACTCTCCTCTCTGCTCAACATGCTATTTCATCTCCATCCATTCAGAGGTAGAGGGAAACAAAGAGGAGAGGAGCTCTCTCGAAGTAATCTGATATTTCTATCTGCTCTCCACTGGCTTTATTCTCTCCTCTGGAAACCTGAGTGCGTTTTCTGCTGCCACCATGTTGGTGTGATGTCACCTTTTGAAAGAACCTGTGATTCGTGCATACTATGTTGAAATGTACATTAATGTGGAGTGAGACTTTAGGCACCAACATAATTCCATATACAAACATGCAATAAAAAGTAGAAAATGTGGAAAATTTCAATCAAATCACCTTTTATTTTGAATAAAAAGTACCCGTTCTCTCCTTCTGTGGACTGAATCGACCTCTTCTGTCTCTCCATGTACTCCCAAACCCCTAAATGTCTTCTGAAGCAGCAGTGACATCCCAAAGTAACAGAAGAGCTTGCTGCCACTCCTTTAATGCAGTGTAATATTTTAATCTTGTTGTTTCCTCTTGAGAAATCGTAATAGCACTACACATACTCGTTGGCTTCCTACAACTCTGTTTAGATTCCAGTAATTTGCTTTGCCAAACGCAATTTGGACGAGGTTTAATTGCTGCTTGGATTCTGATCATTGGCAGCATTTGTTACAATCAGTGTCCATTCTCATACGCACAGAAGTGATGGTGGGGGGAGGACGCTGGGTCTGGTATCCAACATGTTGTACAAGTTTAGGGTTAGTTAGGGAACAGTCACAGCTTTCACTCTGCATTTCATTTGATAAATTTACAAGACTGAGACCAACCCCATAACCAAAGATTCCTAAACATAAATGTGAAACTGTTTTTTTTTTATGCCTCAATAATCAGAAGGAAACAAAATACATCAATAAAAGAAACAGAATCAGTTCTCTATCACTTCCTTTTAAGATGTATTTGTATCACATAATATACATCGAATAATTTCCAAGATGATGAGAGTTTACTTTTTTTCCTTTTATGAATAATTTAAAAGAGCTCTTTTAGATGGAAACATATCTACAATTGATGCAGCACAAGCTGCACTTTTGGCCACTTGGGGGCTGCATAATTAGTTTTTTTTTTTTCTTCTAACAGACATGGAGCACCATTAGCATTCATCAGAAGCTGTGGTGCAATGTAATACTCACTCTCCATTAAAATCTGTTCTTGTCTCCACATCCTCCTGAGGGAAATATCTGGAGCTTTTCCAACTAGTGCTGACTTTTGCTCGCAGTTTGATAGTAAGCAGGTAATCTATAGTCAACCGTTTATTAGAGGAATTTAGTTGAAACCAGTTACTAGAAATGGCACCGTTGATAGCTATAGAAATGCATCATGACAGTAAAATGCAAAAACCAAAACAATGAGCTGAAAGACTCTAAAATGCATAGCAGAGCTCAGGCAAGCTGCAGGGTGGGATGCTAAATACCTGAACTACATTTGATATGTACTAGATTTTTTGTTAATGAATAATATCCAATCCCCCAAAGTGCATAATCCTAGCTACAGTGGCCGCTGTAGGACAAATATATTTTATTCAGCTAAACGAGATCAAGGAGATCAAAAACATTACATTTAAACCTTTACCCTATAAAGGTCGTGGCCTGCTGCCATGTTTCTGCTACCGTTTGGACCATATCCATTTTTCCCTGTCTGTGGAAGGCTGTCAGTCCACGGTTTACCTCAGCTGTCCATGATAAGTGAGAAGTGTCAGCGTCTTTTCACTGTGGAAGAGGATGTAAAAACTTTGTGAAAAAAAAAAAGTGTGATAGGGATCAATGATTCAGGTCATTTCTGATCAATGATAGCAACACTGAGGTTATGCTTAACTTTTCCGTTGGTAAAACTGTTATTTTTACCCCTGTTAGCCTCCGTTAGCCACAGTTACTTGCTATTAGCCACTGCTAGTGGACGTTAGCCGCTGTTACTGTCTTTGAAGTGAATGTAGCTTTGTTAGACTCTAAAACTTCATGAATAAACTCTCATACAATGTAAAAATGCAATTTTTATTTATTATTTATCAAAGGTAAGAGTGTGATCTTTAGCACACTTGAGCCTAGCATTTGCTGAGCTAACATTAGCTTATAACCAGCTCCTGTTATTGTTTACAGATTCTAATGATGCTTCATATCTTAAGTCTTAAGATGAAGAGACAAATGTAAATGTCCCACCATGGCACGTGAATGCATACAACTTCTCTCCCTTTATTTTATGTATGTGGCCAGTCTCTAGTAACGTAAGAAAAATGTGGACGGAAAACCTCTTAATTTGTTGGAATACATAATTACATACTAATCTACAGTGGAACCCCGACTTACGAAAGACCCTCGGGAACAAATTAATTTCGTAAGTCGAAAATTTTCGTAAGTCGAAGCACCTTTTTACATCGCCTTTTGAGTGAGGTGATGCTGGCCGAAGGCGAAGTTCTTGGTGGAGGAGGACCTCGCTCATATTTATCAATAATTTCTTTGTTTCCATCGAGAGCACTTTACGCTTCTTCTTTTTACTCTAATTACTTGCAGAAAGTTTTTTTGGCCTCATTATGAATGAACGATAGGCTAATTGCAAACGAAAAGCACACGAAATAGCGCACTGTAACAACAATACATCTTTCACGTGGAACAGCGAAATGCAACTGTTAAATAATCTAAAATAAATTAATTACTGACTGCACAATTAATTAGAGCAGTTTTAAAGTTTTAACTTTCTCCCATTTGTGCCTGACAGTGCCACAATTGACAGTGGGGCCTTAATTTACTCTGTGAGATGTGCTTCACGAACGATTTTTATCTGCACAGCTTTTTGTATTACAAATATGACCAAAACTTTATCAAGCAGGAAATCAGTGTGAATATATTTGGACAGCCATGTCTGAAATATTTATCATCATTGTGCTGCGGATAGGATAAGAGCGAAGGAAGGCAGAGTAAGGAGAAGAAATGGGAGAAAGTGAGAAATAAAAGAAGAGGAGAGGATAAGAGAGGAGCACATCTCGTGGCATTCTGATCTTTCTGCCCTCTGTGCTTTGAGCTACAGTTGCTCTTCTCATTGAATACAAAGCCTGCAGGTCTCGGGCCCCTCTTGTTAGCACAAAAACTCCTTTCAGACACACATTGAGAGGGTTTGTTTATCAGAGACTTTGCTCCTTTTGTTTCTTCTTCTTCCCCTCTCATGATTTGGATGAATTATTAATATTGTTTCTTGTACTTTCTTTGAATGCATACAACACATGCAATAAAATGTTCATGTGAAACTCGCTGAATACATTCCAGCCTTATTTTGCAAAAATCATTAATTTATGGACAGCCAGCAATCTATGAACTGAAAAAAATATGAAAAGTAGAAACACGAGGCAAAAATGTGAAAATCAGAAAGGACTTAAGAAAAGATGTACACACACGTACACACACATATTAGTCTGTTTTTTTATACCTTTATTGCTGGTTATTTGATTCAGATAGCCAGTCATCTGCATTATGCAAGAAACAAGTTCCTATTGTTGTGTAAAATATCCCAGGCAGCTCCATGAAAGTAATATCAGCAAAAAGGAAAATCTGAATGTGATGCATTGCTACATATTTGCTGATGCAGGTGTTCTGTGGTTGATATTCAAAGGCCTGGCTGCTATGTACCGCTGCTAGAATACATCATTCAGTAAAATCTTGCAGCAAAAGGATATTGCTGTTTGTTTTAGTAGTGGGTCTGGTGTCGCATAAAGCTTTTTGACAGCTTGACTTCATTGTAAATAGGGGTCACTGTGGCTAAACAAATAGGAAAAAGCAGAGTCTTGTTGAAGGAAAGCTAAACAGATTTAGACACAGAAGTGAACTTGTTAAAGCTGCGAGGCTTTCTTCACTTTATAAACAGTGGAGAAACATTTGCATGTGGACTGGAAATGTAACCACTCATGTGAAAAGCTAAACCAGAGCTGTAGGTTGGAGGAAAACAGATGCCAGACATGTGCCGGGGTTGGTAAAGGGGCATCACTCTTTGTCTGCTAAGCCATGCAAACAGGGAACACAGACTGTTTATGTCAGCACAAGCACCACATTAGCATAGCCCGAGCTCTGCGAGACTTGATAAGCTATGTGGCAGACACTGACGGCACTGCAAATGATGGACGGATGGATTGATGGACAGACGGATGGAAAATGAGACCGGCAAGCAAGAAAATAAAGTAAAAGGGGATTGGAGACGGTAAAAAAAAGCATTACATAAAAGACAAGCGAGCAAAATGATGACAAGATATAGTATATAGTAGTATAAATGAATGACTACTCAAAACCTGAACAACTTAAACACCCACAAACTAAATTAATCAATTAAATCTGCTTTAATTTTTTGGGTTAGTTGTGGTCATCTACTGCTAACCCCAGGATATCCTGATTTGTGAGCAGTTAGAGGTAAGACAGCTAATGCTACAGACACACTAGTGAAAACGGTGGAGACCGTAACAAAACCAAATTATTGCAAATGTGAGCAATGAGCTTGTAATCTTGTTGCCTTTGAAATGGTTGCTTTTGTAGACCTGGTCACCGTTTTCAAACTCTTGCGGTCAGTTGCAGATCATAAAAGGACTTTGGTGCATCAGGACAGCCATTAAACAGCAAAAAGACAGAAGTACTCTGCAATCAGTTGGTGATTGAAGGGGTTAAGCTGACAATTGCATCCAGTCTTTCCGTGATAACATGACGATTACTTGATAAATCATTGATTTGTTGCTTTCTGTTGCCATCAGCGTACACAGAAATTCACACTAAGCCAATTACTTTTAAAATCTAACCAAAAACGAATTGATTTGAAACAGAAATCCAAATAGTCACATAATAACTGCAGGATGGCAAAATGATCTAAACAGTCCACAGCCTTTCTTTAATATATGAATTTAACCAAAATCCAATCAGTTGGAAATCAGTTCAGTCGAGTTCCCTACTGTAGAGATGCATCGCAGATGAGTTGAGCTTATCGGCACAGACTCAGTCAGACTGTGATTCGTTGGAGACAGGTTGCTTCCCACCAGGCAACCTGTGCAACCACCTTGCAAGTCAGAGGTTGGGCACACAACACCTTTGCAATGCATTACTATTACTACTGCTACTAACCCTGTGCTGGTCACCCAGTGACAGCTGAGATGGGCTTTAGACCCAGGTTGAATAAGTGGTTAAGAAAATAGATCGATGGATTGACTCATGGTTATTAGTAACGATAATAAGCAAAAAAGAACTATGTACTGTTGGCATCATCATTTTGCAACCACGCAGTGTTGGTGTGATCATATATGCCAGATTATCAGGCATTCTTTTTATGACGTGAAATACAATTAATTAACCTTGAAAAACTACAGCAGTCCTTCAATTTAACTACTAGCCTCCATATGCCACCACGGCTTCTTGACTCCACAATTCAATAACTTTTTTTGTGTGTGTGCAAGTAGCTAAATTACATTTCAGAGCTGCGTCCAGCTGGATTCCTTCTGCCAAAGAGACTGGCAGAAGTGACAGTTTTATCTCAGTGAAAGTCTCTCTGTGGGATTACATGGCCCAACTGCAAGGATCACATCCACCACACTGTCACTGGTGTTCATATTTGATATGCTGCTTCACTCAAAACAGAAAAAAAAGAAAGAAAAATAATATTCGAGTAGTTATGCTGCTGCTTAATTTTCCTTCTCTTTTGACAGTTCAACATTAGCAGACTCATTCTTTGATGGTTAAGTTTCATTAAAATATTACAGCCAATCCTGGGAGATTTTTTCTCTCTCCCTGTTCAATTCATGTTGTAGACTGTTATAAATGAAAATCTGAGTTTGTCGGTCCATGAATAAAGGCTCAGCCTCATTACCTTCCAAGTAAAATGGGCAAAATTTCCAGTATTTTGAAGAATAAATACAGCTGCGCACACAGTTCACAATTTATATGCTTCGTCTCAGCGGTGGACACAGTTTGTAGCCTTTTAAGGAGCGTATGATATCGATACTCGCTAAGACCACTTAAAATGACAGATAATCATCCTTATGTAATAGCAGGGTGTCAACATGCAGGAAGTCGCAGTTCACAGCGAGCACGGAAACACTTTTCACTTCATGATGAAAACCATTTTTTGCACATTAGTCTTTTTGAGTATTTTATCTTACAGCAGTGTTAACTGCGGAGAGATCATAAATGGACTGTCTAAACAGCCACAGTGCCCAAGATCGGATTTATTTTCTTAACTGTGTGAATTCATCTTATAGGAACCCTGACATTATTATTGCTCTCGATGGTCTCAAGATAAAAAAAGAAAAGAAAAAAGAAACGTTTTCGACTGCTTTGTCTCAGCCAAATCAAGTCAATGTTTTGTGTACAGTCTCAAAACAAAATTTTGCCTCAAATAGCTTTGCAGCGTCTGAAGGGACTTGGATGATTTATTCTCCGTGTGTTAACTCGATTCTCTCAGTGTCAAAGTTTTTCCGGCCTTCCCGGTTGCTCGACTTCATCAATGTGCCTGCCCACTCTTCTTCTGTCAAGTTCACTTCTAACCTCCAACTGTCAGTCTGACTTTATTGCTTGACCACCTGCTCCATCTCCGCTCCACTTTTCGCATTCACTGCAAAGCACGGCTTAGTCAGCCTGCAAATCCACCTTCTTTCACCTTTATCAACAAACCCGTTGTTGACCAGCAGCTCTTATCCTGCTGTGGGCTTTTATTTTTTGCTGAAGAAGCCACAGATACTTGGCAAATAACTGCAGCACAGAGTGACATTTGCCAAGCAGAAACCAAATAAACATTTATCACTTTTTAATTAACAAAATATTACTGGGTTTATGTTCTTTCGATCAACTACATGACTGATTTTTGCAGGTCTGCCTCAGTTCTTTGGATGTTTGTTTGAATTAAGCTCTTTTATTATTTGATTTTAATTATTCACAACTCAGTTTCAACTTAAAGCTTTGTATTTACCGGATTGTAGAAAAGATACAAGAGGCAACACAGAGCACCAGAACACAATACACCAGAGCACACAATATGCAGACTCAGGCAGAGGAGCCATGGCACAGTAACAACAGTGCTGTACACACAGATGGCTGAGTCCCAGTCCAAATGCTGCAAGGCTCATCCAGTATCTCTTCCTAACTGGAGCAAAGGAAACGAGAATTATTTCCAAACTAGACATTTTTGGCTCGTGTATCGACAAGTCCCAAGCCCAAAAGTCCGGAGCCCCAGTCTCATTCCATCCTCAACTAAATATCATCTATTCAATTCAGTATATTTAGCTCAGTTATAACTCAGTAGCATCTGTTATTAGTTTTGGCCCCGTGGCACCTTTTTAAATGTGTAAATAAACTGCAAACTCAGTAGCCTTCTTATCCTCTGTGTTTCATCCTAATGCAAAAATCATAAAACATACAGAGAAGCCAAACCCCAACATTGTGGTACATGTCTCTACACTTTTCGGATTCCCTGCTCTGTTTGTCACACTCAGCTCTAGCTCAACCACTCTTATTGAAGCTATGAATTTCTAAAAGCACTATTTCTGAAAGGTGCCACGTACAATAAGTGCTGCTAAGCAGTGCTATTACTAGAACTGTTTTTAGACTATTTTTAAATATATTTTGTACAACTAGTAACTACAGCAGCAGGATGGTCTGTCTTGATTCATTTACGAAGAATCACGTTTTCCATCTACTGTATGCGATAACGAGTGTCAGCTGGTGCAGCTGTGAGACAGTGTGATTATGCTGCACCGACAACTTACATTCACTGATCAGTCAACTAAGACTTCAGTAACGGGGAAAAAATGTGTGTTCCCCAACCACTTGGTCAGTGATTTCTGTGGTTGCCACTAGACTGCCACAGTCACCTGTAGCTTGCAAGTGTCCAACTTGTCCACGGAGCAGCAGTGAAACTTTTGTTCAATGTAAAAGTTTTGGATTTACGCTGAAATCAAATTTCCAATAGTGCAACTTTTATTTTACAGGTGAATAGATGTGGTTCATGGTTTGTGTCGCAAAATGCAAGACAAGAAGAGGGATGGTGCTGCAGATTATGAATATATATTCTGTATATACAGTCACTGGTTTGGAACTGTGGTTAAGACTCTTAAACATTTTCATCCTGCCTGCTGCTACTCATTACTGGAGCTACTGCTCAGGGAGGCCTCCACAGAGTTTATCCCTCCATGGCATGAAACAATACATGTGAATCTGTATGCATGCTGTACATATGTGCAGTATATGCGTGCACAGGAGTGAAACAGAGGGAAAGAGAGGTATTTTACAGTTCAAAGCAGTGACCTAAATACAGGTACCATGGTAATATACCACACCGGATCGTCTCTCAATAGCCTGAAAAACAGCTTTTGGGAAATAAAATCCTTTAGATCCAGTATCCTTTAGTGCTCAGTGCATTTTGCAGTGATAGGATGGTTACCACATGATTAAGTGGACAATATTTCTCATCCCACAGCATTTTTATTTGGAGATTAGAACACAAAAATCTGCTTTAATACTGCAATATTAACCCTAAAATGATTGAAAAATAATAAATAATAACAACATGTATGCAGGTAAATCTACAGCCAAGATGAAAACAAACCCAAGAATTACAACATGCTGTTTGTCAGGTTTAAATTATGTGTGAAGCTAAATCTGCCAGCCCCTCTGTCAATAGAGAGAGAGAGAGCACAATGAGACGTAGGACGAGGTGACAAATCATCACTTAAGCTTCTGCTGCCTGCCCACACTGCAGAACAATGTAGACCTGGCCATATGTGAAAAGCATTGAACACCATGACAATAGTGGGGAAAATATGGTGCCTTTTAAAATGCTGCCAAATATATGCAACATAAATTGGGAATATCTCAAAGACACAGAGACGTCAACCCTGCAGCACTGTAAGCCCTTTCATTTGGACTTCGCCTTTGTTCTGCAGCATATTAAAAGGAAGCAAAAAGTGCGCCTAAACAATGCTTCTATTAAACCAATATGTTGAGCCCCAAGAAAGCCAACATTAGTCATTTTTAGCAAAAGTGACAAAGCTCTCAAGCAAATGATAAAAACAAAAGTTTTTTGGATGTATAATTTGATGAATATCATCTTTTTGGGGCTAATTTAGTATACAGAGAAGCCTTACCATTGGAATTATGAAATTTTAATGCAATTGCTTCTTAAATGTTCTTTTAAATCTTTCATATTTACCAAAACTAAAAAAGAAAACTGAAATGGATTCCAGCTTGCCCTTATTTTATTCTCAATAAACAATATACAGGCGAATTCCTATACTTTTTTATACCACGAAAGGATCCCTGAAATTTTTAAATCGCATTGAATGCTTGTTGTGTGTAGTCAAACCCTGTAAGCAGCAATGTGGGAAAGGGGCGATCGTGGCTCAAGAGCTGGGAGTTCGCCTTGTAATCGGAAGGTTGCCGGTTCGAGCCCCCCGAAAAACTAGTTCATGCATTTATTACTTCCAGACTGGACTACTGTAATTGATTATTATCAGGATGTCCAAAAAACTCACTGAAAAGCCTTCAGTTAATCCAAAATGCTGCAGCAAGAGTACTGACAGGGACTAGAAAGAGAGAGCATATTTCTCCTGTTTTGGCTTCCCTTCATTGGCTTCCTGTTAAATCCAGAATTGAATTCAAAATCCTGCTCCTCACATACAAGGTCTTAAATAATCAGGCCCCATCTTATCTTAATAACCTTGTAGTACCATATCACCCTATTAGAGCGCTCCGCTCTCGCTCTGCAGGCCTACTTGTTGTTCCTAGAGTATTTAAAAGTAGAATGGGAGGGAGAGCCTTCAGTTTTCAGGCCCCTCTTCTGTGGAACCAGCTTCCAGTTTGGATTCAGGAGACAGACACTATCTCTACTTTCAAGATTAGGCTTAAAACTTTCCTTTTTGCTAAAGCATATAGTTAGGGCTGGACCAGGTGACCCTGAATCCTCCCTTAGTTATGCTGTAATAGACGTAGGCTGCCGGGGGATTCCCATGATGCACTGAGTTTTTCCTTTCCAGTCACCTTTCTCGCTCACTATGTATTAACAGACCTCTCTGCATTGAATCATATCTGTTATTAACCTCTGTCTCTCTTCCACAGCATGTCTTTTATCCTGTCTTCCTTCTCTCACCCCAACCGGTCGCAGCAGATGGCCCCGCCCCTCCCTGAGCCTGGTTCTGCCGGAGGTTTCTTCCTGTTAAAAGGGAGTTTTTCCTTCCCACTGTTGCCAAAGTGCTTGCTCATAGGGGGTCATATGATTGTTGGGTTTTTCTCTGTATCTATGAAGCACCTTGAGGCGACTTATGTTGTGATTTGGCGCTATATAAATAAAATTGAATTGAATTGAATTGAATTGGTGGTGGTCAGAGGGCCCGGTGGCGCCAGTGTCCGGCAGCCTCGCCTCTGTCAGTGCGCCCCAGGGTGGCTGTGGCTACAATGTAGCTTGCCATCACCAGTGTGTGAATGTGTGTGTGAATGGGTGGATGACTGGTTGTGTAAAGTGCTTTGGGGTCCTTAGGGACTAGTAAAGCGCTATATAAATACAGGCCATTTACCAAAGGGAATAAATATACTCACGCTACAGATAAAGTTACAATCTTACACAAAAGCAGAGTAGGAATGGGGCAGATAGGCCTACAAGTGTTGTAGTCTATTCTTACCAGGGCTGTCAAAAAATATTGATACTGACATCGATATTAAAATGACTGGATTAGATGTTTGTTTAAATACTTGTACACTTACGGTACTGTCTTTGCCTGCTCGCCACTCTTACGTAAAATCACAGTGTCGTCTGCAAACATCATAATCCACAGGGACTCCTGTCTGACCTCATCAGGCAACCTGTCCATCACCACTGCAAACAACAGAGGGCTGAGAGCAGATCCCTGATGTCCTGCACCACCCTCACATACTTTTCTGCCACTCCTAACTTTCACGTCCTCCCTCATAGCTGTGTGTTATTCTCCCTGCGTCTTCTATGAGTTTGTTATTATTAGTTTCCCAGTTTAGTTTTGTTCTTTGTTTTACCTCCACACCTGCAATAAAGCAGTGTTTCTGAGTTCACGTTTGTCTCGGTGAGTTTTGCGTTTGGGTCCTTTTCCTGCATGCACACAACCGTTTTGTGACAGAAGGACACGACAGTAACAAAGAGAAACACAGGGCTTAAACACACTGAGGGATAACAAGGGAAATGAGACACAGAAGGAGAGCACAGCTGGGAGTAATTAGACTGGACGAGACAAGGGAAGCAAAACTAGAAACAATGACGTGAGACATGTACCTTCAAAATAAAACAGGAAACACACCAACTGAACTCTAGACATGTAAACTTAATAGACTGGGGAGACAGAGGATAGGGACCTGAAACATGGGAGAGAACGGCACAGTAGACTCAACACAGAACACAGAGAAGTCATCACACAAAACCTAAGAACTAAACCCTTGACAGCCATAACTGAAACCTTAGGAAATGGCAATAATCAAAACAGTACAACCAAGGACTCAGAACATAAACCATAATATAAAAATACAAGAACTCAAAATGCTGGGTCGCAAAGACCCAGAACCGTGACAAAAAAATATGGCAATGAGTCGCCAGAAGGACAGGATTACTTAAAAATACAGTTTTTTGCACTACCTAATAGATAGCATGGTATTTTCGTTGGTATTTATATCCCTGACATGGGATGATGGCATCTAGTCCATTATAGCTCCAGTCCAGCTCACTGCTAAAAAGGAAGTAAGTGTCAAGGATGGAGATGCTTTGCTTTTCTATTTTTTAAATATATGTTGCCTTTTATTTATTTAGATTTATTTCTACTTTTTTTTAAGACAGCTACTATTGTGAAATCAGCTATGTTCCATAGGCTAGAATGTTTACGCTAGTTTAAATGATACGAATGGTTATGCTAATGTAGTCATAATATTTAGTAGGTTACTCAATACTGTGCATGTCCAGTTAACAAAACATGGTGACATTAAAAATAAACAGCCCACCACCAACCTCTCAGTGATTTAAAATGACTTTTTAATAAATAATTGATTCTTTAGGTCAATCCCATATTTTTGTTGTTGTTTTTCTTACTGCATAAATGTAAGAATTGATAGGGCAGCCAGACAGGATAAAGAAAAAAGATTAAGTTTAATTACCTAAAGCTGGATGAAGTGTATAAGAAGATCATAATAATGTCACAAGGCCCAGCGTATCATCTGTGTGTGTCGCTTCAGATCTCCTCTCTACTCTCTAACACAAACACGTCAGGCCTATGAGCTGAATGAAAAATAAGCATTAAACAAAACAGAGATGTAAAAAGAGAACAAATAATAATAACAGAAACTGCAGGTCTATCAAATGTTATGGTTTGTTTCGAAAGCTAGTTCACCCTTTTATTCCTACGACCCACACTAACACACACTCATACAAAGACTCATTTTATCCACAAGTCAGCTGAATTTTAAAGGGCTCATCAAAAGAGACGGTTTTAACAGGGTGCCCGGAGGGTGCCAACAAATCCTTTAAATGTACTGGCTTTAACAGATGTCCAGTATATAGCATTTATATTTAAATGAGGCCTTAATCAGCCAGGCAGCCTGAGCTTTGCCTGTGATGATGTGGAGTGCTTCAAATGACCACCCCTCTCGATAGTCTCGGTTTCTAAAGTTTTTCGAACGGTGCAATTGCAAACCTTTAATATAATATAATATAAAAATGTCATATTCAGCCATTTTGCTTTTTTGTGCTTTTTTACATTGCTTTTTTGGATTTTGTTTTTATTTTTTGCATCATGCAAACAGTCAAATTACTTGACACATTAAGTCCTCCTTTAGGAGGAGATGGCATTGCAGTGCAGACATGGCCTAAAAACATGTGAGGCTTATGTTTATTGGAAAGATGGAAATACTTCCAATGAATACAAAGTTTTTAGACATGCATTTGCTAAAAACACAACATTGTGCGTATCTACAGCAATAAGACAGTCTTACTCTTTTTTGCTTCTGAATTTGTAAAGGCAGCCTGTCTGTTTATATAGTTTTATGGGAATTGCTGTGGAAGCAATTAACTGATTAACCAATTTTATATATGTGTGTATATATATACACACACACACACATATATATATACATATATATATATATATATATATATATATATATATATATATATATATAATTGATTGATTTATTTTTAATTAAAGCAGTCTGTTTGGGGACTGTGAATGCAACACACATGGGCATAGATGCTAATTAATGGGAGGAAAATGCAGAACATAAATCAAAGCAATTAGCCGAGTGACATATAATTTATATGAAATTCATTTAAGTAACACATTCATTGTCATTTTTTAAAGTCATATGTCGTTCAAATGTCAAGCACGAGCTTTTTTAGCTCGTCAAATATAAACCTTGTTTGCTTTACTTTTTCATGCATAACAATAAAATGAATGTTTAGAGGTTTGACACAGTTGATTCAACAAAACAGGTTAAACAAGTAATAGGAAGAAAGTAATCGGAACATATCAGCCTAATGTCTAAGAAGTTGTTTGACTATTTTTCCAGCAGTGACTCTAAAGTGACCAGTTATTTATTTTCTTTGTTATTCAGGTTAATTTTCCTAAAAACAGCACAGTCACTGACAAAGCAGCTTATTTTTTCCTTTCACTGAACCCGTCGGCTGACTCCCAAAAGGAGATGCGGGTCCTCTGCACATATTGGTGCTTTATCACTGAACAAATGTTTGCCCATTTCTAAAACTTTAAATACTAAACAAGTCCAATTTCAATATTACATTTTATCTACCATCGAAGGATTTGGAAAGCTATTTCCAAATTGCACTCATTAAGCTTTATCACTTCTCATCAACTTAAATGCCAGACCAGCCGGACCTGCTGTCTGAACTGCTCTGCTCAGGGCGGTAAAAATATGACAACAACAACCGCCACCCCCAGCTGTCAGCATGTTATGGGCTAATTTCAGATTAAACAATGTTGCACATGTCAGAGGCAACTGTCAAGCAACAGTGGCTGATCATCCACAGGGAACATGAAGGCTTCAGAAACTTAAAAAAAAAAAAACAAGGCTTGAGGCACAGCAGGAGGGAAAGTGAATTTTGCTGGCAGCGGTACAGAAAACTTAAGCGGTTTAAGAGACAGTTTGGATGCAGTCGCTCCCTCTAGCTACGCACTAACAGCTGACAATGGCCTGAAACTTGATGACATGAGGTAAAACATATATTTTAAAGTACAAGATACAGCTGAGATCATTTGCATGAGGAGTATCAGGTGTCTTAAACAGAAAGAGATAAGGTCCTCTCAAAAAAACTGTCTACATGGCTACAAGCTCTGACAGATCAGAGATTTCAGGACTATGGCGCATTAAACTGCCTCAACGTTTGATTTTATCTCTGAGATGACTGCTTAGTTATGTGAGCTCTAATTTACTCTGACACATTCATACAAAGCACGGTCAGATGATGTCATTATGATGAAATGCACCCAATGCAGATCGTCTTTCCAAACTGGAGCATGAAGGGCAAACACAGTTTCAATTTCCCTTGTTAGGAGATCAGATCAGATGAGATGAGAGCATATGTTGTTGGAACTGAAGTGCTGCTGTACTGATTAGTTCGTGATGATCTTTAGTTAGTTTTAACTGAAGTTGAAGAAATTTTACTTACATTAACAGAAAGTTTGTTTTATATCAATGAGAATAATTTGTCCAGGTGTCTTACACACTAATTTACACTAATGTAACTTTTTAACTATTTCATTAATACAGTTGTTTTTAGTTATATTTAAAAAAGCACATTGTAAGCTTGATAGACGATTACCACTCCATCCTATTAGTATGCACTCCTGTTTTGAAGCCTTGAGTATTATGATTTGAGCCAGAAGTGATTTATTTAGACAACAGGGTGGCACGCTATGTTTTGAGCTAATTGTTGCACCTTGATTAGCAAGCTGCATCCACAGACAGTACCGGTACAATGCACACAGACATAGATAACTGCTAATTAGTGCTAACATAAATAAAAAAAAGACACTAGATGTTTAGTCAGTGAAAAAACAAAGACTTCTTGGACAGCCTGTTAGCATAAAAACAAGCCACAATATTTTTAATGTAAAGTAATTGCATAAAAAAATATTTTCAAAGGCATAAATACAGTGAAGATACATAGGTGTCTATTTCCACCTGCTGCTTAGATCAGACAGACCCCTAATGAGCCTGTGAAGGTTCTTATCTATATCAAATATTTTAATGCACCATGTTGCTTAGCAACCACCTACCCATGGGCAAAGGTGACCCATTTATACCATGTATGCACCTATAACATCTATTATTTAATGACAGTAGAATCAAATTTATAATCACAAACCATAAATTATGCATGGTATATTATTATGTCACCATTTTGACTAGCAACCAATTCTTTTATAAGTTAATAAATTAATTTTTAGGCACTCTAACAGGGGCTGACTCCTGACTCATGTCATCCTATAAAAGAACAATATAATTTTAATTTAAAACATCTAATTTATCAAACATAGAATATACTAATTTTTGATATTTCCAAATTGTGATGTTTAAACTATCAAGATTACATCAAATTACGCAATCATATCTACTGCATTTAGGCACTGAAGCATGGGCATGTAATAGTTTATTAAACGTGTGAACTGCAAAGCATCCATCCATCCATCCATCTTCATCCGCTTTATCCGAGGCTGGGTCGCGGGGGCAGCAGCCTAAGCAAAGAGGCCCAGACCTCCCTCTCCCCAGCCACCTCCTCCAGCTTATCCGGGGGAACACCGAGGCGTTCCCAGGCCAGCCGAGAGATATAATCTCTCCAGCGTGTCCTCACCCAGGAGGCGCCCAGGGGGCATCCTTGTCAGATGCCCGAACCACCTCAGCTGGCTCCTTTCGATGTGGAGCAGCATCGAAATAATGCCTGTTATGTAGAAGGAAATTAGCTATAAAGAACATTTTTGTACCAGATATAAACATGTTTCTATTGGTTCTTCTATGAAGCTGGCCATTTTAACAAAGGACTCAATATGCGTTGACTCTCTTTTTGAGTCAACTTCAAGTGGCCACTGGAGAAAATGCTGTTTTGGGGGGATTCTGCTTTGGAGTAACTTTTTAGTCCACAAAGAGGTTGATTTTAAATTTACTGTCATAGAATAAAACAAGGAAAAACAGTTAAACAACAGACAGGCTGAAACAAGCACTGGACTTTAAAGGTCGATAAAGTAACTAATAAAGTAGAATATGTGAAAATGTACCATTTCATGCCAGAGACAAGGCAAAGCTGTATGAGCCAGCAGATCTGAAAGATGCTGTAATGAAAAAGAAGTACGTGGCAGGGCATTATAAACCAGCATCAGTAATGAGGCTGATACAGTCTGAGCTGCCACACTGGTGTGCAGCAGCATCGCTCAAGGAGTTTTACTGTGGACAGTTAATGTGCATCTTATATTCTATCGCCCATGTGTGAAAATGGGGGGGTCACATGGTATCAGAGGAGGCTGAATGTTTGCAATGAATTCTGGGTTATTAGGAAAATTAAACTTGTTCTTCAATTTAAGCAGAAAACTAGCAATATGCTTTCAGATTAGGCTTAGTGAAACATCAAGCTTCTACGTGTGTTAAGAAAAGATTATGCAACAGTGCAGCATAACAACAGTACTAATGTTTAAATGCTCCTTTAGCTTCTACCTGCGAGAAGAATATATTTAGTCCTGAAGTCATGAGGGGTAATGCTTGTTTCTTTGGTTATGCTTCAGGGTTAAGACTAAATGCAGAAAATGGTCAAATATAATCTCAGCTGGTGGGAAAATAAGGAAAGCACAAACATGCAAAGCTTTATTAACAAGAGACCAAACTTTTAAATAACAACTACCTGAACCTGAAGCCTACAACAGCTCAGGGGAACTATCCGGATTGTTCAGTGCATTGATTTTTCACTGTCTGTGTGTGTGAGAGCATGTGTGTGTGTGTTTGTGCATTTGTCTTGGGGAAAGAAAGAATGGCCTACATGAACTTCTCACAGGTAACTGAAGAGAGACTGAGGAGTTGTAATTGGATCTCAGTGTGTCTAGCTGACACTTTCACACGCACTTGAACACATACACACACACACACACACAGAAGGGACCCTGGGAGCAGCCAAGGTAAAAGGGTAAAAGTGGAAGTTGGGTCTCAGGACTTCAGCTATTATGTGGAAAGTGAAAAGCTCCAAAATACCTCTTTGCTAAATTGAGGTCGACTGACAATGGCATGTTTGTGTGTGCCTACGCCATTAAGATGATCCAAATGCAAACTGCGCATCTGTAAAAGCAAGCGTGTTTACATGCATGAGCCTGTTCTTGTGCGCATGCCAAGCATGACAGCATGTCTGCAGCTACAGTATGCACTGTATCCCTGTATCTGTGTGTCTTTGCATGACTGGCAGCGTGGGTAATGAGGCTATCTACAGAGAAAGACTTGGCTGTGCTCTTATATAAAGCTGAACATAATGGCACACATACCACAGACAGTGACTGCTGGTGACAAAATGCTTGATATGCAGTGAAGATCAGAGCAGACAGCGTGGTACAGGTCAGTTTTAAATATTTTCAAGGAAGAATGCCAAAAGATGGAGCAGCCATAATAAACTACTTAATTAGAATTGCTATACACTCCAGTTACAGCAGCTTACATAAGTTTGATTGAGGTTCCAACATTCAAAACATCATTGAGGCGAACTGAATAGAGCCGTTCACGCTGGGTAGAAACACATAATCAGCAGGAGTGTTACATTCTTTGATTATGCTAGCTTACATTTTATTTTATTCACGGGATTTGGTGTCCTGCAGTTAATATATGGTTACATTTAGAAATTGGCTCTTAACCCTGGATACACTTAATTTGTGGTGACTGCTTTCCTATCGGGCTGTCAAAACCCTTAAAGTCTCTCTTTAATTCACCTTATAGAGATTTTTCTTGACCTCTTATTTCACACAGAATTATAGATAATATAAATTCCAAAATATAGAGATTTTAAAAATGACATCCCAACATCCATATTGTCAGAAGTGTGCAGCAGCATGTGATATTCTGTTGTATCGTTTGTAAAGTATTGTGCAATTGCTTTATTGCCTACCATAAGAGAAAACCACACAAGGCAACTGTAGCATTTCAACAAAAAAGACAACAACAAACATCACAAAAAAACCCTACATGGTCACACTTTTAGTAAATGTATTAAAAAAGACAATAAATTGACATAATACATCTATAGACACCAAACTTGTTGCATCAGCTTTGTATGTTATACGTTAATTTCTTCTTGATTCATCAAACTAGGACAAATACTGATTACAGGTACGGAAGTCATCTTTTAATTGTTATTTATGAGACAGTCAAAAATCAAAAAAAAAAAAAAGATCTGGTATCTTCATGTTTGAATTTTCTGGGGGAGGTAGATCTCCTCGGTTGTGCATCTGAAATGATGAAACGTTTGCGTCTCCTGTCATTTCATTAATGAATTGTGATTTCATCCAGAGCAGATGAAGCATTACTTGCCTTCCTCTCAGGCACTCGGGCAGCAACATGGGGCACGGAAACAGGTTTGATGAATCACACAGCCGTATACTCCTTCAGCTAATCATGTAGGCAACATAACAGTAATTCAGCAGCCCTGGGGAGTCATATCCGAATCCAAATCCTCATGAAGATACAGTCCAACATAAAAAGGCTGGAAAGGAACTTGACAAATAAAAGGAACTTGACAAATAAGCTGAGATATCAAGAGGAGAGTGGTGTTTATTGGTTGTGTTCAAGTTAAAAAAAATTTTTTTAAAAAGCAAGAATTTTTGCTAGATTTTAATAATTTAGTTTTTGGTGGCTCTCCAAATATATTTGAATGCTGTTGACAGAAGAGCAACGAAGAAAAACACATTTAGCTGAAAACATGTATTTTTGAGGGTACTGCATCATTCAAATGAGGAATAAAACGTGTCATTAACTTTATGTAACTCATTCTTTGTCATCTTTATCGCCACTACAAACAGTAACCATTTATTATCATTACCTCCCGCACACTAGCACTGTTCCATTGGACTGATTATTATACAGACATGCAGGATCCTCTAGAGGGCCACAATTTCTTAATCTAACACTTCAAACACATTACACTACCTTTTAGAAAAAGAACATACTTTATTCACTAACTATGCAAACCTACTCTCACAGGCCATGTTATTAGTATAGTACATAAATTATATAGTACAGTTACAAAGAAGCAACTCAGTTCATTCAGGTGCAGTATGTAGATAAGGTTAAGACGACTTTCTGAAGATTAAATCGAAATTCCGTGATTTAAGTGACTTTGAATGTGGCATTATGGGTTCCAGATGGGCTGGTCTGAGTAACTGCTGATCTACTGGGATTTCCCAAACAGGCATTTCTAAGGTTTACAGATAATGGCCAGAAAAAGAGAAAATATCCAGAAAGCAGGAGTTCTCTGGGTGAAAATGCCTTGTTGACACCAGGGGTCAGAGGAAAATGGACAGACTCATTTGAGCTGACAGGCAGGCAACAGTAACATAAATAACCTCATGTTTCTACCAAAGTATGCAGACCCAGAAAACATTCCAATGTGGGCCAACACTAGGAAGCTGTGGGTGAACTGTGGGGCTGTACGGGCAGGGCAAACCCACACTTATACAACATCCCCAACTGCACTTGTCCATACAGGGCCAACAGCAGTTTTGCCCTTTTGGGTACCCAAGAGGGATTTCTGTAGAATGGATCCAAGTGGGGTGTGTTTGCTGGGGAAGAGCATCTGAACAAGCATCACTTTGAACTTTCAAGCAGAGTGGCTACAGCAGTGGCGATCACACCGCTCCCAGTCCTGTCAGTTAAGAACAGGAAGCCGAGGCCACAGTTGTTATTGGGCTCATCGAAAATAAGCAATAGAAGATTGGAAAAATGTTGCCTGGTCTGATGACACTCGATTTCTGCACAAACTACATGACAGAATGGATCCATCGTGCTGGATCACTTGTTCAAGTTGCCGGTGGTGATGTAATTGTATGTGAATATTTTCTAGCAACACTTTAAGCTGAGTATTGTACCTGAGTATTGTTGCTGTCCATGTCCATCCTTTTATGACTGCAATGTATCCACCTTCTGATAGCCAATTCACCATGTCACAAAGCTCAGATCACTTCAAACTGGTTTCTTGAACATGACAGTGAGTCCACTTTACTGAAATGACCTCCACAGTCACCAGATCTCAAGCCAATAAAGTACCTGTGGATGTGGTGTAATGGGAGGTTGGTATCATGGATGTGCAGCAACTCTGTGATGCTGTCATGACAATGATAGACTGTCGTCAAAGTTAGCTTTCTTCAACTTAATGTACTTCTAAAGGTGAAACCAGTTCTTTCCTTCAAAGATTGAAATTGCTATTCATTACTCTGATCTGGGCTCATGTAAAAGCCTTTATTCTGCAGCTATAATGCTGGCTCTGGCTCCTGACCTAGTACAAGGAAGAAAATCCAATTATCATCCATACTGCATGACAGTTTTAGAGTTGATTTTATTACTCATTTGTTTTTAAATAACTGTATTCAAAATTGTGGACCAGCCTACATCTTTACATCAGGACCTCACAGGTGCTATTTTTAAAATGTGTTTTTAGAGGTTAAAACCAGACAGACTGGGCTTTATTATTATTATTATTATTCAGTTGTGGTTTTATTTAATATTTTCAAGACACTTATTGATTTATTTTTACATGTAATTATTATTATCTTTGAGATGCACGGCACTTTGGTCAGCACCTGTAGCTCTCTCACCTGTACCTTGAGAAAAAATGAGCACCAACAAGTACTTTGCGTCTGTAAAATTCAACCGTGAGGTGATTATTTCCTGCTTAAATAACTGCACAGTGTTTTTGGTTTGTTTTGGGTAAATTAAAAAAGAACACTGACCCATAGCTTGTTATCAGATTTGATGTTTTATTTATTTACGCACTGTTTTAATATTGATGTAACTCTCTCACAAATCGGTTTATAAGAAAAACCTGAATTTTCTTGAGGTTGTGTGTATCAAGTATGGCCTGTCCACTACAATTAATGCTTAATGACATAAGCACCTTGGGGTTGGGTATTATGAGCTCTGAAATGGAAAATGGGCCTATATCTGCACAAACTGGGGGCACATTTAATAGCATGCTTTTCTCTTATTCCTCTCAGCTATGAAAGCTGATTCCCTCAGGTCAGCATACAAGTAGAATCTTAGCAGTATGACAGGAGCTAGCAAAGCTTTTCAAAAGACAGAAATGGACCAGTGAAAATCACAGGAGGCTTTTAACATTATAAGATTGTCTGAAAAGACTAAATATTCTCAAACCAAAAGCAAAAGTTGGAGAGCTTCATCCCTCAAGAATTTTAAATGTAATCAGAAAGCAAGCTGAACCTGATATGTCTACACATAGATATATGGTAATTAGTGTTAAATAACATATAAAATATTCTAATCAAAAAACAAATGTAAGTTTGTGTTTTACATACATTTTTAAACCAGTACTATAATATATGCATATACAAGATAATTAGTATAGCATATGCCTTCCTCTGGATGCGATGTAAGCAATCACTCATCTGCACAAGAATTGTGCAAGTATTCTGTTCATGGAGGAAAAGCTTTCCATTTATGGGTGATTGCAGCCTGCAGCTGTGCAGAGATGATTGGGTGTGGCTGCTTCTGATAAACAAGTCAACCCTGACCAAGGAAGTCTTAGGATATGCTCTACTACTCTGGCAGTGGGCACAGTTCTGCTGAAACAGCTGCAGGGAAAGATGCTGGCACAAGAATGGCACAATTACAGGTTGGAGGACCAAAAAGTACCTCAGATTTTTACCAAGAGCATTAAGATCAGAGATTGCGCTCTTATAAGCGTGCAGGTCCGCAACAACACATTTGACATGCGTCTCAGCATCTAGCATCCCAATAGCATTGCTTCTGTAAACTCCAGTCAATCACGACACGGTGGAAATGATGACACCAAAGTTAGGCACTCATTTTTTGTCATTTTGTCTGCATAAACTGAACTAATTCTGAAGCTTACAAGTGAGTTTCTTTATGTTCTTCATGGAGAAACCCCCCCCCCCCCCCCCCCCAAAACAGTCATACCCAACACTACCTTAATGAAACCAATCAACCAGAACCAAAAACAACTCCAAGTATGTATTCTAAACCAAGATTAAAAAATGTATTAACCGACAGATAATCATTATTATAGAATTATACAAACCAAAACTGGACCACAGGCATCTAGGGTAATGTAAGCAATTAACAGAATTAACTGCACAACAAGCATATTACTTGTCAGATAACTGCTTTAAAAACTATTCAAAAAGCAGCAACACCTTATGTCCAGTGTTTCTGATGGCCTAGATCAGGGGTAGGCAACTCCAGGCCTCGAGTGCGGGTGTCCTGCAGGTTTTAGATCTCACCCTGTGTCAACACACCTGAATCAAATGATTAGTTCATTACCAGGCCTCTGGAGAACTTCAAGACATGTTGAGGAGGTCATTTAGCCATTTGAATCAGCTGTGTTGGATCAAGGACACATCTAAAACCTGCAGGACACTGGCCCTCGAGGCCTGGAGTTGCCCACCCCTGGCCTAGATCCACGCAATCAAGTTCATGTCTTTCTACTTAAAAGTCAAGTACTTTAAGACAAAAGTCTTTTAAAAGGGGCAGCACGGTGGCACGTGGTTAGCACTGTTGCCTCACAGTAAGAAGGTCCTAAGTTCATGGCTGGGGTCTTTCTGTGTGGAGTTTGCATGTTTTCCCCATGTTTGTGTAGGTTTTCTCCTGGTGCTCCGGCTTCCTCCCACATTCCAAAGACATGCAGTCAGTGGGGTTAGGTTAATTGGTAACTCTTAATTGCCCGTGAATGTTTGTCTGTCTCTATATATTAGCACTGCAACAGACTGGCGACCTGTCCAGGGTGTACCCTGCCTCTTGCCCTAAGACAGCTGGGGTAGGCTCCAGTCCCCTCCCAACCCTGAGAAGGATAAGCAGAAGAGCCAGGATGGATGGACTGATTTTTTTTGCTTTGCGCTGTCACGAAAAGAATCAGGAATCCAAAAGAAACCCAAACATAACCAGCAAAATGATCCTGAACATTTACTCAAACAGCAATTCCTCTGCAGATGTTCAAAGTTACTCAGTTATTAGCTTTCTCCCATCTTTGGCTCATACAACAACTTCGACGGCTATCCAACTATTCTGCCAGACGTCTGTTTGACCTGCTGAGTAAACTTCAAAGCATATGGAAGATGACACACCAAACAATGGCGTTGCTGTCCAAATATTTGCAGTGCCATGTTAAATAAATCATCTTTTAGCCTCTTTCCCCTTGCCGTGGCATTGTGTGAGTCACCTAATAGCCTGAATAGACGTGTTAGCTGATGCATTAGCCGGCTCTATTAAGATGAATCATCAAATGGCATCACAGGACTGAAAGTAAAATATTGCAAACTGAAAAAAGTAACACAAAATCTTTTACATTAAAAACAGATGAAAAAGAAGATTAAGCTATGTGGACATGCTGCCAGATAAATTTTCTCAACTCAACTCAAAATTGTATCCGTAGCTTTTAAATTGACAATCTCACCACGAAAGGTCCGATTAAACGTTTTTTGACACAGGGGAATCTCGTGTACACTCTCATTCTTTTTTCTATGTAATACAGCTGCTCATTAAAGAGGGAAAAGTGTCTGGTTGTGAATATGAACCCACAGTAATTATCAATTGGAACAAATATCCACTTAGCGTCTTATCTGCGTATGTGTGTGTGTGTCCTCCTGACCCTCTAAATGGATCTATTCATCCCAAAGAGGATGTGGCTTCTCCACAGACTCCACACTGCTGTTGCCTCTAGCATACTAAACTATTCTTCAATCCACCCTCCCTTTCTTCCTCCACACCACCTCCTTTATTTGACTTTAATCTGTTCATCATCAGCTCATCTCTCTCCCCCAACCTTCCACTACTTATCTTTTCGTTTTTCCTCGCTCGTTTCGCGTTCTCCACCCTCATTTGTTCTGTCTGTTCCTCTGAAAACCCCTATTGGTCTATGGTGAGTTATTAACCTGAGAGGCCTTTAGTCTTCCTTACACCTCACATGAAACACAAATAGTCAAATGATATGATAAATGATCTTATCTCATACATCATCGAGACTTCATCGAAAACCAGCATGGAAAGCCCAGAACTGTGCACACATTACAGCAGCAAACTATCCAAATATAGTGCAAAAATATACTGACTGGTACATCCTGCTTGGACTGGTTTGGACCCCTCTTTTACCTTCCTTTATGGCAAGAAAATAAAAAAGGTGCTGGAAAGATTTCTCATTTCTCCATATTTACATGCACACAGTTGCACACAGTTGGTGCAGATTTGTCGGCTTGAATTGAGATGTGGGGGACATTTGAGTACACTGAACTCGCTATCAAGTTCAAATTTGAGAAGATTTGAGCTTTGTGCCATGCGTTATACTGCTGGAAGTACCCATCAGGAAATGGTTAGATTATAGTATTTAAACAATACTCAATTGGTACTAAAGGATGCAGTGTGCCAAGAAACTATGTCCCACACCATTACACCACCCCCTCCAACATGAGCCTTTGATGCAAGGCAGGACGGATCCATGTTTCCATGCTTTTATGCAAAATTCTGAACTGTTGCCTCAGTTTTCTGGAATGTGATGTGAGTGGCACCCTGTGTGATCCTCTGCTTCTGTAGCCCATCTGCTTTAAGGTTTAGTATGTTGTGTATTCAGAGATGATTTTCTGCATACCTTTTTTTTTTTTTTTGGGGGGGGGGGGGGGGGGGGGTTGTATAATCATGGTTATTCAAATTACTGCTACCTTCCAATCAGCTTGAAGCAGTGATTCCCCAGAGAACTTCCAACAGCTGGGTACTGGATCTTCTTTGGACCATTCTCTGTAAAACCTAGAGATGGTTGTGCAAGAAAATCCCACTAGATTAGAAGTTTCTGAAATACTCAAACCAGCCTGTCTGCCAACAACAACCATGCAACGTTCAAAGTCACATAAATCCCCTTTCTTCCCCATTCTGATGCTGTTTGAACTTCACATGTCTCCATGCACTGAGCCATAAAAAGTGTAATTCTAATAGTCCCCCTAATAGATTGTAGATATTTGATGAAATATATTTTCAACATTTATTGTGCAAATATAAAATCTATATATATATATTCTAAAAGTCATTAGACAAATTAATTCTGTCTATCTTGCTGGGCTTAAATGTGTAATTCTTTTCTAATCATTTTCTTTTTTAATCATTTAAAACATAATAACATGAGGCATTAACGTGCATTTAATTAAAACTGACATCATTTAAGATGAGGTTTTTAAATCACCACAGTGTAACTGTCATTGTCTTAGAACTGAAATGTTTGATAAAAGATCTCATGGATGTGTTGAGTATAAATTTAAAGGAGCGACAGTGTGTGCAGTAGGTGGTGGTAAGACAATGACACCACATGCAGCACAACAGAAATAGAATTAAGTAGGACGCGGTGACATTTCTATTCATATGTGAATTCTTTAGATCATTTTCCTCAGTGGTACGGCAGCAAGTGCTCATGCCATTCATTCAAATTCCAATAATATCCAAACCCCTTATTTGTAGTCCGCCGGTGCTGCGCAACTAGTAATAATCCTTTTAACTAATCCACATCAAATCTCTGACAATGCTAATCCGTTAGTCATGATGTTCCACCACAGCCATTCATCTGTGCACACTTCTAACTCTGGCATGCATAATTAAATTGTAATGGTAATTTTTTTGTATTGCTGGGCTTGGCAGCGTCTTAAGTATTCATGTGCTGGGGGTTCACACTTATACATAATGGGGTGGGATGTGAAGCGGTTTTGCATTATGTACAAGACAAGAATCACATGAAAGAGGAAAATAGAAAATTACAGCATGCCATATTAAAGAAGTCATTACAACACATGAATAAAACAAATAATTAAATATATGCAGAGATGGCATATAGAAGATTGGAATCCAACTCTATATTAACAGTACATGCACTCACTGGCTACCTGGGTACACCTTCACAGCACAGTTATTATTATTAGTAGTAGTATTTTCAGAAGCTCTACTGGGATTTTCCCACACAACCACCTCTAAGGTTTATTGAATTAAATTGTAATGTAATTGAATGTATTGCAATGTAATGTAATTTTATCATGCCACCATATTTCCATCTAAAAACTAAAGTTTTCTTAACGTCTGTTGATTAAGTTCTATGAACGTGGCATACATTCATCAGTTAAATTTCATTCAATTATGTAGCTTTAAATTATTAATCATTCGTTTCGTCTAAATATTGAGCTTTACCAAATCCAACAAAATGTCTGTTAATTTCCAGAGCATCAATCAAATACCTCAGAGTAACAACATGTTGCCTTGTTATATCAACTACTATGTACTTAGTGTAAGAAGTGTCAGTCTTGTTGAATGAATTAATAAACTGTTAGAAAATTTTATGAATATTAATCTCGTTGTTTCAGTTATTTAGATATCAAAGTTGACCACAGATAAATTACATTATTAGCACATCCAAAGAAATGTAACATTTTCTCTGTAGATGGCAACGGGTAACAGCAACCAACATTACTATTATAACTAGTTCTTCCTCCTTTAACACCTCTGTCATGTGCTAATCTTTCTTCAGTTGCTGTCCATCCCACAAGCCACAGGATTAATTAAGGGTCATTTTGTGCTGATGATGTTTGACCCTGTCGCAGATTTGTTTCCATTATTGCTCTCTGTTCGGTGGAGGGCTGACTTTAAGTGCTATAAGGGGTGAATCAGAATTAAATAACGTGAACAATTCACAATTTGTGAGCACACAAAAGCTGTAGACAAATGTTACGTTAGTCAAATTCGCCACATGTAGGATTTTCACTCATTCCATTTGGAAAGCTCTGTTGAATCAACCGGTTAAAATCAGTCCTTGAATCGGTGTCACATTAAATCAATTTTAACCTGCGCTGTATTGTAACAGATACTAATTTTATTTTTCCTGCCCCCATCATATACTTTTGTGAATGTTATAACTTTTGTTCACAGAAATTACATCCAGTACCGAGAAAATAAATAAATTCAGTTTTTTGACAGTCAATATTAAGACATATAATTTAAAATACTGTAACTGATACTTTTAACATATTCTAGTTTTCCAGGTTTTCTGAAGGTTTTTCAAAGTTGTTGGGTTTTTTTTTATTGGATGCTTTTTCACTCGATTTCAGTCTGAGGAATCAAACTACACATACCCGACAACTTAGCAAAGAACCAATGTTTAACTGTATATGAAGGTACTTTCTTTAGCAGAAAGCTGAGCAGAAAGTTGCCTCAGAAAGTTGAGGCTGTGTTAAATAAAGTTAAATAAAGTTACTCAGTCTTGTTTAACTTGTCCTAAAAGCTTGTTTTTGCAAGTTTTTGCCTTGGATGAAAATTTGTGTCCATCATTCCAGGATGTATTTGAGCTCTGGTGGATCGCTTAGGTCTGTTCATGTTGTTGGACATAGACAACATGGATCCATCTTGCCTTTTATCAAAAGCTCAGCATGCTACTGATGGTAATGTTGTGGGGGGATATTTTCTGAGCACACTCTGTACCCCTTCATATCAAGTGAAGTTTATGCCTAAGTTCAATAAGGAAAATCTATGGTTTCACATCTGTCCGCTTCCTAGGTGTTGCCGGCTAAATCTAAAGCTACATCCACACGTACCCGGGTATTTTTGAAAACGCAGATTTTTCTATGCATTTGCATCTTTCGTCCACATGTTAACGCCGTTTTTGGTCACTGAAAACTGAGGTTCTTAAAAACTCCTGCCAGGGTGGAGATTTTCGAAAACTCTGTTCTTGTGTTTATGTGTGGACGAGGAAAACGGAGAAAACACCTGGGTGGGAAAGAGTAAGCAAAGATGGTGCATAGAAGCAGAACTGAGTCCTATGTGTGGAGGGACAGTAACTGTGTGTAAGCATTTAAACACTGCAGAGAGTAAAATTAACAGTAACAGTAACCAAAACAATAACCTGGCGCACAGTGTGACATCAAAAAAGGCGCACACCTTTGACGCTGCGTTTTCTCCGTTTTCCTCGTCCACATGCAAACGCAAAAACTGAGTTTTTGAAAATCTCCACCCTGGCAGGAGTTTTTAAGAATCTCAGTTTTCAGTGACCAAAAACGGCGTTTACATGTGGATGAAAGATGCAAACGCATAGAAAAATCTGCATTTTCAAAAATACGTAGCCTAAGATTCACATCAGTTCCACTTTTCCACGCTGTCAAGCTGATCGCGACATCAGTGGTCTAGTCCAGTCATCTTTCTGCCAGCCTTCATTCCAATCAGCATACTTTAAATTTCACTTCACATCTGTCATTCTCCCTTGCAGACGCCTTTGTGCAACCCACCTCTCACTGGCTGACTACATTCAAGCCTCCATCTTCATCTCCACCACCAGCGTATAGACTCCAGATCACTGCTGGGATTCCGTTCTGCCAAGGCGGGCCATCGGACTCTAACCGGCAAGTACCTCTATCTAAATTCTGTACATCAATAAATCACATTCAGTATCGTCTAATGAGCTCTCCTTATTCAGCTGACCAGTGTTGAAACACCACAGCCTACCTGAGTATTGTCAGTGTCAATGCCCACCATTTCAAGTTGCGAGATGGAGGAGTGCATACTGCTTTGGACTGAGATGGAAAAGAAATCAGCTCTTGGGTTAATGGTAAACATAATCATTTCTATGACTAAATATTTAAATGTTGACTCTCAGGGATTAACAGCAAATTGGTTGGGATATCTCCATCCACTGTCACATAAATTATAGTGGGCTGTTTGCTTGATGCCAGTGATTACTCTCATCTCTGATTAGTGGGCTAATTAATGAAACTCAAAGCAATACCAACCAGCTCTAACATTAGCATAAAGACTTTAAAAGCATCAGCCCTGCAGACTAATAAGGTCAGTGTATGTCCTGGTATCATCAGCTGTCAACTGTTCTAAAACTTCTTATATTATAAGAGAGAAATTGAATGTTCAGCGATAAAAAATGAAAAACAAAAATCTGTAGTAGCACTACTTCTCTGAAGTACAGCCAAACTGCACTGAATCAATCTGCATACCCCTACACATACATTATATCAACTGCTCTCTGACCTTGCTCCTCTAATTAAAGGTCTTGAGTCTTTTGTGGTACTGTTTCTCAAGTTTATAATTATTTCATATTAAAGGCCTACAGGTAGAAATATTGATAAATCCTTTTCTGTTCAGTCGGTGCAATTTTCCCACAAGCATTTGTTTTATGAATCATTTCAAGGCACTAATCAGTTGTTACACTGGGAGATTTCCATTGCTAAGCGGCTGAAACGGCAACCTCTGCACCGCTAATTAATATATGCACAAAGCACTGTGAATGAATGATCTTTTAAGGCACTGATAGTCCCTTGTTTAATATGCTGAGATCCACCTACTTAGACACATTAAAAACTAACCTAGCAGAGTTGTGAATATGACAAAAAGTCAGCCCACACACTGTATTCATCCTCTCTCACTGTAACAGCATGAGAGCTCAGGGGCTTCAGCATTGTGATGTGCCGTGATTGATCTGAACACAAGTTTTGATTTTTCAAAGTGCTGTTTCTTTCCGGCTGGTGTTCTGGCAGCCTCTTTAATATCATCCTAATCAAAAAAAAAAGTTCAGGGCATGTAGTGTGAGATTCTTTTTTCTGCAGGACTTTAAGGCTTATTTTATAGTTTATGCATATTACATATATTCTCTCATACAATGGGGTGTACTGTATATCTCCAGGTCAAAGGCCTTCTAACATTATAATCAGTTTAGAGACTAGAGTTTTACTAATAGAGTTGACATTTACTTAAGTGTTTTGAGTTCAGCGTAAACCGCAGCATTAACACACCCCCAATAATTGGCATAAATGACATCGCTTAAGTACCAAATTTAAATCTAAAATTCTCAAAATAAGTATTTTTTCTCTCAGATGTAGCTGCGATGCAGTAGATACTGAAAAGAGCCTGCACAATAACAACAACAGGAGGAACAGCAGTGGCAACTGCAGGTGTACCAACACATCCGCTTTGCGCTGAACTGAACACATAGTTTTGATTCTCAAGGACCAGTGAGACATAAGTTACAGACTGCGAATGCTAAATGAAAAACACATAAACACATCAAAAGTCCTAAAGAGAGGCATCCTGAATTCAAGGTGAGCAAGTATCAGTTATTAACTTCATATTAACATCATCAAAATGTCCTTGACAGCTGAATCTGGCACTTTTCACAAGGGACATTTTGATGTGAAACAGCATGTAAACACAGATGTTACCAATCACATTAATTGAAGGCCTGTGCCTAAATACAGCAGAACATTTACTAATGTCATTAGTAACATCTGTGTACCTACTTATTAGTGTCAAAATGGTATCAAAAAGTGCAAAGAGCTGGGTGCTGCTTATGATGTTAGTAAGGTACCGTAACGACCTGTAGGCATGTTAAAGTATAACATGCATGCGTTTGCTCCACTAGCAGTTTCTTATTGAATTAGTCTGATTAGATCTCTGTAGTATCAAATTTTATGTTAAAAAAAATTCAGTGGAATTTGTGTCAGAATTCTTCTTTTTTTGTATTATGACCACTCAAATGGAGCATTTAATGCAATCATTTGCTAACCATAACGTTCATATATAAAGTATTACACACATTGAAATTTTGGTCTTTCTGTACCAAATTTTATGCCTTTAAATCAGAAAGTTATCGAGGCATTAAAAATACAAACGTGTGGCATAAATGTCGGCACAACATTTCAAAGCAAATCTATGCATCAGTTCAAGAATTGGACCAAAGCAGTCAGCTCTCCACCAGATGGGCCTTGTGATCCATCCAACTACTCTAGGTAAAAACCTTTTGTTTATTTAACTTTTAGTCTGTTCATGTGTGAAAATGTTGTGCATGGAGCAAAAGAAATATACTTTAACAGTTCAATCATATGCCTGAGCATACAGTGAATCATCACCTACACAAATGATTTGATGCATACTGTAGCTGTTGGGTGACAACCAAGTGATGTCAAGTTTTTCTGAACCCAGTCATCGGCTGTTGTTAACAACAACAGCATAAATCAATCGTCTCCCACCACCCACTCAGCTTAATGAGAGCTTTTACAGATTTTGGGACGTATTATCAGATCCTGGTGGAAGAAGGGAAACAGAACAGACCTGTCTATAAAAGGAGAAAACAAATTAGTTTCACATTTAATTTAAACTCTAAACAGATTTTAGCACTGATGACTGGAAATTATTGCTTGAATTTTTCAGAGCTTCATAACTAATTGCTTACCGTACATGGCTTTTAGTTTCCTGGTGTTTGTTTTCATCTTGGATTAGTGGTCTAATTAATTTAGTCAAAATGGCCAGGATCAAGAACAACTCAAAAACCTCTTGTTATATTATCACCACTAATCAAGATAACTAAATGTCAGGGAATGTAGTTTTATAGTAATAAAATATACTGCTGTCAAACTGTGAGTCCTTGGATTCATGCAAATGTAGCATTGCTGCATACACCTCATCAAAAAATGAACCGGTAACAATTTTTAATGTGTAAATAAACGACTTTAAACTGTATCTAACTCACAGGACATTTTAAGAATCTCAAAAGCTAACCTTGCAGGTCTGTGCATCTGTGATTCACTCAAATCCAACATGTTCCTTGAATCTTTGCACTTTAGGATACACAGCCAGAGAAATCTGCAGGCACCCAAACATACACGCTGTTCTTGGTACTGTGGGATAGTCATTACTCAATGATGAAAGATTGGTCCCTTTATTATTCTCCGCGACCAATCAGAGAAGCAGTTTGCATTTAAAATCCCTATAATCGCTCCCTTCCATTCACTGTTAGTGGATACGCATATGCACAAGCACAAGTATTACAGCTGTGAACATAGTCCCACATTTACAAATGTTTAAAGGAGAACACTCAGGCATAGACGTCTCACAATAGAACACATAACTCATTAGTAATGAGTTTAGTTGGCCTACATTTCCCTCACTAGAACCATTAATACTCAGTGGACTCAAAGGGAAACTATATTTTCACGAGAAATAATAGCTTCTACAATTTTCATAGTGAAGGTGTACATGAAGGCTTTGTGTTGTAGGGTGGCCTTGAGAAAGAAGAATCAAAGGACACACTAAAATAATGATAATAACAATAACAGCAGAGAAATAAAAATGAAAAGACACCAACAACTAAGACACACATTAAAATAAATGAAAACGAACACAAGGAAAATGTAAAAACACAAAAATCGGATTATCTATCTGATTGAATATACAAGAATATATTATCTTAGCCAGTAAGAAATTCTTTATAAAAAACAAAAAAAAGAAAGACCCATGACAATACACAGCAATACTTTTGGTTTCTGGTAAAAGACTTTTTCTTCAGCTCCTATTTGCTATCTTATTTTTCTACTTCAAACCTTCATGAATTAAGAGCATCACATACTTGAATGTGACCATGAAAGTGCAACTGAAACAAAACCTGTTTGGCAAAAAAATAAACCTCTCATAAAAGTCCCAAGTCATTGACGATAGGCAAGCTCCAATGCTGAACACTTCAAGGGTCATGGTAAGGGTTGCTGAGGGCTCAGCATTGACAAATTCCTACTGAAAGTTGTACATAGAGAGGAAAAGGCATGAAATGATGACAGGTTGTTTGGAAATGCGGAGAAGAAGGTCTGATCAACAACTCACTCCAGCTTGACCTGCTGTAAACATCTTTAAGTCCACTAGACTATTTTGACTGATTCTGACTATTAGGCTCTTAAATTGCTCTTATGCAACTTAGATTCAAAAGACTCGCTTAGTGAGGTACTAGCCACGAGGTGGCCATGGCTAGTACCATGCAAAAGCCAAAGAAATTTGCCAACTTGTTCTGATGATGGGCCAAACAACTGTTGACAACGCAAAGTGGGCACATAACAAGTTAAACCAATCTTAGCTTTGCAGCAAGCCATTGAAAAACGTCCAGTGTAATCAAAGAATGATGCTGGCTTAAAATATAAAAGACAGGTGCTTACACAACAAGAGTCTGCAATGACCACGAGCAATTAACTGTCAGCTACAAAGCAATGAGCCAACCACAACAAAATGAAATCTAAGACCTGCTTGTTCTCTATGGTGAATATTTTTGATTACTGCTGAAAAAAAAGAAAAAACAAGGCTGTCATTTGTGGTTTGATTTCAGTATTCTGGAAGGACACCCAGTGGTATTATAGGTTTAAATACATGACGAGTCTGTGTTCAGAGCTTTCTGCCAGACAGGTGCTCTATAACGTTGTTAATGCTGTTGAAAACTGTTTTTACTGAAACCTTGATCTTTTTTAAATCAGTTTTAGTAGTTTATCGCCTAAACCAACTCAAGCTGTAACAGAAAACTGAAAATGATATTTAAAACAAAAGAAAGCTTTTCTGCTGAATGACTGCTTGGTGTAAAGCCTTGAGGGCAAACTGTCACTCTCAATAGCAAAGGCAAATTAAAATTGACCCTAAATTAAGCACCTTGATTTGGCGATATATAAATAAAACTGAACTGGATCAAAAGATTCCTACTACAGTCACACTATGAGACAGGTCTATTAGGGAAACAGGTCTACTACCATTTGTGGTCAGCTGTGTTTATCGAAAAAACTTTAATGCACCACAACGATGATACGGCAATAAGACTGAGTCGATTGGGTGAAGTTGACAATTACATCCAATCTGTTTGCGATAAACTGTCACAAATCGGTTGTCATCAAAATACACAGAAATTCTTTTCATACAGAAATTTGTAGTCGGAACCTCATTGATTTGACACAGAAATTCACACATTCCTCCACAAATAGTGACAGAATTGCTGAAGGATTTATGGCACAGACTCTCAGCAACCTTAGTGTTACACAACCAGAATACCACCAGTGTGCCATCAATTAGGTCAAGTGCCCTATTGCAAAGAGAAAAATTACAGGTGAATTCCACTGGTTGGTAAAGACTGACTCAGATTGTTGGCACATGTAAATCTATCTGTGTTCATAAATTAGATGGCAACTAGTTGCAAACCTTCGACAATCTGTCTGAGAGTGACTGCAGTCAGTGCAGGTCTACCTGTGATTGTCTGGCTCCCACCAAGTGATCTGAACAACTGCTTTGGTTGCCCAGAGGTTGGAGGTTTTGCACATTTAACCAGAGGTTAACTATTTGCAATAGGTCTCTGAATGTTTTAAGAATTCATTAATTAATAAATTCTCCTAGTTGGAAGAAGGCTGCTATTTTTATTTTTTTAAAACATTATCTTTTGGGCATTGTTGCCTTTACTTTATAGGGCAGTGAAGATTATAGGGGTGAAAGAGCCGGGGGTTGGATTACATTTTCTGCAGTTTATTCATTGACTTCACGTAGACCCCAAACTGTCACTGCCATCCACCATCTGTTTTCTATTCTTTATGTTAAATGCTTTTATGTTTTATTTATTTGTTCCCTTAATAATTTGTTTTCTTCTGAAGGACCATATTCATATTACTTTTCGTTTCATCTTCTTTATTTATTATATTTTGCTGTTTTTGCAGACATGTGAGTGATAGAAACAGTCCAACATCTGAGGGAGAAAAGCAAAATGAGGCAGGTGAGAAAGAAATAATTGAGTGAGATATTGAGAGAGAGAAGGTGAGCAGTGAGCTCGAGTGTGTTTGTGTGTTTGTGATTGTGTGTGACAGAGAATAACCGACCGTGTTTTACCAGATGACAGCAGTGTGGAGGCAGCGTGTTTTGTCATTTATCACTTGGAGAGCTTGCTTGTTAGAGCACACATACCTTAATAGTCATTCTGAACTGGGAGAGCTGAGATGAGAGGAGGCATTTCATTACCACGCCAACACTACAAACACATGCAGCATACAGTATAATGTGAGAGCACAAAGACAGACGTACGGCGGTAACACAACATTTAGTATAAACATACACAGACGCAAAACAGATCCGCCTGTTGACAAGCACACTATACTGAAAAATAATCTGCGGCTTTCTACTGCACAGTCGATTTTGTTTCTGCGCGTTTTTATTGGTGCCTTTTGCAGTTTGGTGCAAAATAATTTTAACAGTCATTTAATGTTTATCTTAGAGTGTTTGTTCTAGAAAATGTGATAAACTGTGAAAATGTGCAACTTTCTACAACCCAAACAAATATTACCATGGAGATCGTTTTCCTTGATATACTGCACGGTCTAAACAATTACATAATGCACATTTATTTTCTCCTCGGTAATTATTTAAATTCATTCTTTGAATTAATTTCTCCAATTTTATTTATAAAGCACATTTAACAAGTTATGTATATAAAAAGTGTGTTACATTTTAAATTAAAAGACCCATGCCCATGTGCATTGATAAAATTATCCTAACAGATAACAAAAATACATATAAAAGCCTGAATTCCTACAAGTCTCACTCTGGGTTGAAAGACAGAATAAAAATGAGTTTTAAGGCATAGTTTACAAATGTGCAAAGTGGAAACCACGAGAAAAACAACTCATTCCACAGTTTAGAGGGTTATAGATGAGAAAGCTCACTCCCCCCTGTTCTTCAGTTTAGTCTTTGGAACACAGAGGTCAGCAGATCATAACCAAGATATGGTGTTGCCAACCCATCAAGGGATTTAACATCAGATTAGATTAAATCAGATTAAATATAAATACGACAAAGCTTATTTCTGCACCTACAGTCACTGGTCACAGCAGTGTAATGGAAATCAGTGTAAACCACAGGTGTTATTTGTGCAGTCTCGAATCTCTCATCATAAAAGCATTTATTGTCCTTTAGCTATTTATCCCTGTCAATAGACACTTACCTGAAACCGGCAGTTCAAGCACGAGGTGACTAATCCACCGGTGTAGTTCACTCGCTACACATCACGTTTCCTGGTCTGATTCTTGCATGTAGGTAAAGCACCAATTGTGATTCTGCCCTCTGTTAATTAAACAGATCTTTGCGGGTGATGAGCGTGCTGAGACAGTCAAGCTGTCATTGTTACACCGTTCAAAGCAGGTGAGGCTCAGCTTGCATTTTACTGTATAAAAGCCCAAAAACTATCTCGTGTTTTAAATCAGAAAAACAGGACAGAGACAGAAAAATAATGACAGGAAAATAGGGAAGTCAAAAACAAATATGGAGTTAGACCGATGAAGAGACAGAATTGGATAGTGAAAATAAATTGTGCATCCACATGCGGATGAAACTCAAACGGTCCTGTGGAAAAAAACATGAATGGCACAGAGGAACGGAAGCAGGGCCATTTTAATGAAGTTATGGCAGTCATTATGTTGTCAAGAGCCCTTTGCCTCCACGGCCATGGCTGCGTTAGCTTCCTGGCTGTGTGGGAGTGCATAGCAATATGTTTCTGAAGGGACCAGCCTTGTTTATTGGCTTGATTGAAACCACTGAGGAAAACAGGCAGTTTCCTTTCTCACTCGACTGATGTTATTTCTTTCCCTAATGAACACAGCGATAGCCGAGGAAACACAAGACAACCTCGAGGTTGTTCTCTAATCGTATTTTCAGGTTTTAAAAGGTTCAACACAAAGTCGCACGAAAATGCGGTTGGCATTAACTACTCCCTGCCATTTTTTGTCAATAAGAGGTAGCACAATGTATTTAGACTTGGCGACTCCAAATGAGTAAACACAGAAGAGTAAAAATTTTAAGAGAGTTCGAGGATAAGTATATTGAACTTTTTTTGCAGAGGTTGTTTTAAACTTTTACGTTTTGATGATCAAAGCTTAACACCTAGTTTGGTGGAATACAAATTCCAGTGAATTTTCCAGTTCAATTTGTCACCTGTTGCACTCTGGTGCAAATCAGACAACTAAATAATGGGTTTTAATCATATTAACCTCTCTGTTGTTGTGACAGCAAAGCAGACCATAGAGCACCGTCTGTATGCTCAGTGAGAAACCTTGTATGTGAAAGAGCTTAAAATGAACAGTTTATAAAAGATCATTTGATGGTAACATCTATATATGTTTGAACCAAAACGTGTTGTACTAGCGATATTATATGAGAGGGATAAGGCTCTCATAAAATACTGAATAGAAATTAAACTCCAAAGAACCTGTCTCCAAAGAGCCAATCAGCAGCCAAACCAAGAAACGTATGATCTAATCAGCTGCACTGATACATACATACTGATGAAGTTCAATTTCATATGTTTTAAAGGCATTTCTACTTGTTATTATACTGAAGTTGAAGGCAAGTGTACTTTTTTTGGGTTATTGTTTCCATAAAGGGCTTTGTGAATGAAATGTCACTGTAGAATGAGCCTGAATGAAGCTTTTATGTCCTGAAATTGTGCACATCTACAGTAGTAGTATAACTTATGTCTTTTTAACCCATATCTCTTTGGCAAGATTGCCAAACCTTTCCTGACTCTTAATTCTGTACATGTAAGAGTCCCTCTGACCACTGACATTACAGATATAGCTGTTAACAAGATGGATGCAGAGTTGCAAGGCTTAGTTTTGGAAGGACTCTGCATATACCTAAACTCTTCACCCTATTATCCAGATGTGATCTGCATTTTGAAAGACTCCCGCCAGAAGTTTCTTCCTGTTAAAAAAGAGTTTTTCCTTCCCACTGTCGCTAAGTGCTTTTAAAAGGGGTCATTTGATTGTTTCGGTTTCTTTATTGTAGGGTCTTTATCTTAAAGTGTCTTGAGGCAGCTGTTGGTTTTGTGATTTGGTGCAAGATAAATAAAACTGAACTGAATTGGTATCAATAGATTTAAAACCTATTCCATCTTTACCCAAATGCAACCATCCATCCTGACATCACACTTAAGTCATTCATTGTCTTTGAGAAAAATGCAATTTACAGAAAAGAAAATCAATACCAACAATGCCTTGCAGCCCTTTCACACATCATCAGCCATCGCATTATTTCTTTTCCCACTGTTTCCTTGTTTCCTATTTTTGACAGAATAACTTTTACAAAAAGGAAAACAAAGAATAAAACAAAACAAAAAAAAAACACCCACGCACTAACAACTTTTTTTTTACAGCCCATTTCATTTTTTTTTTATAAAATCCACTGAGGGCTATAATAGCTTAATTAGTAGACACTAAACTCTGTATTATGATGACTGGAATGAATTGCTTCTCTGTGTCACAGTGTCTTATTTTCAGATGTTAATGTTAATGATGATGATGATGATAATGTTTCTTTGTGCTGATTTTCCAGCTTTGAGTGAGTCAAGTTTGAGTGAAACTAAGTCTTTGGAAACCCGCACCTTTGTTTGTCTGCCTGATAGTTCACTGCAGGCTACAGAGAAACAAACAAAATAATTTCCCTATCAGAACCTCTTGCTGCATAAAAATTCAACAAACCATCCAAAAGCAACGATTCATGTGACTCAAGAAAAATACAATAAAAATGCAATAAAATTCTGCAGCTTTTTAAAACCACCTTATGAAAGCAGGTGGTGCACGGGCTTCTGTGCAACCTTATAGATCTAATGCTGATGGAACAGACCAGAGAAAAAAAAGAAAAAACAGTCTTAACCTCGAGGCAACTCTTGCTAGTGTTACAAAAATAAATCTAGAAGTGTTCAGTGTAGCAACGTCATAACATTATCAATCCTTTAATAAGGGAAAATGACACAGGGAAAAGCAGAGGAACACCACATGGCTGTTAACTATAACATTTTAAAGCTATTTTTTCTCTGCCTGTCCCATTTGGTTCTTTAGCCGTCAGAATTGTAGTCTGAAGACCAACAAGGATACCCAATGGATTTACTTTGCCAAATGGATCATCACGGCCTTGGTCCATTTGATCGACCTTTGTTGTTATTATTTATTATTTGATTTTCAGTTGTTACAGATGGGACAGACATGACTGGGGGATAGGAAAGGGAGAAAGAAAGATGAAGGAAAAGAAAATCAGAAGGGAAGAGGGACAGTGAGAAAGGGCACTTAAAAAGAGAAAGAAGAAGAAAAAATCTCCTGGATCACCTGTCTCAACATTTTAAAGCTTAAAACAAGTTATCCAATCGCCAGCATCACAATAAAGGCCTTTACACACCAGATGTGTAAAATCTGTGCAAATATTACATTTGCTAAAAATATTTCTCGGACTCCCCTTTTTCTCCTATTAATGCAGCTGTTCACACTGAATGCATATTTACGCAGGACGAATTTCCGAGATTTATTTTTTCAGTTTGCAGCGGAGCACAATTAAAGCGTCCAACATGGCGAAACATTTGATTGTTGTTGTGTCACAGAACGGCTCGCAATTGGCTCTTTGAAATGGTTTCTCTGCTTCTTCAGATATGGTTCCAGTTCTTCCAACAAGAGCTTAAACTGCTCAACTGACATTTTAAAATATGCACAAAAGCAATCATGATACACCTTCAACTCCTGGATCAAACTATAAAATTCTCCCTGTTGTCGCTTTCTCTTACGAATGGTTTATTAAAATCAGACACCAGTTCATCATTGCTTGATGTAAACTCCGTTTTTTTCCACAGTGCATTATACGAGGACAAATTTTTTGCAAAAACACACCTCAATTGGTGTACACATCAAGCTCAAATTTGGAAAATTCAGGATAATGTGTCGGTTTTACCCAATGCTTTTGGTGTCACATTCACCATCTATACTTCTTTTCTGTGTAGTCTCCATGACTCCTCCAAACATGCTTTGGGCATGATGTTACAGTCACCTTAACATAAACATGTGAAGAGCCAACAATGACTAATCAGAAGGAACTTTGAGTCTATTATTTCCTCTTCCTTTTAATCCAAAGGATGATGACGTCTGGAGAATTATTCATTTCATGGGTTCTTTCATATCTTTTGTTTGCCTCAGAGGTCAGATCAAATTGTCTACTATAAAATAATTTTGTCTCCCTGCAAGGTTTACTTAAAAACATAATGTTTGTTTCCAGAGCTCCACTGACTGTGCTAACACATTGTTCTAAACCTAAGCAGTTCTATTTAAACCCTCCATTAAAAATGTAGGAGAAAGGTAATAAAACATGCTGTGCTACAAACCCACTGTTCACTGAGCAGCAGGAAGGTAAGGGCATAAGGACCTCCCTGGATTCAAGCCTGGCCTTAAAAAAATGAGGGAGGGTGAAAAATTATTCAAGCTTGTCTGATGGGCTTTCCCCACAGTGGACATACATAAGTCAAAGTTACAAGGGACATGTCATTCTGTTGAAATTACTCGCTGGCTATGAATAAAATAAGCATTTGTGGTTCAGAAGTGGGAAAGGGGGTCTGCATAATGTACAAATGTATTTGTTTCTGCAAACAGTTCAAGCTTGTCAGTTATTATAAATATGCTTAATCTTGCATTTTTGCATGTTCAAGCTTATACAATAGTGCTTATCTATATTTTATATCTTTTTTATTTCATGCATACAAACACATGTAAGCATTCTCCGCTGGATGTAACCAGCATTTGTCTAATCAGTGTTTCAAATTACATATACAATTCCACCTCATCTAAGCCATGTTCTCTGTAGAGTCTCTGTAGCTGTACTGCAGAGCAGAGTAAAGAGTCGTGGACATAGTGGGCTGTTGACCTCAGTGTGATACAGTTGGCCAGTGGAAGGAATACTTCAAGGATCTCCTGAATCTCTCTAACATGTCTTCTGTAGAGGGAGCAGACACTGGGTACAAAGGTGGTGGCATTCCTATGACCACAGCAGAGGTCTGATGTGGGTTAACCCTATTTCTAACTTTTTTTCACAAATTAATATAGTGTCTCAATGTTTAACTTTTAATGTTTGGGTTGATGCTCAAAATTTGAATGGAAAAATCTTCAATTTCTGCATTTTTTCGTCATTAGCAGATCTAGTGATCCAGCCTTTTGGTGTACAGATCACATCTCACCATTCAAAACGAATCAGTATGAATATAATAGGCAATAACATGTTCTTTCCTGAGGCTGTTTAATAATTGTTATTTACAAAGCAAATGGAAAACATTTTACATTTATTTCATTTTGATGGGGTAAATTAAGCAAAGAACTTCAGAGGGTTATATGCACTAACTATCCTCTCCCCAGCCTCTCCTCCAAATCATCCAGACACCAAGGCATTCCCAAGTCAGCTGGGAATCTCTCCAGTGTATCCTGGGTCTGTCCCAGAGCCTCCTCTCCGTAGGATATGCCCAAAACTCTTCAGCTATGACACATCAAAGAATCATCCCATTCAGATGCAGAATATATAAAGGCAAGGTCTCAGTTAGATGATCCTTGTCCCAGCCTTCAAAAATGTCCTGCTTAGTTGACAGCAACTAAATGAATCAAATGCAACCGTCCTAGGATTTCTGCTTATATTTAGCACTTTTACATTAGTCTTTGTACATTAAGCAGCTCAGTGATTCACAGCTTTTTTTGCACTAACTTGCATATCAAATAGAGCAACCCCCTGTACTTGTAGACACTAAGACGAGGTACATGAGCTAACCTACGTCCTCTCTTTCAGCTGCTCCCTTTAGCGGTTGCCACAGTGGACCACCTGCCTTAATCTCACACTATCCCTCTTCTGTCACACCAACCCTCTGCATATCTTCCTTCCCTACATCCATGACTCTTCGCTGGGGTCTTTCTCTTTTCCGGCTGTCTGGCAACATTCAGCACAAGGAACTATAAAAATGATTAACAAATGAATATATTTTCTCAATTTTTAAATGGATTTTTTAGTCATGTGACAAGTAAAAACTGAAAAACGTGGCGTAAGCATGGAGGGTGTTAGAAAGTGAGACGCAATAGCATGACAGATGTGGAAATTACAACGTAGAGAAACAAAGCATTTAAAGAAGAAAGAACAGGTTTTTTGACAACATAATGCATAGATAAGAACAAAAACAAGCATTAAAACTCAATGACGTAACCTAAACCATTAAAATAGAACAAAAATGAGGAGAAACTAAGAAAACTGTGGAAGAAAAATGAAAGAACTATTAATTACATCCACATACACTGATTAAACGTAGCAAGTATTGGTACCAATGTCCTTGATCCACCCTTCTTAATGGTCTGACCAATATCCAGAAACCTGTTGCTAGACAACACCCCTACAATTCTGGTATGCCATTAAATACTAAATCACCTACCTCCAGGAAGACATAGTGAAATGTCTGTATTTGTACGTTTATGATGCTAACAGTGCAGATTTTAGTGACTTTAGTATTTATGTCTTGGTGGACAACTGCAACTCAAGTAGATGGCTAATTCCTACTAATTACATTTGATTGAAAAAACCCAATGGAGCATCCAATTAAAACAAGACCTGGGAAATAGCTTTTAACCTCCCATTGAGCTCCCAGTGCATGTGTGTGTGGTCTGGGTGTGTGCTCAAGCATCCTCATGTCTTGTACATGGGACATCATGAGTAATAGCAGGAATAAATGCAGGGACGTGAGGAGAATTCACATACATGGACTTGTCTGAACTTAACTTGCGCACAGAGAAAAATGCATACGGAATTTAAAACCCACAAATCAAAACTAAAAACGTGACAGTGCATATCAATATGCAGCGAAAAGACACCTGACACAAATGTGAGGCTAGTCTGTCATCAAATAATCAAGAAGAAGCAACAGAAAAAGATCAGTGGTGAAACTGAGATAAATAAGAAGAAAAGAGCATTTAAAAGCAGTAAAAATAGAAAACTAAATGCAGCACAAGACCATAAAGCTATCTTAAATATAAATAAAAATATTAATTAATAATTAAATTTTGTTATTATAAAAAAATCATAATTACAAATTTAAAAAATGCATTTAGTGTAAATACATTCAGCCTCATTTACACAACCATCACTTACATACAGCCTCCAAGTTTCAGGTTAACTCCTACTAATCTGTCAGATGTCATATTTCAGTCTATTGAAATTCTAGCCAATTACCAGAGACTTTAGGATTTAGTCACCTGTAACACGTATAGTGAGATAGTGTCACTTTAATATCCTGACGGCAACATGACGTGTGCATAACATGAAATTATCACATTGCATAGTTACCACATAGCAACAGGCTCAAATAACAGACCAGGCATCAGTGGACCAAGTAGCATACATGTTGTAGACATAAAACCTGACTGACTTGTTTTTTTGTGCCAAATCACAACAACAGTCATCTCAAGGTGCTTTAAGGTAAGGACCCTAAAATGATACAGACAAGAATTATTATTATTATTATTTTTATTTTTTTTTTTTTTTTGGCCTGTCCCGTTTGGCTCTTTTGCCATCAGAATTGTTGTCTAAAGGCAAAGAAAGATGCCCAACGGATTTACTTTACCAAATTGACCATCCCAGCCTTGCCATAATGGTCCATTTGATTCACCTTTTATTGTTTATTTTATTTTCACTTACTGAATACGGGACAGACTTGACTGGGGGAAAGAAGGGGAGAAAGAAAGAGGGAAAGAGAAACAGCTGAGAAGAGGGACGGGGGAGAAGGGCAAAAACCAAAAATCAACAGAATGAGCAGAAAAAGAAAAAAAAGAAGAAAAAAGAAAAAAAAATGCATATATCAATCACCTGGATCACCTGCTGAGAAAGAAAAAAGAAAACAAGCAGAAGAGAATAAGAGTAACAGAATAAACAACATCACAATGATATATGGGAATATGACAGTAAATACTAAATATTAAACATTATTGTGCAGCACATAAGATCAACAGAACAGTGTGCTTTGAGGTAGGAGCCAAAAAGGGTGTAGTTTGTGGGTGTGATCACCCGTGTGTACACCTGTGAGCATGGACGCGTTTGTTTTTTTGTTTTTTAAAAGGTTCCTTCATGTAATGATCTGCGGTGGTTGGATGCATCAGCAGGGATGATGAGACAGAGTACCGGGCTGTGGTCGACTCCTTTGTCACGTGGTGTGAGCAGAATCATCTGCAGCTCAACGTGGCAAAGACCAAGGAACTGATCGTGGACTTCAGGAAGACCAGGAAACACTTGACCCCTGTTTCAATTCAGGGGGTCAGTGTTGACATTGTGGAGGACTATAAATACCTTGGAGTACACATTGACAATAAACTGGACTGGGCTAAAAACACCACAGCACTTTACAGGAAGGGCCAGAGTCGTCTCTATTTTTTGAGGCGACTGAGGTCCTTCAACATCTGCCAGAAAATGCTGAGGATTTTCTATGAGTCTGTTGTGGCCAGTGCGATCCTCTATGCTGTTGCATGCTGGGGGAGCAGGCTGAGGGTCGCAGATGCCAACAGACTTAATAAACTAATCCGTAAGGCCAGCAATGTTGTGGGGATGGAGTTGGACTCCCTCAAGGTGGTGTCAGAGAGGCGGATGCTGTCCAAGATAAAGACAATGTTGGATAACACCTCCCACCCACTCCATGACATGCTGGTCAGTCACAGGAGCACGTTCAGTGTAGGGCTGCCACAAACGATTATTTTGATAGTCGACTAGTCACCGATTATTTTTGCGATTAGTCGACTAATCAGATCATCATCCATTGGACGTACAGCGTACAGCTTATTGCACCAACAGCATCTGGTCTTATATAACTATCATTAGCTTACAGCTTGAAGTGTTTGTGCTAACTAAAAATAAAGACAAGATGGTAGTTTATTAATTTTTAATGAAATTTGCAGATTGTTTCGGTGAAGTTTAATAAACTCCTTGCTTTCTAAAATATAACAGGACACCGGAGTATATTCTCCAGCGTCTAGGGTTGCCAACCGTCCCTTAAAAAACGGAATCGTCCCATATTTAGAAACAAAAGTACACGTCCCGTATTGAGCTAATAAGGGACGCACTTTGTCCCGTAATACAGTGAGAATCAAAAGTAGTCTATAAATGTTTATGGAATTAACGCTTTGTTTGAAAACATAATTCCCAGCCCCTCTCCTGCTTTGTGACCAATGAGCTGACAGCACACTTATGACAATTCAGATTACCGCTCATCTCATTGGTCGAGGAAAGGTCGCTTGCGGAGAAAATACCGGAAGACAACAGATGACCACAACAAGAAGCATGGCCAACAGGGAAACAAACGCCGACACTGCGGTGCAAGTCTCGGACGACAGTACACCTAAAGCTGGGCAGACACTGTGCGATTTTTTCAGTCACGTTATTCAGCTCCTGCTCAAACTGTACGATTGACTCGCAGGGGTTAGAAGTTGGTAGGTCACGATGCAGGTCTCACACTATACCGCCCGATGCTCTGATGCGACCCGAGTGCTCACACTGTGCCTCCATAACATGAAGGTTATAACAGAAAATCTGTCGCTCTCTCTGTCTTTCACTCACACAGACACACCACCACCACCATCAACTTTGCTAAACTGCTAATGAAAAACATTGATCAGGCAGCTGTGATTGAGCAGCAGTGTAAATCCAACTATTTTAACGGTTGTTGTGGTCGTGATAATTTTGTGATGCCACATCGAAAAGGCTCGGATGAGCTTTCCAAAGTTCTACAAGTTGTGCCTCCATCGCTTGTGTCCAGATCACACGCTGCACAGCTGTGCTGCAACGTCTTTTTCACCGACGTTTACGTGTTTGCGCGTGAGCAGTGTGAGCGGCTCACGAGCGATTGATGATCGGGAGCTGCTCGAGGTGTTAATCGCTTCTCGTTACACTACACGATGCACGATGAAGGCCAAAATCGGGCCGATCACCAAATCAGTCGCACGACTCAAAAATCGTCTCAAAATGGACCAAAGATCGCACAGTGTGAGCCCAGCATTAGAGCAGCAATGTTTGTTCGCTCAGAGAAAGAAAAAAAGGCTGCAAAAGCACAGGGAGGAATGGGAAAAGGGAAACACCTGGCTGGAAAAGGTCACCATAACACCTATAAAGCGCACTGCACTGTGTGCCGGCGCACTTTTTCCATAGGCATGCTTCTAATGGTGGGCACATGAAGAACATGAGGGGCGTGAAAGCTCGGGGAACCCTTAACCAATTTTTTGTCCACCAGGCCACGGCAGAAGCAGATATGGTATGTAAACACTGGTTTGTTTTTTAAACCCTCTGGTTAAGGTTAAAATGGGCATGTGCAGTGAATATCAGCACTATGTGGCCAGAAGTGTGATAATATAATTTATTTTGTGTAATAAACAACTCCAAGGATAGATGATTACAACAAATAGATGACTAATACATAAAAGTAATACATAGATGAATAATGATGATGAGTTAAGATGCGTAATCATGGGAACAAGTGGGTTTACAAACAGGAGCAGCTGATTAGCATTAGAAAAGCTGAAATAATACCTCAACTGAAGCCAATTGTACTAAATGCACTAAATGTGCACTGTTACAAGAATATTTTTCGTTCTATTGCTTTCTATTAATTTATATAATTTTAAGTTAAGCAGGACAGAGTTCTTTTAAAGAAAGATTTACTTATATTCTCAAAAGTTAAGCATGACAGGCTTCTGTTTAAGAAGGAGACCTGTTTTACTGTGTTAATGTTGTCATTTTGAGCTAAAAATAAATAGCTAAATGATCATTTGTTTCCCATATGGTCATATCACAAAGAATATGCATCTGCTTAAATCAAATTCAAGTCAAATGGTTAAAAAATAATTTCACACACACAAAAAAGAGCTACCACAATGGGAAGGGTGAAGACAACTAGGTTGCCCGGCCCTGGCCACGAGGTGTCCCTTATTTATTTTTCAGGGAGTTGGCAACCCTACCAGCGTCTCACACTTCTGATAATCAGCTGTCTGCTTGACAGTTTTAGCTGTGCAAAAACTATAACTTTAATCTCAGCCAAACCGATTTACTCAGGAACAAATAAAATACTAAAGAAAGCCAAACAATAACATTTTTAAGTTATCTAAGTGACTTATATATATGTTTAACCTGACTAGCGAAAGACGGCGGTGGGTTTGAAAACGATTTGCCGGGAGTCCGGTGTTCTCACGGCTCTAGTTAGCCTTGCCCCCGCCTAGCTAACGAGCTAGTGGGTAACAGACGTCTCCGAAAACGTCGGAGCGCTTTTGAAAATATGTGGTGTCTTGATAAACTGAGCCGATATTTGAGGTTTACACAGCTACATTCAAGCCTGAAAACATGTTAAACGTTTATTTTGTGACCCAGAAAGAATAATAAGAGTAAAGTTAAAACTAACTAGCTGCCGCCATTGTTGACAACTGCGCTGGGCTGCGCTATGAATTCTGGGACACAGCTTCTTCTTCTTCGGGGTTTAACGGCAGCTGGCATCCTTGTACATGCAGTGCTGCCATCTTCTGTTTCAGTCCGTTATTACACTCTTAAATCCTACTACCGGTACTCATTCCTGCGTCCTTTGTGATCTTACAAAGCTTCAAACGATGCGTCGACTATTAAATTAGTCGTCGACGATTTTAATAGTCGACATAATCGTGACTAGTCGACTAATCGTGGCAGCCCTAGTTCAGTGAGAGACTGAGATTACCGAAAAGCACCACTGAACGACACAGGAAATCATTCCTGCCTGTGGCCATCTCCCTGTACAACGCATCCACTTAACACACTGTTTGCTGCTACAACTACACATGTTTCTTTTCCAACTATTTATCTATGAGTGACTTATGTATGTATGTATGTATGTATATATATGTATATATTGTACTATTCTTAGTTAGTGTATTGTCTGTCTTGTCTTAATGTTGGTTTAAAATGGAGCACTGTAACAAAAAATAATTTCCTCCAGGGATCCAGGGATCAATAAAGTATTCTGATTCTGATTAGAGGGTGTGGGGGGGCCACAGCCCCGTCCTCCAGGGCATGAAGCAGGTATGGAGGAGATCAAAACTCCAGACATCCAGAGGCCCCCAGAACACAAGAGACCAAGGAAGACCAACAGAGGGGCAGCCGCGCCACTGTCCCAGAAAGAGCTGAGGAGAGTCCCAGATGAGGGCTCACTCAGCAGCCGCGGAGCAGAAGCCAGGGGGGGTTGCAGTGACGCGCCCGTGAGCTCCGCCGGCAGCCAGCCGTGCCTGAGTGACCGAGCCCCAGGCCGAAAGGCCGGGGGCACCCCACCTCCGAAGTGGCCCGAGCGAGCCCCAGGCTCCAGGCCCCGATAAGCGGCCGCCAAGGAGTGAGCCGGTGTGTACCTGGACGCCCATCCCCGGACACAAAGAACCACCAACGCACCGATGTCTGAGGGAGTCCGCCACTGGCAGGGGAAGTGGTGGTAGGGGGAGATAGGCCTCCATACCTTGGAGGGCCTAAGATGTCCCCAGAGAGGTGGCGCCTGACACCCAACCTGACATATAGACACAGAAATACAGGCACACACATATACAAACATCCATTCCCACCCTCATGCTCTCATATGCACTTACTCCACACTCAACCAACGTGGAGACAGACATAAAGAGACGCTGTACACACGATCACACTCCCCAAGCGTACTCTAAGCCTCGGGTCTAGGCACCCTTGCCCCTGGAGGGGGGGAACTGCACCCAGACCCAGGTGGTGTTACCCTTTTCCCTGCAGTGGGGGGAGGCAGATCGCCCCGACTCCGCAGCAGCAGGGAGGCCCCACACTCCAGACCGCAGTCGGACAGCCAACTCCTCCTCCTAGCCCCCCCGCTCCAGCAGGTCGCAGAGAATGGGGGTGAGAGAAGACTCCAAACCTCCCTCCACCCGCTCATTGTAGTGTTGATGCATGTGTGTTCTAAGGTGCATTTAAAACCCAGGAGGGCATGGAGCTACCTGCCAGAGAGCAGCAGGTAAGCGCATGGTCCCTCCTGCTGGCCCTCAATGTCTACGTGTATTTAACATTGAGAGGTGGGCAACGATGCCAGGGGTGAGGTGTACACCCTGATGGTACTTTGGATTCCGTGTATCGTGCCCACCCCCAAGATCCTATATGTATGTGTAATGAGAGTGTGAGTAATGTGAATGTCTAAGTTGTGGGATAAAATTGAGGCAGAGGCAGCCAGAAGGGGACAGGGGGGGGTGGCCTCCTCTGCACCCTGGTGACATACCCCTACTCCAAGGTCCTGCATGTGTGGGTGGTTGTGGTGGAGCGGGAAGAGGGAGGCAGCTGGAGATGGGGAGGGAAGGAAGGGAGGGGCAAGTGACCCCTCCCTGGGGCCAGCTCCCCCGCTGACCCCAGTAGGCACCCCCATACTCCGCGACCCACCAGGGAAAGGGGGCCCAGGCCCATCCAGACCGGGGCCCAGCGCAGCAGCGCCTCCCGGCCCCACAGAGCCCAGGACAGTCCACCCAACCCCACCACAGAGAAAACTGCACCCACCCCACCATCCACTCTTCTTCCAGACTACATAAGACAATAAACACCCAGGCTGAGATCTTCCTCCACCTCTCCTGTATCTCCCCCTCCTGTAGAGAGAGCCCCTGAGGAGAGGAAAGCTCCTGCAAGATGTGACAATCTTCCCCACCAGTTGAAGAGCCCCCCAGGTGGCTCGATGCACCGGCGGCACCCTGCTCCAGGGCTGGGCCCCCATGCACCCACCCGCCCATAACCCCGGCAACACACCAACCAGGACCCAAGCCCCCGAGGCCCGGCCCGGGCCCCAGCCCAGAGACGGAGCGCCCCCAGAACCTCACGCCCATCCCGGACCCACCCAGGGGCAGCCAGGCTACCAGGTCAGTAACCCACGTCCGTCAGCACAGACCCTCCCCTAGCCCCGCTGCACGCAGCCGCGAGGAAACAGTCACCTGAGAGCCAACAGAGCCCCTAACCGGACATGACCGCTACCCCGGGTTGAGCCCCCCAAGGAAGACAAGAATTAAAGTTAGCTCACCATCAGCCCTCACTTACACTCAGGTACTCGCACTCAAAACCAAAAACACTGCATGTGAACTAAAAAACAGTGTTTGTGATTTTCATATTATAGCCACATATTTTTTCTTCCTTTTTACAGAGAAATTGCTTTTAAGTGACAAACATGAACTCCTTAATCTGTATTTTCTTAATATCTATATAAGAATTTTCATAAGGAACTGGTGGTTTGCAAATCCACAAGCCAGCTAACACTAATAAACACAAACACACGGCCACAAACAGAAACGCACACATTCAGGATATAAACTGTGGATGCTAGCCACTCATACAGGAAGCACCTGTCAGCTGGTGTTGTGGGACAGCCAAGGACTTGCTTGTTTGTTTCTCCCCCCTTTTCACTCACTTTCTATGTGAGTTTGTGTGTGTGTGTGTGTGTGTGTGTAGTGTGTGTGTTTGTATATACCACTGTCCAACATCTCCCTTTCTCGCTCTACACCCCCCTCACCTCTCCACCTGCTGTTCCTTCCTTCAGTCCATCCCGCCTCTCTTTCTGTCGTACTTCATACAAACCATCATACCGCCATCAGAGATCACTCTCACGCTTTCTGTGCACCTGTGACTGAAAAACAGACTCGCTCAGTCTTTCTATGCCTTCCTGCTCATTACAGCCCCAAGGCAGCCACTTCATCACTGAGAAAAGGCAGAGATAAGCTACAAGAGTACACCTGTGCCTGGTATGAATGCCAAATCCAGTGTCAGTGACAGCCAATTCCAGGCCAAATAATGGAATCAGCAAACCTCAGCTTCAGACAAATCAGCCTGACAGCTTCATCTCTCACTCCCAATTTCAAAGCACGTTACCAACCTCATTATCAAATGAGAAAAGCAATCAGTGAAAAAAATAGAAAGATGTTCACTCCTCTACCCCCCACTGTTCACGAGGGATTACGTTTACTAAGCTCATTTACAAATGGAACAGGTGGGAAAGAAAAAGAGACATGTTTTTTTATTTTACCAGAAGATGTTTTGAGGGTTTTTTTTAACAAAAGAAATATAGATATACAATGTTGTATATTAACCTCATATATATATATATATATATATATATATATTTGTTGACTATATGTGCCAAAGCTTAACTTAAACCACATGAAAGACAGCAAGTTTAAAAGAGTAATATCAAATAACACATTTTCATTTCAAGGTAAATATTTAAAAAGTCCACCTACTCTTTCTCCCTCACTGAACTATGAAGAAAAAAAGATTCTCAACTTAAAAACTGCTGGAAAAGTCTGTTTTTACCGTATGAACAGAGTGCTGCAAAAAAAGGGTTGACCCACTTCCTGATTTCTTTTTTGAATACTTGTCACAGTGATGTATTTCAGATCATAGCTTTTTTTAAAACTTATATTTAAACTTAAAATGTGGTTGATTTCAATTAAATGTAATTTATGTTGCATCAAATCCCAACAACAGTTTCCTCTAGGCCCTTTATATTGTAAGGTAAAGACCCAACAATAATACAGAGAATGATAGAGGCTGACGATCAGAAACAAGTGTAACAAATGTGCAAAGAAAGAAAAGACACATAAACGCACTTAAACTGAGACTGACTTTCAGCACAATGAACGTTTTCTTTCTGATGATGATTTTAAAGAAATGTTGCCGTATCAAACTGGAAAGTGAGGAACAAACATCCAACAACCAGCACAACAATTAGTCCTTCTTCTCTTTTTGAAAGGAAAGAGACTTTAAAGTAATGGTAAATGGCCTGTATTTGCATAGCGCTTTACTAGTCCCTAAGGACCCCAAAGCGCTTTACACATCCAGTCATCCACCCATTCTCACACTGGTGATGGCAAGCTACATTGTAGCCACAGCCACCCTGGGGCGCACTGACAGAGGCGAGGCTGCCGGACTGGTGGGCCCTCTGACCACCACCAGTAAGCAACGGGTGACGTGTCTTGCGCAAGGACACCACGACCGAGACTGTCCAAGCCGGGGCTCGAACCGGCAACCTTCCGATTACAAGGCGAGTTTTTGTTTTGACTCATTAGGATGAACTGAATGATGCTGAGATAAGCAGCACGCAGATCACAGGTCAAGCCTACTTTAGCTAATGTGAAATAATGACAGTCGGAGTTCCTTCCTGAGCTCTATTTATCAGTAAGTATTCATGAAAGGGTGTGTTTGTGTTTGTGTGTGTGTGTGTGTGTGTGTGTGTGTGTGTGTGTGTGTGTGTGTGTGTGTGTGTGTGTGTCTGCATGGGTGTGAAGTAAGTGTGTGACCACTATGTAATTATGGATTTAGTGAACCCCAGGCTTAGTGTGACTCTATCGACCTCAGATTTGTTGGGTGGATACATAATGATGATATGTGTGTGTAAGCAAGTGAAGGTGCCCTGTGTGCAGCTTGTTTTACATACATATAGAATATTTTCCACCTATTCCCAAAGTTATTCATCTAAGCGTTACTGCCTCCGTGTGTGTGCATGTGTGTCTTAAAATCCTTTTGCTGACGATGGGAAGTCTTACAAAGTCCACACTGTTTACAGTCCCACGGTGCATTCACAGGGCAACCCGGCCAGTCTCCTAAAAAACATACTGGCTCTAAACCGAATTCACTGATATGCAAGTCAGAAGGTTGGGAACCAAGAAGCCGTCTCCCCATCAGACGATGTCTTCACTGAGTTTCAGTTTTCTTTTTTTAACTTTTAAATTCTGGTTTTTTTTTTTAGATGGATAATTCTGCAGTTACACTAGAGAAAACAGTGGTTTATGATCTCAACATGACAAAAAATTACTGTAACCATGTTTTCAATGAAGGTCTCATGTTAGCTTTGAAATAGCTGCTCTAAAAATGGAGAAAATGACTATGGCAGTCAGTCTGCTATCAGTTTGCATTTAAACGGCATCAAGGTAGCAATTAACTATGACAAATCTGCAAAAATTACAAGTCTGTGGCTGTAGCAAACCACTTGCTATGTACATACACAGAAATTCACATTTCATAGAGATTCAACTACAAAATGACATACAGATAGTTGGCAACCAGTCCAGTCCTCTATCGCAGACGGACAGATCGCAGACAAGTTGTTCACATCGGTTCACACTGATTCAGATCGACTGCAAAGTGCTGGCAACCTGTCGATATTTATAGAAATACATTTGCAAACCTTAGACAACCTGTCTGAAAATGACTGCAGACAGTCCGACCAGTCACCAGACCACGGTTGTTATGTGACTGGTTACCTCCCACCACTTGTGCAATCACTACAAGGACTTGCATTTAGTCTTTGACAGCAGAAACATTTAATGCAACCACCAGGCAAACAGTAATTTGTCCTCGCAAGGAGCCCGCCCCTCTGTTTTAACTCTAATGTGACTGAGCCATAAGAAACCAAAGCAACTAACTAGGTTGAGTAAATCGGGTTAAAATAATGTTAAAATAGAGCCTTTCCTTTGTTTTTAAGTTTCAGGGTGATGAGCCCACATTCTTTTTCTAACACATTTTTTTTTTTGCCTTACAAGAAACATTACTACTTTATATATTATATTAACATTTTTATTATAACACTAAGAACACTAAACAACTAAAAAAATGCAGGACTCTTTTAAAACTGATCCTGCACCCTCCGCTTTCATCTGTGCTGCTGTGTGTTTGTGTTTGTGTCAGCTCACGTGTCTCACTGCATAAATTAATAGCTCCACTGTGAGACTATAAGGTTGAAATACCACATTGTAAATTGTTGACATTAAATCCATTTTATGTTTCAGGCTGACCCAGAAAAACAAAATTATGGTTACACTTGCTCTTTTGCTAATTGGAGATGCATTTATTTACAGAATATAAAGTAGTACCTACACAGCTTTAAGCTCTGATCGAAGGCTCATCTAACTACATCTGCATCTAACATTACTCTAATGAATGATGTGCAAATCCTCCTGGTTTAGTTATACAATTACTCGGTATACAGTACAAGCAAACTGGATGAAGAATAAATAAATAAGCTACGTATTATCAGAAAAAGCTACAGAAGTGTAAAATCAGAAAATTAAACCTCAAACTTGTGTACACCGTAACTTAGATCTGACTTGAGCTAAAATGAGTTGTGATAGGAGCTGAAGAGTACAGTGTAAGCACAACAAAAGCTAAATGCTAGTCCACACATATTATATTAAAAGCAGGAGTTACAAGGGAAAAGCTTCTCCTAGAAAATATGATCATGAAATCTTTGTTGTTCTCAGGCAAAAAATTCACATCTTCAAAAGATTCATTTTGCATTAAAAGTCAGATCAAACAGAGATGCACACAGACGTCTGCTTCACATCTGTTCGTGTCATCGACATCCCCCTGATATATGCAGAATCCTGTCTATCTACAGTTAGCTTGCTGGCTACATGACAAAGACAGGCCAGATAAAGTAGAATCGACAGACTGCTGCTGTGCCCATGGTTTCGCCTCCCAAGAGAAAGTGTCACAGACAAACACAACTACAGACAGGAATATTTTAAATCTCACATTTTTGTGAAAGGCAACTGTGAAATTTCTCCCGGGTAGCTCCACCATATTTAAAGTCACCGCCAACAGCTTGACAATAAAGACAAAAAATCTACCTGTTTGTACATAATGCACATGTGAGGAGCGACTACACTGGCCAATCAGAAAATCTGTGAAAACATATTAAGGGTGAGTGTGTGTGTGTGTTCTGGGGTGAAAACAACTCGTTATTGTAACTACAAAAGAATTGGAAAAAAGCGAGGGAAATGTAGGAGAAGTCTGTGACATTATTACTCACCAAGGCCAGGCGGGCTTTCAGGACATGGTGGCAGTGGTTTGGGAGACGGTGTCTGAGTGTTCTCCGGCTGCACACTTGGCACCAGCTGCTCGCCTGTGGCCAGGTAGCTGGCTAATGTGGCGTTGGGCCTGGAGAGGTTGTAATAGTAATAATGATGTCCGCTCCCTGCCCCACTAACATTGCTCCTGGATCCGTTGCGGCCATTGTTAAAGCGACTGAAGAGGTCGAAGCGCTGCGAGTACACATCGAAGTACAGGATCATCATGATGAGGAAATGGAGCAGGCAGAGCAGCAGCACGCCTTTACAGATGCGCTCCAGAGTCCGGCCCAACATCAGCCGGGTCATGGCAGAGGAAGATGACTGTCCTGCGGCGGCCAGCCACGACAACGCTGACGTGGCCAGGTTAGGGGCATGCGCTCATCCCGACGGACATGTGGGTAAAATCAGGCTACTGTTAGATCTCTGATTAGGTTATTTCATACTCAACGATCTGACTTCAGCAGGGGTCATGGGATTACTGATGAGAATGGGCAAGGTACACCATCACCTACGCCTGCTTTTCCCAAAATGTGATCAGCCAGCTTGTTTCTGGCGTGTCCTGAGATTCCCTGCATGACAAAAAGTACTAAATGCTATAGTTTCTATTTATCACAGCACTCCTCTAGCCTGGTGAAAAGCATGGATAGATCAATTTAAACTACAAAATAAGGTGGCTTTGTGAACATACTCATATGAAAATGTGGTAAAGGGTTTAGTTGGCCATCATCAAAGTATCAAACTATGGCTGATGCCAGAATTAAAAGGCAGTCCACTTCAGTAGCTAGTGCTGCAAAGCTCTAAATATGTGCCGATACCAGAGATGGCTCAGATGTTCATCGTTGTAAAGAAGAAAAGTGTAAAGCGTCAGCTGACATGTCTGTTGGGTCGATCTCTTCTCACATGTCTGCTCACGGGTCCATCAGACTTTGTTGGATGGTGAACACGGTCCTCTTTAGTCTCGCAGCGTTAAATGTGGAAAGCCTCAGCGACCTGGAAGATAGAAGTTAGATAAGAAAGAAATATTTTAGGATGAAGCCAAATCATCTTAAGTTCATTTTAATTACACTAATAAATCTTTTTTCATTAAAATAATGGCTTTGTGCTGTTAAATAACATTAATATTTTGGCTTCTTATTTAAACAGGAACAGGTGAAGTGTTATTAATTGAAGCTGTGCATTTCGACTCCGTGCAGTGACTTTTTGTACCATTTGCTGCATAAAATCAAACTGGGCATCATCGATCTTCCGCTGGCATTTTCAGTATTCTGTGACCTTGTTCGTATTCGAAATGCCTGGTTTAATAGCAGTGAAATAAATTTAGGAGTTCTCTCTCATCAGAGAAAGAAGTACACATGGGGATTTGGCAAAAACAGAATCAACAATAAAAGCATCTACAGGCGCAAACAAACACCAAGCCTTGACTGGGGCGGTTCAGCCAAATTGACATGCCAAGTCAATTTTCCAGTCAAGTGATTTAAAAAGCATTTATGATAGAATGAGAAGGCAAGTGGGAATACACAATGCAATGAACATGTGAGCAAAAGGAGAGAGGGAGAGAGAGAGGGAGCACTTAGAGCATTCCCACAGGCCAATCATACTGAAGGTTTATAGCTTTTCCAATCAATGAGAGAAAAGGAGGAGATGAGGTTGAAGATGATGATAAAAACCCTGAAAGGCACGAGACTTTCTGATGAAAAGAAAAAGAATTAAAGGGAAAGACAGAGGCGGTAATAGATATCTGTATATGAATGCTGGTATTCTGAATGAACGTCAGCTCATAGTTTCTCTACAGGTTAAAAAGACAGACACACTAGACAATCAGAGGAGGTTTTGCATACCCGGAAAAATTATTCTTGTCCTAACAACTCTGTCTTCAAATACAAGCGAAAGCAAGACCATCTTTAAGTGAAGACGTCACTTAAAGAAACGGGAGAGTTTTATCTTTTTAATTATCCATCCGGTGGGCCCGTTTTACAAGTGCTCTTTAAATGACTGTAACTATGTTAGCATCTGTGCTAAAGACAAAAAGGTTTTGTAAAGAAGAGAAGAGAAGCATTACTGTAGCACAAAGCATTCACAGCATACTGCTGTCTGGACACAGAAACAAAGCTCCAATTAGAGTTTACCATGTGCACTTCACATTACCAACTCCTCAACCATTTTCAGAGCCAAAATTACAAAATAAGTCCAGGTGACCATATATGTCAGTTTTTAAAATCCAATCCAACATAACATATACACTCGTGTACCACTTTGGTAGATAGACATTTTGAAAAATGAGAATAAAAAGAGAATATATCCAGTGACTGGTAGTTCTCTTGGCAAAAATGCCTTGTTGATACAAGGGTTCAGAGAGAATGGCAAGACTGCTTTGAGCTGATAGGAAGCAAAGAATAACTCAAATAATTGTTACAACCGTGCAGGAGAACATCTCTGAACACACAACACATCAAACATTAAAGCACATGGGCTTTTTGCACTGGCAATAGGGAGTCCAAACCAGTACTAGTGTTCCTAATAAAGTTTCCAGTAAGTTTCCAGCAAGTCTAGAAACCTGTTTAAAACTTACATGTGGTATTAAAACAGGTCATTACTTACTCAGATGCATATTGGTTTAAATCAGAACTTAAATCAGGCAATTTCATTCAAGGTGATTAACTTGTCACTGAAATATCATGAAATGATTCTAATAAAAAATGACCACAGTGATTTCCAAAGGAACAAGATGGCTTTTGGAAATTCTCTTTCAGCTGAACAAAAACTCAGCGGCATTTACTTAACATTGAATAATAAAAAAAAAACATCTAAAGTTCTCAGTTTGCAAATGAGTTGTCATTTTTTACAAGCAAAACTAACTGAATTATTAACTAGAAAGTGCATTTTCTGAAGAAACTGCAGTGTGAATGCTTGAATCTGAATGTATGCATTGAAATGAAATAATTACTGAATTTAAGTTAAAAATATTGAATGAGATAAAAAAAAAAACCCGAATTTAACCTGAAAACAAAAGTGCTGAACTGCTAAAAGCTGAAGGTTACACAGAAGAAGAAGTTGGAAAAAAGCTGAAAATGTTTTAATTGTAAATTAGAAAAACCTAAGAAATGAGAAAAGAACATTTAGAGTCAGAAAACATCTGAAAGAATATTAAAAGGTTATATTCTTTGAATCACTGAATGACTCAAATGTGATCCCTCCACTTTGATCCACACAGTTTAAAAAGTTTAAATGCCTGAGCTTTGAAAGACAAGATGTTGGAAAGAGAACAATAATGGCGACAATTTGAGGGTAAAATGATGGCTGTAACACTGTGGACACAGCAGCAGTTGAAAGAGAAGTGCTTAAGATGAATCTTGGGACAGTGGCAGGCAGAGCTCGTTAAGCAGGCAGGTGTGAGCCTGGTTGCTATAGTGACTGCACCCAATGGCTCCATACACACGTACACAGACATGCGCCTCACTTTTGCTGCTTAAAATGAACAGAAAAGTCAGGCCGAAACAAATCGCTCCCAAATGAAAAGTATAGGTCGTATTGACGAAATTCTTTCACCGTGAGCGGCAGCAATGTCCACTCTACCTAATTCTCAGTTTTCATGCCTGTGGAGTTTATTATATGGACGTGGTGACAGTGTAAAAACACCATGCTCTTCTGATTTTCAAACCAACCTTCTGAGCCGTTTTAACATTAGAGTCTATGGAAGAGTTGGAGGGAGGAGGCTGTGCATTGGTGACATTTATGAAAGAACCGTAACACCTAGGACAATAGTAAACACATTGGATGAAAGAGGACAGCCATGGCTACGTTTTGAGGGTAAAATCATACCTGTAGAGCAAACGCTGTGGACACAGCAGCAGTTTTAAAAAAGATTTTAAGATTAATTTTTTTGCTCCTCTCACTCTAGCAGTTGAGCTGCCTCACTCTAGCCCCAACATTCCGTCCCATACACACCCATTATAAACTCTGAAACGGGTGAAAAAACATCATGAAACTTAAACTGGAACTGAAGAAAAAGTATAATAGATATTGAAAAGATAAATACAAGTTGAATAGTTGAATGTCTTGTCTTCGTTTTAAAGTTTGAATGGTGGCTCTATGTCAATGTATGTGGAAGTAGATACAGTTTAAAGAGGAGGAAGTTGAATGAGAATTTGAAGGGTCTCCCCATTGAAATACATTATAAATTTTTGTTGAAAAAAGTTGAATAAAATTAAAAATATAAATGTTAAAAATGAGAAAAAATAGAAGCAATGTTGTCCAAAAGAATAGGAATCTAATGGTGTTTGAATGGTTTTTCTAAGTTGAACGGTTTTGAAGGAGTAGGCTTTCAAAAAACGTACGGAATAGATAATAATAATAAATATAACTAGAAAGTGCATTTTCTGAAGAAACTGCAGTGTGAATGCTTGAATCTGAATGTATGCACTGAAATGAATTAATTGCTGAATTTTGAGTTAAAAATATTGAATGAGATAAAACAAACAAACAAAAAAAAACGAATTCAACCTGAAAACAAAGGTGCTGAACTGCTAAAAGCTGAAGGTTACACAGAAGAAGAAGTTGGAAAAAAGCTGAAAATGTTTTAATTGTAAATTAGAAAAACCTAAGAAATGAGAAAAGAACATTTAGAGTCAGAAAACATCTGAAAGAATATTAAAAGGTCATATTCTTTGAATCACTGAATGACTAAAATGTGATCCCTCCACTTGGACCCACACAGTTTAAAAAGTTTACATCTCTGAGCTTTGAAAGACAAGATGTTGGAAAAAGAACAACGATGGCGACGTTTTGAGGGTAAAATGATGGCTTTAACACTGTGGACACAGCAGCAGTTGAAAGAGAAGTGTTTAAGATGAATCTTGGTACAGTGGCAGAGAGAGCTCGTTAAGCAGGCAGGTGTGAGCCTGGTTGCTATAGTGACCGCACCCAATGGCTCCATACACACGCACACAGACATGCACCTCACTTTTGCTGCTTAAAATGAACAGAAAAGTCAGGCCGAAACAAATCGCTCCCAAATGAAAAGTAAAAGTCGTATTGACAAAATTCTTTCACCGTGAGCGACAGCAATGTCTAGTCTACCTAATTCTCAGTTTTCATGCCTGTGGAGCTTATTATATGGACGTGGTGACAGTGTAAAGACACCATGCTCTTCTGATTTTCAAACGAACCTTCTGAGCCATTTTAACATTAGAGTCTATGGAAGAGTTGGAAGGAGGAGGCTGTGCATTGGTGACATTTATGAAAGAACCGTAACACCTAGGACAATAGTAAACACATTGGATGAAAGAGGACAGCCATGGCTACGTTTTGAGGGTAAAATGATGGCTGTAGAGCAAACGCTGTGGACACAGCAGCAGTTTTAAAAAAGATTTTAAGATTAATTTTTTTGCTCCTCTCACTCTAGCAGTTGAGCTGCCTCACTCTAGCCCCAACATTCCGTCCCATACACACCCATTATAAACTCTGAAACGGCTGAAAAAACATCATGAAACTTAAACTGGAACTGAAGAAAAAGTATAATAGATATTGAAAAGATAAATACAAGTTGAATAGTTGAATGTCTTGTCTTCGTTTTAAAGTTTGAATGGTGGCTCTATGTCAATGTATGTGGAAGTAGTAAGAGTTTAAAAATGAGTAAGTTGAATGAGAATTTGAAGGGTCTCCCCATTGAAATACATTATAAATTTTTGTTGAATAAAGTTGAATAAAATTAAAAATATAAATGTTAAAAATGAGAAAAATAGAAGCAATGTTGTCCAAAAGAATAGGAATCTAACGATGTTTGAATGGTTTTTCTAAGTTGAACGGTTTTGAAGGAGTAGGCTTTCAAAAAACGTACGGAAAAATAATAAAATATAATAATAATAAAGATTAGAAGAACAATACTGTGAATGCTTTTCAAGCATTCACACTAACTAGAAAGTGCATTTTCTGAAGAAACTGCAGTGTGAATGCTTGAATCTGAATGTATGCACTGAAATGAATTAATTACTGAATTTAAGTTAAAAATCTTGAATGAGATAAAAAAAAAAACCCGAATTTAACCTGAAAACAAAAGTGCTGAACTGCTAAAAGCTGAAGGTTACACAGAAGAAGAAGTTGGAAAAAAGCTGAAAATGTTTTAATTGTAAATTAGAAAAACCTAAGAAATGAGAAAAGAACATTTAGAGTCAGAAAACATCTGAAAGAATATTAAAAGGTCATATTCTTTGAATCACTGAATGACTAAAATGTGATCCCTCCACTTGGACCCACACTATTTAAAAAGTTTACATCTCTGAGCTTTGAAAGACAAGATGTTGGAAAAAGAACAACGATGGCGACGTTTTGAGGGTAAAATGATGGCTTTAACACTGTGGACACAGCAGCAGTTGAAAGAGAAGTGTTTAAGATGAATTTTGGCAGAGTGGCAGAGAGAGCTCGTTAAGCAGGCAGGTGTGAGCCTGGTTGCTATAGTGACCGCACCCAATGGCTCCATACACACGTACACAGACATGCACCTCACTTTTGCTGCTTAAAATGAACAGAAAAGTCAGGCCGAAACAAATCGTTCCCAAATGAAAAGTAAAAGTCGTATTGACAAAATTCTTTCACTGTGAGCGACAGCAATGTCTAGTCTACCAAATTCTCAGTTTTCATGTCTGTGGAGTTTATTATATGGACGTGGTGACAGTGTAAAGACACCATGCTCTTCTGATTTTCAAACGAACCTTCTGAGCCATTTTAACATTAGAGTCTATGGAAGAGTTGGAGGGAGGAGGCTGTGCATTGGTGACATTTATGAAAGAACCATAACACCTAGTACAATAGTAAACACATTGGATGAAAGAGGACAGCCATGGCTACGTTTTGAGGGTAAAATCATACCTGTAGAGCAAACGCTGCGGACACAGCAGCAGTTTTAAAAAAGATTTTAAGATTATTTTTTTTGCTCCTCTCACTCTAGCAGTTGAGCTGCCTCACTCTAGCCCCAACATTCCGTCCCATACACACCCATTATAAACTCTGAAACGGGTGAAAAAACATCATGAAACTTAAACTGGAACTGAAGAAAAAGTATAATAGATATTGAAAAGATAAATACAAGTTGAATAGTTGAATGTCTTGTCTTCGTTTTAAAGTTTGAATGGTGGCTCTATGTCAATGTATGTGGAAGTAGTAAGAGTTTAAAAATGAGTAAGTTGAATGAGAATTTGAAGGGTCTCCCCATTGAAATACATGGGAAATTTTTGTTGAATAAAGTTGAATAAAATTAAAAATATAAATGTTAAAAATGAGAAAAATACAAGCAATCATGTCCAAAAGAATAGGAATCTAATGGTGTTTGAATGGTTTTTCTAAGTTGAACGGTTTTGAAGGAGTAGGCTTTCAAAAAACGTACGGAATAGATAATAAAATATTATAATAATAAAGATTACAACAACAATACTGTGAATGCTTTTCAAGCATTCACACTAACTAGAAAGTGCATTTTCTGAAGAAACTGCAGTGTGAATGCTTGAATCTGAATGTATGCACTGAAATGAATTAATTGCTGAATTTTGAGTTAAAATTTTTGAATGAGATTAAAAAAAAACAAACGAATTTAACCTGAAAACAAAAGTTCGGAACTGCTAAAAGCTGAAGGTTACACAGAAGAAGGAGTTGGAAAAAAACTGAAAATGTTTTAAATGTAAATTAGAAAACCCTAAGAAATGAGAAAAGAACATTTAGAGTCAGAAAACATCTGAATGAATATTAAAAGGTCATATTCTTTGAATCACTGAATGACTCAAATGTGATCCCTCCACTTTGATCCACACAGTTTAAAAAGTTTAAATGCCTGAGCTTTGAAAGATACGGTGTTGGAAAGAGAACAATAATGGCGACAATTTGAGGGTAAAATGATGGCTGTAACACTGTGGACACAGCAGCAGTTGAAAGAGAAGTGCTTAAGATGGATCTTGGTACAGTGGCAGGCAGAGCTCGTTAAGCAGGCAGGTGTGAGCCTGGTTGCTATAGTGACCGCACCCAATGGCTCCATACACACGTACACAGACATGCGCCTCACTTTTGCTGCTTAAAATGAACAGAAAAGTCAGGCCGAAACAAATCGCTCCCAAATGAAAAGTAAAAGTCGTATTGACAAAATTCTTTCACCGTGAGCGACAGCAATGTCTAGTCTACCTAATTCTCAGTTTTCATGCCTGTGGAGCTTATTATATGGACGTGGTGACAGTGGAAAGACACCATGCTCTTCTGATTTTCAAACGAACCTTCTGAGCCATTTTAACATTAGAGTCTATGGAAGAGTTGGAGGGAGGAGGCTGTGCATTGGTGACATTTATGAAAGAACCATAACACCTAGTACAATAGTAAACACATTGGATGAAAGAGGACAGCCATGGCTACGTTTTGAGGGTAAAATCATACCTGTAGAGCAAACGCTGCGGACACAGCAGCAGTTTTAAAAAAGATTTTAAGATTAATTTTTTTGCTCCTCTCACTCTAGCAGTTAAGCTGCCTCACTCTAGCCCCAACATTCCGTCCCATACACACCCATTATAAACTCTGAAACGGGTGAAAAAACATCATGAAACTTAAACTGGAACTGAAGAAAAAGTATAAAAGATATTGAAAAGATAAATACAAGTTGAATAGTTGAATGTCTTGTCTTCGTTTTAAAGTTTGAATGGTGGCTCTATGTCAATGTATGTGGAAGTAGTAAGAGTTTAAAAATGAGTAAGTTGAATGAGGATTTGAAGGGTCTCCCCATTGAAATACATTATAAATTTTTGTTGAATAAAGTTGAATAAAATTAAAAATATAAATGTTAAAAATATGAAAAATAGAAGCAGTGTTGTCCAAAAGAATAGGAATCTAACGGTGTTTGAATGGTTTTTCTAAGTTGAACGGTTTTGAAGGAGTAGGCTTACAAAAAACGTACGGAAAAATAAAATATAATAATAATAATAAAGATTAGAATAACAATACTGTGAATGCTTTTCAAGCATTCACACTAATAAAATATAATAATAAAGATTACAACAACAATACTGTGAATGCTTTTCAAGCATTCACACTAATTATCAGCATATCTGACTGAGTTTCTCTTGATTGAGCAACTAATCCTTTCAAGTCTAATGAGGCTTTCAGACAGGAAATGACAAAGGCACTGCTGTGCTCTGAAAGCCATTATTTCCAATCAGAGGTGGGACCAAGTCATTGTTTTGCAAGTCTCAAGTAAGTCTCAAGTCTTTATCCTCAAGTCTCAAGTCAAGTCTCAAGTAATGTCAGGCAAGTCAGAGTCGAGTCTCAAGTCACTGGTGTAAAAGTCCGAGTCAAGTCACAAGTCTGAAATTTTGAATTTCAAGTCCTTTCGAGTCTTTAAAAAAAAAAAAAACGAAAAAAGAATGTTGCAGTTATGCTAAATGTAAATATTAGACCATGTAATTTTAAAATCTGTGTTTTTCTCAACACATGACAAAATAGTGAACTTAGAAAATATACACAAATTGTGAAATTGCACCTCTTTAAAATGCAGCTCAATTAAACTTAGCTCCAAGAATAATTTTCACCGACAGTTCTGAGATAAGCTGCATGTTATTCTTGGATGCGCTTGTAGGACCAGCTTTAAAATCGCATGACAAAAATATCATACACATTAAAAAAAACTGTATCACCAACGTAGCCTGGACAACATTTGCTAGTTAGATGAAGTCAGCTATCTCATCTTAGCATATTTATATGCATATTTATAATCATACGGTTCTTGGAGTGAGTGCATACACTCATGAAGTTTAGTAACTTCAGGTCACTGCAACAAGCCCAGGTACAGTTTACCGACGGATGGGTGCAGGACCTTGAAATGCACCGTGTAGAACGAAAGACCATCGTACGTATCATAAGTTTACCAGTCTCACAAATTGTCGTCATAAATACACATTCCTTAACCGTTTATTAATAGGACCTTTGAGCTCAACGGTAATTAATTAGTAGTGGAAATAATTTCTGGTACCCATCACAGAAATGTAGCAGTGACAATAATATTGTATGCTGTAATCGCACTGGGCAATTAGTGATACAAAAAACCTGTTTTATCCTGTGAATAAAAGTATATGTTTTTGTCAATGTACCATAATAACAGAAGCGAAACGCAATATTGTGTCAGGATAATTCACTATTTATGCACAATAAATAAAGGAGCATAGCGCGACAATTTCTGTTCAGCGCCAGACTTACTTGTAACCTATATCACTAATTATGTTATGAAAATGACGTATTAACTACTAAAAAACACTGACCTTCGTGTAAATGCTTGGAGCAGACTAACCTGTGAGCTGGAGGGTTCTGGGACGTTATATTTGATCTTTGAATGGCTGCGATCCAGGCCATCCGTCGCGTCTTTGTTACTTCGGAAACATGGCTTGAACAATTTCTCTTCAACGACGTAATCTGATAACAACCGATCTCTTTACCCGTCGGCTTCCCGTGGCTGTCATGCGACCGGCTATTGCAGTTAATAATACAACGGCTTCTTGACATTTTTGTGTTTCTTTTTATTGCTGTGTGACTGATTTTAATTGAAAGCCTGCGTGCGCTAGTACCGCTTGCCACGAGTTCCCAGAATCCTTTGCGGTTCTACCCGTGAATGACGTCACATTTTCAATCTCTATATAATATGCATGTTAAATTTTATATTTGGGGTAAAATATCAAGTCTTTTCAAGTAAACCGGTTCAAGTCCAATTCAAGTCCCAAGTCATTGGTGTAAAAGTCCAAGTCAAGTCACAAGTCTTAGAACATTTTTTCAAGTCAAGTCTAAAGTCATAAAATTAATGACTCGAGTCTGACTCGAGTCCAAGTCATGTGACTCGAGTCCACACCTCTGTTTCCAATGGCTTGCACTAAGCAGAGCACAGTGCAGCACTCAGTAATTTGTACAGTCAAACTTCAGCTGAGGTTGGAGCACTTCACGCTGTGACAAATGCACACATGGCTAGTAAAAAATCCATGCGGCGGCAGGCAGGGAAGGCAGAATGGTTTCTCTGAATGATGTGACTTGTGTATAAAGACCTTAAGAGGAAAACCCTTTCCTGGAAAAAGGCTTCAATCCAAAAAAGACATGCCAGGTGTGCACTCCAAAATGTTTAGGTTTCCCTAAACAGTACTTTGGTGACATCCATCCATCCATCCATTCACTTCCGCTTATCCTTTTCAGGGTCGCGGGGGGCGCTGGAGCCTATCCCAGCTGTCATAGGGCGAGAGGCGGGGTACACCCTGGACAGGTCGCCAGTCTGTCGCAAGGCTAACACACAGGGACAAACAACCATTCGCACTCACATTCATACCTAGTGACAATTTGGGTTATCCAATTAACCTATCCCCACAAGCTGCATGTCTTTGGACGGTGGGAGGAAGCCGGAGTACCCGGAGGGAACCCACGCAGACACGGGGAGAACATGCAAACTCCACACAGAAAGACCCCGGCCTGATGGTGGAATTGAACTCAGGACCTTCTTGCTGTGCGGCAACAGTGCTAACCACCGTGCCACCGTGCTGCCCACTTTGGTGACATGTAAAAAAAAAAAAAGTTTTTTTTTTTTTACATAAGTACAGATTAAAATGTTACATTAAATGGAATCAAATGGAATATAATTGATTGGGAAGCTAATACCAAGTATATTTTACTGATTAAATATTTGGATAAATAAGCTTGATCTGATATATTTCAGTAACATTTTACTCAAATTATTGGTTCATGTTTACGAGGGCCAAGAATCATTTTAAGTGAGTATTTTAGCAGTTAGGTAGCTGTATGCTATTAACTCCTCCCCACAGTTCCATAGGATATTTAAAGCTTTTGAATTAAACCCCACTATGTTTTAAAAACTATACCTAACTTGTTTTGTCCTTTGTGCCCCCTTAAATGGTCGGCTGAATTCAGCAGTAGGAATTTATTGCATCCTGAGACTGGCTTTAAAACAGGACCTAATTTTGTTGAGTTTTATGTTTGTATTCTTTTGAATTCTACTGTTTTCTCTTTCTATAAAATGGAAGAAAAAGAAAGATCTCTAACTTTCTACAAGAAAAACTTTTACTGCCAGAAAAATAACATTTTCAAATAATGACCTGTCCAACTGACAAAGTTTCCAGCCTTTGGGTACGATGCTGTACCATCTGCTTTACTCTGCGTTCTGATGCTGACTTTTGAGGCAAAATGTAATAAATTTAAACACATGTTGGGTGACTGAACTGATGGTCGTGGCCTGTCCAAAAAGCTGGCTGCCTTTTGTCTGTGGGCAGCAGTGTTAAAACTGCCAAGACCGAGCCTCGAGGGTGCGTGTTTGAATGATGTGTCTGCGAATGTGTGAGTGTGCGCAACCTGCCAGTTAATGAGATGGATTTCTGATGACCGAAGGACCCGGACACTGCATGTCAGTCACATGCTTGTGCGAGCCAGGATTTATTTCCCAGTCGTGCTGCTCTTCAGTGGCTAAACAGGCCGACACGTAATGTATCGGGGTAAATTTTTCAAACGTGCAGTCAGGCAGTCAGACAGATAATCAGTCAGACAGACTGAAGAGTTTTTGCCCCATTTTCTGCTTCAGCTGCAGAGCTCAGGGACAAAAAGGTTGCCACTGGTGTCGAGCGGGTATTAAAGTGTTTGAGAGTCAAGTGTAGCGCTACTGAAAATCATCAGCAGCAAAACAAAAGAAATAAATCGGGAGACAGGACTGAGATTTAGTTTTCCCACGGACGACCGGCTGCACAGCATTTATCAAAGATCAATGTAGATAGCGTAAACATCACTGCTTTTGCTCTCTTGTGGGGTACAAAACAAAGTCCATGGGTGCTAAATCCATCTAGACATCGGCTTATTTATTTGCTAACATTTCGCTCAACTGACTTTTCTTTAAAGAAGTATAAGTTTGTTTTGAAAAAGGTCAGCAGAGCGAAACAAAAGAGGAAATGTGTGTCTTTCAGCCTCTTTTTAGCGCTTGTCTCTCCCGCTCAGCCCTTTATTATCTATCTCTCTCTCTGGGAGCAGAGATTGTATAGATGGCAGACAAAGTGCTCACCTTCAATTTAATATGTAAATGTAAACTAGGGAGGAATACGATGACCAGGAATTAATTAATTACATCTCTAAAGCTCATAAATCTCAGAGTATGGAGATGCACCAGTCAGAGAGAGAAGAGACAGATAAAGGTAGAGACATAGATCTTTTATGTAGTTTGTGTAGCTTATTCAAGGATCCCTGAAACTCCCTTTTTAACAGCAGCAATAAATTTCATAACAGTCCCTGATCATATCACGTCTGCCAAGGAACCCACAGAGAACTGCTGTTAAAATATGTGAAGTAGAATATAACTGCTTGTTTCCATCTCTGTTAAGTTTCAAGGCTGAGAAAGATACTGCAGATGAGAAGGAGGGGAATATGAAGATCACTAAATCTACTATAATGAAATCAAAGAGGGGATGGGCCACAGACAGTCAAAGAGATTGGAAATGAAAACAATGATTAGGACAGGTGAGTTTTTATTACAGTTTGTCTCTTACTAGAGATTAGCAGGTTCACTAATCTCTATGTGAAGCTGCAGAAAGTACAACTCACTGTTAAATGGGTTGTGGATTAATTATGATACTGCAACTCTGAAAGAGGGTGTAGCTACAGTAAGCTTGTTGGATTAAGAGATGCGTTCAACAAAAGCGAACTTCCAACACCTCCGCTGTGATGTTGCTAAAATGTTTGTAGAGGGAAAACTTTTCACATTGTGCCTGGATGTTAGTACCAAAAGTTGTCTCTGGATCATAAAGCAAATACATTCCTGACTCGAGAACTTTTTTTTTTATTCCAAAAACAACACAATATCCACTCACTGGTGTAACTACAGGCTAAATCATATGCACTAGGTATGGGATTTAAATGCTTCCTCCAACAGTCCAAAGACATGCTTGTTAGGTTAATTAGTAATTCTAAATAGGCAGTCACTGTGAATGTGAGTGCGAATGATTGTCTCTCTGTGTTACACGTATGATAACCTGGCAACCTGTTTGGGTTGTAACGTATCTCAGCTAATGTCAGTTATCTGCAAGTGTGAATTGTACAAGTGATTAAGAAAATAAATGGATGGACGGGTGGATGGATGGATAAGTACCAATGATAATAACATCTTGTAATGTACTGTACAACTAAATGATTATAATTGGAGTAAGTGGTCAGGTGGTAGTTATTTAAATAAAGCAAGTACAACTTAAGTGCTCTCTTTCTTTGAACACCCTCTTTGGCTGGTGCTTAAAAGATAAGTGAATAAACAACAGCTGGAAGACACTGCTGCGACAGGAGGTGGAGCAGGTCATCTACTAAGTGAAAGGTTGGTGATTCAATCATTGGCTGGTCAAGTTTGAACCCTCGTATTATTCCTAATTTCATAAGAAGCCTCTCTGAACTTTGAACGTTGTCACTTAAAATGGATTAATGGACGTACATACAGAGCACTGGTACAACGCTACCCTTTAAACACTATGCCTCGCCAGATATCAGCTCCAACAACCTTTAATACTTTTCAGCAAACTTTATGCAGTTCCAAATTAGATCTCAATGCTAAAAAAAAAAAGCCAAATGTGTGTTGTTTTACAACACTAAATTAAATTCTTTGAATTTTCCATCTATCACGAATCTTCATTGTTTGAAGATTGATTTGATATCAGAATATAAAGACCTCAGAATTCTTGTTTCACCTGGGTGGTAACACTTTATTGTGCATTTTATAAACTGTATTTTGAAAAGCCCTGTCAGCAACAGTAACAGAAGCCATTTCCAAATGGCCTATTCATAACAGAAATTGAATTCTATGTTATGGTATCAATCAGTAGAGCCGTATACTACACCTACTAAGGGACAATAAAGCAGAACTTGCTTTTCATTAGATATACAGTATACGCAGCCAATCAGACTACTACCTTCCTTCAGCTTATGTTATATATACATATACTGACACAATGTTAGATGCTTGTGTTATACATGTCCACAATTTCAAATAACAAGGGCAGCGTAGGCACAAATACACTAGAATGTTCAGTTTCACACAGGATCTCTTTTTGTTTTCGACCTGTATGATTTGGGGAGCCAGGATTGAGATTCTGTTTTCTTCTGGGTTGTGCAGCATTTATCAAAGATCAATGTAAATATTGTACACATGAGTGCTTTTTCTCTTATGCGGGGTACAAAATAAAGTTCATGGGTGCTAAATCATTTAGACGTCAGCATATTTGCTTGCTACGTTTCTCTCAACTGACCTTTCTTTAAAGAAGTACCTGAGTAATATGATCATCTCAGGCAGATGAGCAGTAGCCCCACCTTCCATTCCAACCTTAAGTTTGTGAGGAGCAGTGAATCAGAAGAAACCTGACTCAAAGAAAGTATTCACGAAAAAGCCTGATGTAAATTAATTATCATAAGTCTGGTTTTACTTGGCCTATCCACACAGTTTAAAATGGGTAAATAATTTGAAGCTGACATTTTAGCGCTGGCACTTCCGTGGACACATATGGAAGTAGAAGCATACAAGCATGTATATGCATATGTGAAACTCAGTGGTGGGTAGTCATTTAAAAACAAAAACTATACTATAAACTATATATATAGTTTTCATTTATGAATTATATGCTCAGCTGTTACTCTTTTCACATGCAGCACTGAAATTTACATCTCAATAATACTGTAGAGCTTAGCTATTGCACTTTTGAGCCTGCCATTGCAAGAGACCTATTCATGTACACATTTATAGCCCAGTGCAATGCCTACAATAGAATAGAATAGAATAGCCCTTTCGTGTCATTGTACATGTACAACGAAATTATGAGTGGAACATGAATGTAAGATTAACTAGAGAAATAGAGTAAATATACATGAATCAGGGATTGTAGTAGTCAAGCCATTAAGTTGTAATATATCAGACACCTGTCTATTGTAGTAAAGACAGAGATGAGTGTGAAAGCAAAACTGTTGATTAACTGGTCAATCTAAGTTCCTCGCTCATCTATGGGCTTCAGCTCTGGGAAGTGACCCAAAAAAATGAGACTGCAGACAGAAACAGTGGGTGTCGAAAGATAGGGCGAGGAGCTAGGAGGGGTTCAGAGTAGTGTCGTTATTCCTTCACATCGAAAGGACCCGATTGGCATGGGCATCTGACTAGGATGCGTTCTAGGTGAGGTGTTTCAGGCATATCCAACTAGGAGGAGATGCTGGCACAAACCAACTTGCTGGGGAAAGCGTGTCTCTGAGGGAGGTGTGGGCAGGTCTGCTTAGACTATCGCCCAGCGACACGGATGAGCAGAAGAAAATGTATGGATGGGTACGAGACGAGGTTAAAACCTTCTGTGTGGCTACACTAACGTTGGCAGCCTTTAAAGAAATTTCAAGATACTAGACTTCTTTAATTTTCCGGTTCTGTCACATTAACGTAATGGATTCCTCTTTCAAATGTTGCACACTCACTACACACACATATCAAAAAGCACATTTAGATGAAGTGCCAACTAAAGCTAGCAGAATGTCGACAACATCTGTATCTTAAAATTTTAATTGGCTGCCAGACGGGTGGCAAGACTGGTAATTTGTGAGGGTACATAATTCATCAAGTAGAGGCCAAGCATATGCTGGAAGGAGAGATGGTCTCTGACTGAACAGGGGGCTTTTAATGCGAAGAGATCACTCGAAACAAAACATCACATCACTGTCGCACAGTTTCAGATGAATGTCTTTATCCGAACATTGAGAGCCACAACAAACCACCAATTCAAAATTTGGAGGAAAGAGCTGCTTTTTATTCTCCGCCGTTAACCACTGGTCACCTCCGATGGGAAATTTGTGGTTTGAATTTAGACTCAGTTACACCATATTCAGAAACGAAGGTTCAAAAGTAAGTGTATAGGGAATCTAAAATGTGATGATTTTCCAAACTTAGTCCCATCAGTCCAGAGCAGGGTTTAGATTTGATAAATGTCAGTTTGAGTGGTTTGAGTGTAAATGAGAGGATATCTAAATTCTTCCTTTGACTCACACGATAGTTTGTCTGTTCCTTTTAGCAGATTGTCTTCACTGTGCCATGCCGCTTCATATCTCTTTCAAACTAAGCATCCCGACAGTTATTCCAGAATGCAGTCATGCATTTTACCCGAGTGCTCTCACAGCACGAGGCCATGTGTGCAAGAGTGAGCAGTTAACACGACTTATTTTCTAACTACGTTTTGCACGTCAGTGTCAGGTGTAAGTGTAGGTTACCAAAAGTTAACAAAACTTCAAATTTTCTGTGACATGTTAACAAATGAGCATCAAAATCCATTGTTTAAAATATTTATGAAATAAAACTAAAGAGTCAATGTTGATAAAAGAAGATAAAAAAAAGCATAGCACAACACCCCATCATAAAAAAGGACTATTTAAACACACCACTGTGATTCGTTTTTTTACTAGTACAACCCGATTGTGGTGATTTTATATAATTTACCACAACATGATGTTTGTATAATCATAATAAAAACCCCTGGGTGTTCTCTTCTTCATACACATGCAACCGCTGTTGTCACTGCAACAACTTCTACCTGTTCTCTCAGTCTTCCTCACACCTCTAATTGCTTCAAGCTGTGTTCCTACCAGATGTGTTTCAGAGGTGCAGCAGTAACACACAATCCAACATGGAATTGCCTTCACTGTTAGATAACGTGGAAAAAAAAACGATTTTAATTTGTTTTCAACGCTGAGCTACAGCGACAGTCATACTTGAGGGTACCTCAGGATGGAAATAAGTTCAAATTGCTAAAACATATGGAAGTTTCAAGAAGCATAGAAGGATGGCCAGTGAAACAGGGTAAGTAAAAGCTGTCCACCAGGGGCAGATAAAGTACTGAGCTACCCATTATTTCTTGATGTTTTGCTTTCAAGGAGAGAGACTTGCAATTTTTTGTAGTGCAAAAGTGGTAACTCTTCAGGCTTTCAAAAGGTCCTTCAAAACTGAAAACAAAATATAATAATAAATTGTTCTTCTCCACATCCTGTACTTCTGTCCATTTGCCATAACTGAGCTGAACATATCAAGTAAATTAAGAATATGAGATCGTATTGTATACACTCGTGGATCTTCCCGTCAGTGCAACCACCATTGATCATTTCTAACAGGGTTTAATGCAACAGAGAGCTTTTTCACCACTACACACATCCATAAAGACATTTACAGTTTGTACTAGAAAACCTATTGATATAATGCATGACCCACCTCCTCACCCCATCATAAATACTTTACTTTTAAACCTAGAACCAGTTCTTTACCCTAAAACAAAAACAAAGTACTGTACAGCCCAAAAGATCCTCACTCCCAATATTTAAAGGTTCACACTGGTTCTTACAAAGACAGACATACAAGCGGATACACACACGTCCAGGATCATGAGTCTCCAGCTCTTTAGCAGATGTTCTCAGACTGCACTGAGAACATCTGCTAAAGCCTCAGGCTGTATGCCTTGTTTAGTTTATTTTATATACTCATCTTAACCAACTGATGAGGCAGACAACAGATAGAGAACTGACATTTTTGTCACATGCAAAGATTTTCTTTGCCATCAAAGTGGCTATAATAATTATTTTTGTTATAATAAAACATCACTACTTATTTAGAATTCTGTATTTTCTGTAGTCATAATAGGCAAATGAAGCAGTCGCAAATCAGACACTTTCCAAATACTTCATGGTGGATAAAAATTTCATGATAACTTTCTGCATTCACATTTTCATCAATTTTGACAAGATCTCCAACACCACTGTCTGAAGGGCCCAAAGCCCAAACTCATGACCGAGCCTCCACCATGCTTTATAGATGGCTGTAGACGCTCGCTCTTGTACCTCTCTCCTGACGTCCTCTGTATATATTGATGATGATTTCAAGCAAAAATAACCCATCTGGTTTCATTATTCCATTTGATCTGTTGACTCTGATTTTCAGTCCAGTTTTTATGTAATTTGGCATTGCTTGGCCCTTACTCCTGGTTTCCCTTCCTTACGAATGACTTCCTGACAGCCACCGTTCAACTGAGACCATTTCTGATGAGGCTTTAGTGAACAGTAGATGGACCAACTTTCACTCTTCACTGTTCATCGACTGCAGATAGTTTGTTGGGACACACAATGCTAAGATGTACCAATAATTACTTTTGGTATTTTCTGCCATTTTTAAAGAAATAGGAGAAAAATTGTAACAGGCTGCTAGTAACAAAGTGCCTAAAGATACTAATTAAAATGGGCTGTTTGGTAAGATGTATGTTATGTGTAGACACAACACTGATTCATCCCTAGAGTTAGGTGCCTTTTATATGCATGAATAATTCAAAAGGTCAGTGTGAAGTGGCTTCAAATTTGAAAAAAACAAAACAAACTACAACAAAAACAAAACATTTTAAACATGATAAAAAAGTCTGGCTCCTGCAATACAAATATAAAGATGAGGGGTGTCATGGAGAGTTTTGCACAGTACTGTAAACCATCTGAAACCCAAAATATAACTGAAGAGAAACAGTTCTTCCACATCCTGTACTTCTGTCCATTTGCCGTAATTGAGCTGAATATATCAAATAAATTAAGGATATGAGATCGTATTGTATACACGCCTTGATCTTCCCGTCAGTGCAACCACCATTGATCATTTCTAACAGGGTTTAATGCAAAAAAGAATAAGACTTTCTTTTCCCAGCAGTGAGCTTTTTCACCACTACACACATCCATAAAGACATTTACAGTTTCTACTAGAAAACCAATTGATATAATGCATGACCCACCTTCTCACCCCATCATAAATACTTTACTTTTAAACCTAAAACTAAGTATTAACCTTAAAATACACACTCCCAATATTTGCAGTTCACACTGGTCCTCACAAAGACATACACACGCAGACATATAAGTACATACACACTCGCTCCCAGCATCATGAGTCTCCAGCTCTTTAGCAGATGTTCTCAGCGCAGCCCTCAGGCTGTATGCCTTGTTTAGTTTAGTTTATATACTCATCTTAACCAACTGATGAGGCAGACAACAGATAGAGGACTCTCACTGTTGCCTCATAAAAACATTTTCTTTGTTATTAAAGAGGTTTTTGTTATTTTTTTAATTATCTGTTCAATTCAGTCTTATTTATATAGCGCCAAGTCATAGCAACAATCCAAACTGGGAGCTGGTTGGACAGAAGAGGGGCCTGGAAGCTGACGGCTCTGCCTCCCATCCTACTTTTAAACAATCTACGAATCACAAATAATCCTGTAGTTTGAGAGATAAGTGCTCTATTGCAGTGATACAGTACTCTGAGGGCTTTAGCATAAGATGGGGACTTATTATTCAAGGTCTTGTATTTGATGAGAAGGATTTTAAATTTGATTCTGGATTTAACGCGGAGCCAATGAAGAGAAGCCAATATAGAAGACATATGCTCTCTTTCTCTAGTCCCTGCCTGTAATCTTGCACTAGAATTTTAGATCAACTACAAACTTTTCAGGACGTTTTTAGGACATCCTGATATTAACAAATTACAATAGTCCAGCCTAGAAGTAAGAAATGCATGAACGAGTTTTTCTGCAGAACAGGACGCTTCTAATTTTAGAGATACTGTGCAAATGGAAAAAAGCAGTCCTACATATTTGTTTAATATGCATATTGAAAGACTGGTCCAAAACAACTGCAAGATTCCTCACTGTGTTACTGGAGGCCTAGGTAATGCCATCTAGAGCGAGCATCTGGTTACATAACACATTTCTAAGATTTTGAGGGCCGAGTTAGAGCTGGGCGATATATCGAGTTTTAAAAAAATATCGATATATTTTTATACGAGATATAAGATGTGACAATATCGTTTATATCGATATAGTCTATGTTACGTTAAAGCTATACTTGTGGAGCCGCAAGTTTGCCTCTCTTTCGTCCACTTTTGTCTTTACGCAACGTTACTCGGCCTCGCCCCTCCTTCACTGAATACAACTCCCCCTCCTCCCCCATCGCTTCACCTGCAGGAAGCGACAAGACGGACACGGCAAATCTCCGTTAATGAGTTACTGCGCATCGACCCGTGCGTGGGGCTGGACGCCGTCAACGTGTTAGCTAGCTAACCACGCTAACGAGCTAACCACGCTAACGCCATGCAGCCCAGAGGCGCTGCACAGCCTAAAATCCTTTCATTTTCTCAAAAGTTGACAGCGCGCCTTATGTATGAATTCTGGTTGTGCTTGATGGCTGCGAACCGATTTTATGTGGTACACAGCGCTCAGCAATCTGTCAAAAAATGTTTTAGTACGACTTTGGTAAGCTACGGAGCTGCACCGCTTGATGGACTGTCAGAGCATTACGGCTACCGAGGAGCCTCGCGGAGTGATACGTACTGTGCTTCAACGTAATATTACCCTACTGTGTATAAGGACCATAAATGGCACCTGTTAAGAGACGTGGTTACGAAGAGGATTTCAAACTCAATGCTGTCAGTCACAGAGTAGAAGTTGGGAACAGAGCAGCTGTGAAATCTGTCTTTGTTATTGTGCTCAGCGTCTTTTAGTTTACATTTTGACTGCACAATTGTGAGCTTTTTGTTATGCACAAAAACAACATTGTTTTCTTTTATTTATGGAGCATTATTATTTAATAAATGCTCATAATTTATTTTTGAGTAAATTTTATGTACATCTATGCTCTATGTTAATAAAAGTGCCTGTGTGACATCTGGGACACAGCTTTGACTAAGAACTCTCTTTTTGTTCTTACTTTATGGCTTAAAAAAAAAATCGAGATATATATCTTATATCGCCATCTAGGTAAAAAATATCGAGATATGAATTTTGGGTCATATCGCCCAGCCCTAGGCCGAGTACAATAACCTCCGTTTCATCTGAATTTAGAAGGAGAAAATTAGAGGTCATGTCTGTGAGACAGCCCTACACTTTAAATAACTGATGTGTGTTATCTGGACAGATAAAGTTTGGTATCATCTGCATAGCAGTGAAATTGTATGCTATGTCTTCTAATGACACTGGCTAAGGGAGGCGTGTACAATATCCACAGAAGTGGTACTAACACAGAACCCTGTGGAACTCCATAACTATCCTTAGTGTGTAAAGAGGACTCTCCATTTACATGAACAAAGAACATTGGAGATTGGCCTTTAATTAGCTAACACAGCTGGGGCAAGTGATGGCTTATTAAGTAACGATTTAACTACTTTCAGCTTGAAGGCCTCATCGGTACATGGCTGATTTTAAAAATTTATTTGTGAAGATATTCATAAAGTCATGAATCAAATGAAAACCAAGCCAGGAAAAAGCAACTTCCTGCTTAGAACCAGGAGATTTGGGGCGTTGTTTTTCACAGACACCAATACAGTATATCAGGTTACTTGGTACTCATAGGACAAGGTTTTTGCACTGTTTTTAGACCGAAGTTGTAAACTTAGTTAACTGATCTCGAATCTTAACATCCGGCATTTCCTCTAATAACAACTTTAAAGTCATCGTTTTCCAGGCCATAACTTCACTGTTCTGGTTTTCCCCACTGCACCCACACTTCTCACATTTTCAACTGCAGAAGCCTGCTTTTTTAAGTGTTTTTAATAAAACCACTGTGGACTACCTGCTTATCACAAAAGCTGGCAAACTGGCAAACATTATTAACTAATGCCCAAGGTGTTTTACTGAGCTAGGCAGAGCACAAAAAGAGCTAGAGCTCATTCATCAGATTACCTGAAAATGCTCCAGAAAGTGGGTGAATAAGAAACCATTTACTAACAAATTCACCATGTCATCCAAAATATGTAATTATTGACCTCACAGTTTGCTTCTGCTGCCCCCAAGTGGTCATAAAAACGCGGGGCTGTTATATTTCTTCATATATTGACTACGACTCAAAACAAAGATGGTTCCCCAGCTGCACCAAGGCCGATCAGCAAGCACTCCAGCGGGTGGTGGAAGAAGCTGGCAGAATTATTGGAACAAGTCTGCCAGAGATCAGTAATATCTTCCCCACTCGCGGTCTGAGGAGGGTGCACAGTATCCTGCGGGACCAACATCACCCTGCGCGCCACCTTTTCCATCTGCTGCCCTCAGGGAGAAGGTACAGGTCTATACAGGCCAGAACATCCAGACTGGCCAACAGCCTGTATCCACAGGCTGTGAGGCTCCTGAACTCTCTGCCCCCCTCTCACGGACAATAACCATATCCAACTTCTTAATAGCAATGAACTGGTCTGCATTGGTGCATCATATCTTTATTCTCTTCCCCCTCCTGCCCCCCCCCCCCTCTTTCTTAAATAGATAACTATCATATCTGATATCATATCTCACAGTACAATAATATTGAATGGGTTGCATTGTTGTATTTTGTCATGTTTCTCAGGTCTTTGTCTGAATTTCTACGAACATTATTGCTAAGGATTGTCTTATTGCATTGGAGTCACACTGGGTTAAATATGTACACTTGGGTTTTAAGGGGTATTTATTATTTTCTTCTTTTTTTTGGGTTGTATGGAAGCCCCAAACGCAATTTCATTGTTCTTGACAATGACAATAAATAAATAAATACTAATACAAAGGTAAATAAGCGTAAGTTTAAGTGTGACGTTTGAGTGTGAAGGCAGGATGAAGGCTGGATGAAGATCACAGTCTGAGCATCTCTCTCTCTTTTCCTCTTCCACCCTCCATCGCTTCTGCCTCTTGAGCCTCCAGCCTCTTGAGTTTTAACCTACAAGTCAGCCCTCTCAGTCTTATCAAAAATTAATTAGCCATGCTGCACTTGATAGTATAGAGCCTCAGAGGTCTCTCGTGGCACCAACACATCTTGCTGTAGGCAAGTTCATCTCCCACAAACTAACCAGCACACACTGAGACAGACAGAAGTTATCTATGGCTTGGCACAAGCAGCCTGTAGAGTGTGAGTCTCATGTATTAGGAAAAGAAGCTAAATCTTTCATTCACACCACACAAAAAGAGGTCACTTAGAGGTGCATATCTGACGAAATTACAGATTTGGAATCCAGTCAGAGGTATTGCACCACATCTAAAGTCAACCAAAAAGGCTTTTTCAAACCTATAAATCAATTTTCAAAGAAAACCACAGAGTATCTGTGTCTTTGCTGAAAATTTGATCCCCATGATGAAATCTGAAACCAGTGAATGATATAATAAAAACGGAGAGAGAGGGGGGAAGGGGAGATGGTGGAAATAGAGCGACAGAGAACACACTGTCATTGTGAAGGATCTAGGTCACGTCCCTAAGAAGCAGGGTATGATGGCAACAATACAACATACTGCACAGGAGTTAAGAAAATAGCTTGCCGCAATATTTTAACATAGTCTGATCATGAAATACGCGCACAACAATAACCCCCAAAAAACTGAACTTAAGGTAAAATATTTCAGAGATCTAAAGACCTGACTTCCACTTTCTTCCTTTATCATTAAGGGAAGTCAAAGAAAAACAACTTAAGTCTCACTGATTGAGTTTACATGTACAAATGTATCCTGTTTCCAGTGGTACAGCCATTTCTCTTTGATGGCATTATATTATTTGGAATACTCACAAAGTGTAGGATCTCCTACAAACACCTTGTCCATATTTATGATCTATGGATGTATGGCTATTTTATAAATTGATTCATGTAGTTAGTACTTAAACATTCTTGACTTCAAGAAACACAAAACCCCATAATCCCCTGTAACACTAACATGTTTTACATTCTTTTTTGTAAGGATTAACACACAAATCGTAATAGTCTGTAAGCTTTAGAGATCCTGTCAGGAATATTTTAATTTATTTATTATTTCACTTATTCTGAGCCTGGCGAGCTGTTTCCACCTTTGTGCTAACCAACCTTTTAAAATAAAGTCATACTTTATGTTTTCCAGATGTGGTAAATTACTTTGTTGCAGCAGTTTAAAAAAAAAAAAAACACTGGCTGTACACCTGCATATTTAAAATGCAAATACTGTATTAAGATTATGGCAGACTAATGTGCTCATAAAAATACATACTCAGATATAAGATTGTGAGAATAATAGAATTTCAAAGTCAATACCAATACCCAGAGAAGTACCTGAAACCTGATTTTAAATATCATAATAAAAATGAACAAAAAATCTGATCTTTTTAAAATAAAGATAGGAAAATACCAAAATAACATTAAGAGCAACACCAATGTTACATTGTGTGATGATCACACAGTAACTATAAAGTATATGTGACATATTTTAAGATGCTGTTCGAAAGTGCAAAAAAACAAAACAAAAGAAGAGAAGAGAAGAGGGTTTTGGGGGATTTTTGTTTTAATTTTTTAAATTTTGTATTTCAATGCTGGTTGTTAAGGTAGGCTGCTGCTGTTTCTAGTTCTAGTAGCTGACAGAACCATAATCCAGCCTCAATCTGGGACCTTATGAGAAACTTTCTTCAAAACAAATAATTGTATCCTTCTGTTAAATGAGACTAACCCCCACATTGTTGTTTTATCATTAACATTAGCCACTATCTTAATAACAACATGGTATCAAAACATTATGCTGCGTCTTAAGGATTAGTATCAAGTTTGAAATTCTATTATGGTGACAACCCGACTGCAGACATGAGACAACTAAAACGAGGAGTGGTACCGTTCAACTTCTCACTTCAGTTCAGCCTTTTTGTGTATGGTTCTTGCTTATGTAATTCTGTCCATTTCAAACCCTCTCAAGCTGATTTTTGAGCATCGTTAGTGAAAAAACCGACATGTGCACACGTTAAAGGTCACTTTCAGTTTTATCAAAGGATCAAGTAGCCAGTCAAACCCAGTTTGTCTGAGAGCACGTAAGCTCAGTGACTGAGCTTCAACCTCACTGTCACGATGGGAAAGGACAAAGCATCATGGGTGAATCAGCCACTCCACGTCAACACAGCAATGACCTTTCGGTGTTCATCAGCAAAGTTCATTCAGTTTAAGTTCACAGAGTTCATCTCACATACTGCGTCCCTCATGAGTGACATAACAAAAAGAAAACAATCTAAAGGTAGGCGAATCTAAAGTGAATCATAAGTGGAAAAATACATCCACAATCAGTGCGTCATTAACTTCTTCATCAACATAGTAACATTACTCCTGAAAAAAACACAAACAAATGACCAAAATAATGATAATAATACACTTTTCTTATACTTTTTGTTAATTTTCTAAAAAAACAAGAGGTGAAATTACAATGTTATTACACATCAGGCATCATCTTTTCTATTCTCAGGAAGCCTGTTATTTGACATGTAGCAGATTAAATAGTCAAAGATGTAACTACAGGAAGATCATAATCATCAATTCACAAGTATACTGCTAACCCTGAAGTAAAGTGCTGCAACTACTCAGCCGTTAATTAAATCAAGTCATTCACAAAATGAAAACACTGTGTCTGTATGTTTATGATCTTTTCATTGAAACTGTGTTTTTAATAGAAAATAAAAGGTAAAGAGAATATTTCTCTGCCTGCAGCAGAACAATGTCACATGAGAACTCTACAGTTGACCCACCTTATGGTTGTGATAACTCCAGGCTCAAATGTGACTTACATTATTAATGCACAAGCTGTCATACAATCACGAAGTTCTCCTGCCTGAAGGTAGGACTGACAATAGTGTCTAGCCTGAGCTAGGTTTATAAAGACAGTTCTTCATGACTTATACAGTGTTGTGTGTCACTTTGACAGATGTTTATTGTTGCAAATATGTAGGCCTCTATTTTTACCTGCGATTACGACACACACTACGAAATGCGAGGAGTGAAGTTTTAGAGCTTCGAGAGAGTGACCGAGATTAAGGGTCGGCAATCTACTGGGTGTTTTTCTATCCAGGTATACTTTCAATACATTGTGTTTGGGATCTGATGGTACTTTGCTGTCTTTGTAATTCCAATAATTTCGACATGTCCCTAACACCACAGGCTGAAATACAGCCTTAAATCAAACAGAGGCTCCACCATGTTTTACTGTAGATCCTCACAGTTGTCACTCTCTCCATATATATTGATAATGATTGGACCAAATATTTCTAATTTTTAAATTTATCACTCAATCAGACATGTTGCCTTGATTTTCAATTCAGTTCTTGCGTAATTTGGCATAACTCAGCCTATTGTCCCCATTTCCCTTCCTTAACAATGGCTTCTTGACAGCCACCCTTCCACTGATGAGACTTCAGTGAGCAGTAGTTGGATCAACTGAAGGGTCAGATGCATCTCTCAGGTCCTGCATCAGGTCTTTGTTGGATTCTTTTTTTCCATTTCTTACAGACAAGACTTTCAAAAACTGTTCACCTGCTGTACATAATAGATAGCCTTTTAGTCTCAGCACTTCTTCTTTTGTCTTCCACTTGTCTAGTTTCCTCAGATTTTTTAACGACACACTGCACACAAAGCTAAAATATGCCGCGCGTTTGGCTAATACATCGTTGGGTATCATCTTGTTGGTCTAAAAACCCTTTTGCATTCCTGTCAGACTGTATCATCTTCCTCGACTCAAGAATAGTGTAAAATACAGTGTATGTGTGTAATGTATATAATGTATGTATATAATGTAAAAATGGTTCTTTGCTAAGTTTTCTGTTGTGTATAGACACAACACTTAAAAAACCTTGATAGACCTTCAGAAAGGAACAAAAAACAAAACAAAACAAGAAAGCTTGCTCCTTGGTAGCAAAATATAAAGAAATGAGGAGTGTCTCAAGACTTCTGAACTATATCAGCTGTCTCATTATCTACCCTCTAGTATCAACTATCTCTAAAACTTTACCAGTCTTTCTTTAGCCACTCGCACTATACAAAGCAATAACAATCCCCTCCAGACCAACATCTTTTTATTACCTATGTAATAAAAATATAAAAAGAAAAAATATTTAGTTTGTGAAAGTTGTGAAGCAACATCAGCTTTTAATCTTGTGTTATGGCTTTTTTTTAATAACCTCCCCTGTGCCTAGTCTACAGACTGAGTGAAATCCAGTGGGAGGCTGCAGTAGGCCACTCAACTCCAAAATAAACACAGAAGGCACAAAGTATTGGCCTTATCTTTGGCATACAGTATCCAGCTCTCCATAATACAACTACACTAGTGGCTGTGTAAGGCTGCAGAAGCTGTCACGCTGTGAGCTAAATGACAACATCAGCTTGCTAATGTGCTCACAGTGGCGATCTTAATAGGTTAAATAAAAGTTCACCATGTTCACCATCTTAATTTAGCAGGTTTTCACACAGCTGAAGCTGAGAGGAAAGCCAGAAATTTACAGCTAAATTTACAATCAATATGAAACACTAAGAGGTGCTGAATAAAAAATAAATAATTGGGATAGTGACAATAAATGCAAATCATCCTAAGAAGATGACTGCACTGTCTTTACCTAATTTAATCGCAATCCACTTAAGAAAATAGGAGGATATATTATTTATTTTTTTCTAATGGTGGAACAAAAATTACATTTAGCCTGGTGGCAAAGGTTAAAGTGGTTAGCACTGTCGCCTCACAGGAATAGCGATAGTAGAGTTCACCAGCAACGGGAGAACCGCAAAATAAACTTTAAAGACAAAAAAATAGAGTATGGAAAACACAGACAGTGATTGCAGTGGGTACTTTTCATTGTTTTTGACACTCAGTTTTACTTCTGCACTTTGTACGTTCTAACTTTGCTTTTCTCAGCTGGTGGCTGACAGATCAACAACAACACGAGTAAGAGTGGCCCAAAGACCGGCTGTACCACATACACTGCCAACAGAGCTCCCTGCAGGCAGACAGGCTGTCCCTGGAGGACCCGTCCAGGTGTATCCTGGCTTTTCTCCTAGGAGAGATGTAATAAAGTCCATAAATGGAGGGATGGATATCTACCCTGCTAAGTTTCACCTCAATAAATAAATAAATAAAGCTATTGACAGAACCTCTAAGTAAAGTGATGCTAAAGCATCCTTGCTGCCTAATGTAGAATTAGCAATTTGAGATTATGGAATAGAGAACGATGGATCAGTATCAGCTATTTCAATATTGTGACAATGAGATTTTTAGTTTTACTTGGAGCGGAAAATAAATTGCGGCTACAACAAAAACAAAACAGAACAAACAGATGCGGTAAATATATATTAAAAAAAAGAGAGAACAAGATGAAAGAAGCTGAGTGGGACGAGGTTGAACAGAGGGGAATAAAAGCCGACCAAATCAGAACAAAACTCTAGTGTTCTCTTGTCTAAAACTTTCTCTTCTCAGCTCTGCCCATGCGGATATTAAATTGCCTCTCAGCTGTCTCTGATCTCAAGGAGGCTGAACTGTTTAAAAGTCTGATATCACATTGCCTCTCTGCTCCTCTTCCTGCTGTCTCCCATCGAAGAACAAGCGCGCCGCTTTGTTTTAAAGGTCCACTCCTGCTCATATATTCGTAAATTTGTTTTTCCAGATGAAATTGACAAGCAACAGAGGAATCAATGAGATATCACAGTGGGAAAAAGTATTTGATGCTGCTTTTCACTGTTTCTCAGCAGGCAGGGCTGCACCCGCATTATGCAAATACAACAAAGCCCCGTCTGTAGTTACAATGCATGGACAACATTGGAAACATCATCATCTCCCTCTCTTTCTCTCCCTCTCTCTCCCTCTCCATCCTCTTTCTCTGTCTTCTTCCCCCCCTCACTGTCTGATCCAGCTGCTCATTTGGCAACAGAGCAAAGAAATAAATGAAGTGCTTCAGCGGAAGGAAAGCTTCACTGTGAGAGGGATTGTGGGCAGAAGGAGTGAGATGAGGATTTGGTGGGGGGGGTTTAAAGACAGTTTACTTAAATGAGTGTCTTTTTGGCTTAAAACATCAGTGGGACTTTTGGCTTAAGGCCACCACTTTCCAATCAACCTGTGTCCTTGGGTGTTTGGATTTTGTAAACAATTTGAAAAGCGGTGTTTATTCTTTTTAAGTGCAAAAGAAAACAACATGTACAAACAACAGAGTCTGTAGTCACACTGAACAGAAGGAAAGGATAAACCTAAGAAACTAAGTGAAAGGAGATCTGTTGTTAGTTACTGCATAACACAGTCGTTCTTCAAACACTATAGGGTATCGTTACAGACAGTCGGTGGCCACTTTGTAAGAAACACCTGCTCATCAGCTTGTTCATGTAAATCTCTAATCAGCCGATCACATGGCAGCAACTCAATGCATTAGGTATGTAGACATTGTGAAGACGACTTGCTTAAGTTCAAACTGAGTATCAGAATGGGAAACAAAGGTGATTTAAGTGATTTTGAACGCGGCATGGTTGTAAGTGCCAGATGGGCTGGTCTGAGCTGGTCTGATCTACTGGGATTGTCCCACAGAGCCATATCCAGAGTTTACAGAGAATAATCCGGAAAAGAGAAAATATCCAGATAACAGCAGTTCTCTGGGTGAAAATGCCGGGTTGACACTGAATGGACAGACTCCTTTGAGCTGACGGAAAGGCAACAGTAACATAAATAACCATATTTTATGACCAAGGTATGGAGAGCAAGTAAAAATGCCCATTGGGGTCTACATTGGGCATTTGTGAGTAAGCTGTTGGGCTGTGTGGGCGGGGGAGATAGAGCAGGTCCTCTACCAATTGGAAGGTTGGCAGTTTTATCCCTAGCTGTTCCAGTCTGCATGCCAAAGTATCCCTGGGCAAGATACTGAACCCTGAGTTGCTCTTAATGTGTTCACTGGAGTTTCAATGGTAGACAGAAAGCACGATACTGCTTGTGTGAGTGGGTGAATGACACATGTTGTATAAAGTACTTTGAGTGTTCATGTAGAGTATAAAAGTTCTATATAAGAATCTTTCCTTTTACCCTTTTACCTACATGGAGTTCCTTTGGGCAAACCCAATATGGACTTGCCCATATAGGCTACCCCAGTGTCCAGAGCAGTTTTGTCTTTCTGGGCCCCCAAGAGAGGATTCTGTGGGCTGCTCGCTGTGGGCCACATGGCATGTGTGCTGGGGAAAAGCATCTTTGAACACACAACACATTGTACCTTGAAGCAGATTGGCTACAGCAGAAAAGACCACACCATGCCAGTCCTGCCAGTTAACAACAGGAAACTGAGACTGTAATTCCCACTGGCTCATCAAAATTGAACAACAGAAGAGTGAAAATGTTGCCAGGTTGAGTCTCAATCTCTGCTGCAACATTTGGATGGCGACAACATGAAAGCACAGGTCAATCCTTCCTTGCATCAACAAATCGGGATGATTGTGGTGGCACAGTGGTGAGGGGGGATTTTCTTGCTACACTTTGAGCTTTTGGGTAATGACTGGTTTGGAGTCCCATAACTAGTGACCATAAGTGGAAGAATATCAGGAGAACAGCAAAAAAAAAGACATGGAATCATAACATTTGCTCTTTTGGCTCTGTTTGACTTTTTTCTACTTTTAGTCTGCTGTTCTTTGTAAGTATTTAGTTTCTTTTTTCTAAAATGGCTCACCTGTCTCCATGTCAGTCATTACTATATCCGACACATATACAGCACACTATTTCAAACACACAAACAACCAGCAACGCAGAAAGTTATACAGGAAAGAGAAGAGACAATCTAGCATCTCTGCAAAATTACAATTAAATTAAGTTCTATTTTAAAATCAAGGCAGCAGAAGGAAGAAGCACCATTGTCTTCTTCTTTTTTTTCTCGTTTTGAAATGATGCATGCTCCCCATACATGCATTCATTACGGAGATCTGAGGTAAGAGGCCAACTCTCCAGTCATACTTGTCTGTGTAACAAGAAACTATACCCAAGCAAATGAAATTAAACACAAATCTGATAACAATTTTAAAATCAATACAATAATGGGAAGCCAAACTGAACTAAAAGCACTCTCACCATAGTTAATCTCCAGAGACCATAATCCATCAGGACAACCAGACACCTAGTCCTCAAAAATAAAACTTTTATACGTCATACAGTCAAATGCAAAGTGCAAGTACAAAACTGAACAGTGCAGTCTTACACAATTTCAACTTTTTCTCTTATCATCTTTACAACACCAAAACAACAGACTATTCAACCAGAGTGCATGCATCATACAGTATGCTTTCTGTCATGCATGGCATCTGAACTTCTTTAGGTTTTTTGAAGATCACCTCTCATCCGAGAAGCTTCTTTACTTCTAAAACCAAAAAGTAAAGAGTCAAAGAGTCCAGAACTATGTCTCCATAGTTGGACAGTTCCACACATACACCTTTATTATCTTTGCACGGACAAAACTCCAAGAAAACCCCTAGCAAACCAAAATGTATCACTAAAAACAACGTAAGAACATTCACTTTGCATATTAGCCAGATGAGGAACAAAAGTAAGTACAGGAAGACGGAATTTTAGAATACTCTGCAGAATAGAAAAGGTATTGCAAACGTATGGATTTATCTGGGATATACTTTAGGGAAAACTGTACGCAGCAGGCTAGTTGCTGCGCCTACTAGTTGGGTCGGATTTGAGATTATATTCTCACTGTAAAAGAACCGCTTTATTGGGAACAGGACCAAGACCACCTCTTCCAAAGGGTCTCGATGCAGTTGTTTTGGTCCACACCCAAATCTGATTAGCATGTTCATATCTGTCCAAATAAATCACATCAAGGGTAAAAACAAACAGGAGTTTGATTTAAATGGAATCAACAGCGCGGGTAGTGCATCTCAGCACAGTGAAACTGGTTGTGATAGAAGAGAAAGAGACAGTTTTAGCCGGAAATAATACTTCGGAAGATCATTTAGAAAAATACTTGAATAAATATTCAAAATCATCAAAAATATAAATATATATTTGAGAGTTATTTGGGTTTTGTTTAATCTGCACAAACGTTTCTTTGCTAATCTCTAATTGCAGTATTATTTTTTGTTCCAGAGCATTTTTGTAAGGTTGCCGAGCAACCAGCCAAGCACCTCCCTAAAAGGTCAAAGTGTTCACTGAAACAGCAGCACTGTCCACCCATGGTTAAGCGGAGCAATTTGTGCCGTATATTAAATGACAAGAAATGCAAGAAACTCTGCAAAAAAAAATATGGTCAGCGATCATATCTGAGACTGAGGACACTGTGATTTAATGATATTAACACCCTCTCAGTCCACAGGGACACTTGTGCAAACAGTGCTGTCCTCACAGGCTGAATATAACAGAAGATAATACTTAATAATAAATTAAAGATGATAACTTAACCTTTACTTTACTCCCTAAAGAAAAAATGATAAAAAAAAATAGACCACAAACGACACCACACACTCTGAATTCCCCCCTTCGGCAACTCAGGAATGGCCTGATTAGTTCCCATGACAACAAATCCCAACATGAAAGGGCGATCAGAAAAATGAATCAGTAGCAGTCGCTGTTAAGGTCGCCAGAATCGGAAAGGTGAAGATAACGAGTGAACCAGAGGTTACCAATGTGAAACAAGCTGCCCGCTCTTCACTGCTTCATTCTGTAGAGTTTCTGTAAGGGACAGTAAGGATTAAGTTTATCTGTGGCAGCGTAACCTGCTTATTGTCCATTCCTGGAAACAGACGCAAATTCCTTTACGCAGGACGGGACATTAAAAAATAAAAAAAAATAGAAAAACTTGGAGTGTTTACGCAAGGCTGATCCAAACACTGTAACAGTGATGCAACGTGCCGCAGCCAGCGAGGCTAACAAGAGGCTCTTGACTGAAAAGAAAAATGCCTTTTATATATAAAATATACATAAGAAATCAAGCAAGAGTCTGAAAGTAAATGTTACTCTGGACTCAGGAAACAGATACACAAGAAAATCCGATCACCTGTCGACACCATGTCACCTGTTTAGGTTGAACAGATTCGGACGAAATCTGGGACCTGGCAATTTAAACAATCGCAAATGTATCTTTTTAATCTTCCCGTTAATAGTTTTTACACCTGTAAAAAAAACTCTAAAGAGGTAGTAAAACCATAAAAAAGGTTTTAGAAAGTATAAACTATCAAGCAAATGCTAGGACTTAATTCCATTTTGCCTATTCAGCTGACTTATTCAGCCACTAATGATGAATAACTGGTGCTGACAAAAGTGGGGATGTCTGAGCATCACACACTTCATTTCCTGCGCTGAGGTGAATTTTATGCATCAATTTGCAACTTTTTCTGCATCAGTTTATCAAAGAAAAGTCTATTTACATAAAAAGGAAAACACAAAAATCAAGCAGCAGGTAACAGCTCACCATACAGTGGAATGATGCTCTCAGGCAGGGATGCTTGCAAATAATTGTTATTGCTTATTTTCTTACTTAATATAGTTTCTGCTGATTCAACACACATACAAGTACGATTTAGTCCTCCCCCCTCTTTTGTGTGTGCCTGGATAAAGAAATCAAAAGGGTTGATTTTTCTAGATATTAGGATATTTGTTTGTCAGCTGTTTGAGAAAGTAATCTACTTATTATTATGTGTACATTACCTATGTTTGTGACAAATAAATTAATTCACTTTAACTTATCAACCTGGTAAAACAGTGGCTCAAAATGTTCTTGTTTTTTAGGCGTTTCAAGAAAAAAAAACAACCTCATGTTGAACCTGATCGCTTTGTTCTTTCTGACGCACCATTGGACAGGAAATGCTATCCCATTGCTGATTAAGGTAGGTGTGTGTGTGTGTGTGTGTGTGTGTGTGTGTGTGTGTGTGTGTGTGTGTGCAGTAGACATGCCTGCTACCAAAAAAATAACCAGTTGTATGAATGCATACTTCATATTCATATTGTAGTAGTAAAAAGAAGCTGACCCTCTTGATTAATCTCTGACATTTGCTAAATAACTACTCTGCTGTTTACATCTTCATATCCTGAGGGTGGAGACATAGAAAACCCTGTCCGGTGTAATTAAACGTCCCTGTGCCACAGTCCCCTCTCTGCCATCAGATAAGCCTTGAGTGAAGTCACAGGCTCACTCCGAGGGTCAAAAGATGCTTTCACAAAACAATGAGAAACTACTGCTCAAAGGGCAGTTGTATTTTTGAGGAATAATTTTATTATTGAACAACAACCATGTTCTCAATGAACCCAAAAAACTCATTAATATCAAAGCTGAATGTTTTTGGAAGTAGTTTTTAGTTTGTTTTTAGTTTTAGCTATTTTAGGGGGATATCTGTGTGTGCAGGTGACTATTACTGTGCATAATTATTAGGCAACTTAACAAAAAACAAATATATACCCATTTCAATTATTTATTTTTACCAGTGACACCAATATAACATCTCCACATTCACAAATTTCTGACATTCAAAAACAAAACAAAAACAAATCAGCGACCAATATAGCCACCTTTCTTTGCAAGGACACTCAAAAGCCTGCCATCCGTGGATTCTGTCAGTGTTTTGATCTGTTCACCATCAACATTGCGTGCAGCAGCAACCACAGCCTCCCAGGCACTGTTCAGAGAGGTGTACTGTTTTCTCTCCTTGTAAATCTCACATTTGATGATGGACCACAGGTTCTCAATGGGGTTCAGATCAGGTGAACAAGGTGGCCATGTCATTAGTTTTTCTTCTTTTATACCCTTTCTTGCCAGCCACGCTGTGGAGTACTTGGACGCGTGTGATGGAGCATTGTCCTGCATGAAAATCATGTTTTTCTTGAAGGATGCAGACTTCTTCCTGTACCACTGCTTGAAGAAGGTGTCTTCCAGAAACTGGCAGTAGGACTGGGAGTTGAGCTTGACTCCATCCTCAACCCGAAAAGGCCCCACAAGCTCATCTTTGATGATACCAGCCCAAACCAGTACTCCACCTCCACCTTGCTGGCGTCTGAGTCGGACTGGAGCTCTCTGCCCTTTACCAATCCAGCCACGGGCCCATCCATCTGGCCCATCAAGACTCACTCTCATTTCATCAGTCCATAAAACCTTAGAAAAACCAGTCTTGAGATATTTCTTGGCCCAGTCTTGACGTTTCAGCTTGTGTGTCTTGTTCAGTGGTGGTCGTCTTTCAGCCTTTCTTACCTTGGCCATGTCTCTGAGTATTGCACACCTTGTGCTTTTGGGCACTCCAGTGATGTTGCAGCTCTGAAATATGGCCAAACTGGTGGCAAGTGGCATCTTGGCAGCTGCACGCTTGACTTTTCTCAGTTCATGGGCAGTTATGTTGCGCCTTGGTTTTTCCACACGCTTCTTGCGACCCTGTTGACTATTTTGAATGAAACGCTTGATTGTTCGATGATCACGCTTCAGAAGCTTTGCAATTTTGAGACTGCTGCATCCCTCTGCAAGATATCTCACTATTTTTGACTTTTCTGAGCCTGTCAAGTCCTTCTTTTGGCCCATTTTGCCAAAGGAAAGGACGTTGCCTAATAATTATGCACGCCTGATATAGGGTGTTGATGTCATTAGACCACACCCCTTCTCATTACAGAGATGCACATCACCTAATATGCTTAATTGGTATTAGGCTTTCAATCCTATACAGCTTGGAGTAAGACAACATGCATGAAGAGGATGATGTGGACAAAATACTCATTTGCCTAATAATTCTGCACTCCCTGTATACAAGTGCTCCGCCAAAACAGCTTTGCGGAAACTGTCTGCATGACGTGACTTTCAAGCTTTCTTTTAAAATATAACACATAAAATATTTGTAAATTATTTACTCAGTAGACATTATGTTTATTATGTAACAGCACTTTGGGTGTGAAGAAATCATGGTTGACAAATCTAACTTCGTTCTGACATTTTAACGTGTTGTTTATCCAAGAATAAAATAGCAGATTAATTAATGAAAATAGCCCTGAGGTCAAGTACATGTGTTACTTGTACACTAAACTGAACATGATTTAAAAATAAGTACTTCTAAAGCCTAAATATACAGCACCAAAACAAGTACTAAAAAGTACAAATACTGCAGTTGTGGTACTTGTACTTCATTGGCTAGTATACGGTCTGTAACAGCAGCACTAAAGTGACACCGTGTCATACATGAGAGAGATGTCAGACTGGATTACAATCTAGGTCCAGTGCTTCTGTGTAAAACGTCTAGTTAAGCTATGAAGACACCCCCTCCTCCTCTTCCTCACTCACATTCCCCTAGTGTAACGCTGCCAGTGCAGGATATGTTATTATAACAGCACCAGCAATTCTGCGAAAAATTGCACTTTCAGAGTGGATTTTTAGAGCTCCGGAGCCCATCCAACTAAACAGGAATGCTGTATGCTGAGATGGTTCATTTACTGTAGAAGATCAGTGATGGGAGGCTCAATGAAGCCTAGTATGGCGGGTGTAAAGATGCTTCTGGTTTGTGGGAATGTGCATGATAACAAAAGAGGGGTAAGGAGCATTGCATTGCGAGAATATTTCCACAATATCCACAAACTCAGTGAAATGTTGAAAAGCTGCAGGAATTATGCGGAATTAAGTGTGCAAATAGCAACAAAGGAAAAAGCGTGTGTACGATGCTTTATGAAACAATGCATCCCAGAAAGCAGATGGAGCACCTACCTTGATGTTGTCAGGCGGATACTTGTATCTGTGCATCTTCTCTGCTGGAACACTACAAACTGTTCACATCATCCGAGGGAGAGAGAAAAAATAATAAAAAATATTTTTTAAACTCTCAATAAGCATTTAGTTTGAAAAATCTGGGGGACAAAAGAAAACACAAAAAGCTAGAAGCTCAGCTCGACTCTGCTCGGGATAACTACACTGTTTTCCCACAGACTGGCTATTATGTCTGCTCTTCATCAGGGAAAAAGCTTCATGTTGTAGCATTACGCTAGTCAAACGTTAACGCAAGCGCTGACGATATTCTACCGCAAACCGGGAAGAAGAGAGATGCTCTGCTCGTGATTTCCCGTCATCCCGCTGTGTTTTGATGATGATGTTAAGAAAGCAGAGAAAGGATGCTCTCAGGATGTGGCAGCAAGCAGGTCCTTTCGCTCCTGCTGCCTACGGAAGCCTGCGCGCTCCGGGTTTTCCTTCGCTTTTTTTTCCTGATACAAGGCGAGCTGATAATTTAGTATCCAGCTTTTGCCAGCTATTATTATTAGTATGCTGCAGTCATGAGCAAAATAATAATTGTAAGATTTTTTTGAACGATACCCAATACAAGGGAAGTTCAAAAAAGTGATAAAGTCTACATTTAAATTTACAGAGAGACAGATACTTAAAGTAAAAATAATAATATATTTCTAAAATCCCTTTAAATTTGTTTTAAACCCATTTTCTACAAGTTCGGTATGACCGTATAAATATTGGTAAATCCAAGCTTTAAATAGAACAAAATAAAGTGTTGTAAAGGCTAGACAATTACAGGCAGGCTAACTCCGCCCCACTTGCGTTTAGCCTAATTGAGACCTTTTACAAGATTATCTTTAACTCTAAACATCCAAAGTTTAATGGGTTGCTTTGTTGTTGTTTGTTTGTTTTTTCTCTCTATTTTTTCACTTTTACTTCTTTTTGACACTTAAATTGTGGTGTTCAAACACTTTAATTGACCACATGATCTATTTAAAATGTTGCTACATACTTGTAATCGTGCTTTATTTTGTTTATTTATTTTTGACTTTGGTGGCATTTTTAGAGCTGAGATGGTTTGGACATGTGCTGGGGAGAGATATTGGATATACTGGACAAAATATGTTGATGATGAAGATGTCAGGAACAGAGGTAGACTACCGAGAAGATTTTCAAAATCAGCTTTGATGGGCACATTTTAGAGGTCAGCAAACTGATTGTAAGTTTAAAACATTACAGTATATTACGCCACGGTTGTAGGGCTTTCATTGTGATGAAATCATTATTCTTCAACTGCGCAAACTGAAAGATGGATATTAATGTTTAGCTGAGACGTTAACAGGACAAAAAAAAAAACTATTTCCTCAAGAAAGTTTTCAGCAGCTGTTTTATCAAGGCAGATGCTGTGGATTTCAGAGCCATCTAGTGGAAACAAGTACAAACTGCAAAGAGTAAAGCGGCCTTTTCATTGGCCTGGGTGACAATATGCTCACATTTAATGAAGACAAACACAGAAAAAGCCATCAGAGATCTCGATTGATTCATTTTATTTTCCTCAAGGACATTTATGAAGGCAGAAACAAAAATCTGATTCTGTTTTTATTATACACAATTTTGAAAAATGAATTATTTTCCAAGTCACCATCACATCAACATAATGTACACACAGTACCACCTACAGTCACTGAAAGCCCGGGGTTTGGTACACAGCCTGGTTCTCCAAAGGCATCTTGGAGTCACATCTGATTATTATCATTTATGAGAGCAAAGACCATCTCACTGCTCCGACACCTTTGTGAGGCCAGACTTCAGTGTTTGAACTCTTGAGTATGTGGAGGGAAAATTTCAAGAAACCAAAACCAAAAACAGGACAATTCACAAAAAAGCCATGGTCTGTCAGCTCTGTGGAATGATGATCAAAAATATAAGACGTTTTCAAGCTATGTTTACACACACACACACACACACACACCACCATTACAGCATTTTCTCATTTTAGGCTAAACTCAATTTTATGTTACTGGTAGCTTAGAAAATAATCATTTACACCACCCAAAAGGCTGCTTTTCAACATCTACCCACAGACAACTGAGATTTAAAACATAAATGAATGAAACTTTAAGGAATGTTGAACATAAATGAGAAGAGTTGACATTTTCACACAAGACAAAACTAACATTCAAAAGAAAAGTTTCAATGAAATGAAGATTTGGCTGCAAAATTTGGATGTTTTATTATTATGAATCAGCAAATATAACAGAGTCAGAGATTTGGACCCTTGTTAAATGACAGTAATACCACAGGAAAAGGTAAAACTGGGTATTAATGGTGGTAAAGATTTTACTTTCCTTTCTAGTAACTGACTAGGACAGCAATAAGCTTCTTCTTTTGTTTTACTTCAAGCAAACACTATATCCAACTACAGGAAAGGATCACGACTCTAATAAAAGTGAAGTCAATTGGGAAGTTCTGGCTGCCGGATACGACCGCAAGACTCAACATTACATTTTTAAAGACTGCAGGAAATCTATATGTGATTTGACCAAATTTGACCTCCCATTGAGCCACCCAACCTTAGTGATCAGGAAGCCTGATAAATACTGTATTATGGCTGCTGTGTGGGTTAGGACCATCAGCCTATCAGCAAAGAACAGATTTAAAAAAAAGGAAACAGATCTGACAGACCAGGCTACAAACACAATGACAAACATCCTCATGCTTCACAGGAAAAAAAGATCACATGTCCTGCGCGCGCGCACACACGCACACACACACACGCACACACACAGTTTTTCAAATACTCCAGTCTAATTTTTAACTACCATTCAACAAGAGCGGTCAGATAAAAATGATGCAAATTAAACAGTTATCGGTGTAAACCTCTCCTTAAATGCAGAGTGAATCTGTCCGTCTAGCCGCTCTTCAGACTGCCCCGTTTACTTCTACTGCTCATCAGGCTAAATCATCACAGAGTTCACTCATTTTTCTTTATTTTAAAAAAAAAAAAAAAAAGGTATGAAATGCAAAATATGCTGTTTTCTTCAACTTTCCTTCTTCCCTTAAGAATTAAGAGCAGGGCATGGGTGTACCAACTCTTGTATGGATGATAGTTAAAAAAAAAAAAAAATACCAGGCAAATAGAGACATTTAAATAATTTACGATGTATTTACACAATAATCGATCTTTTTTGTTTTGTTCCAGCGTCTGTCTTCTCAGCGTTTGAATGCACATTCTAGTCACCCATCTTTACTTTCGACGTCTGAGGAGAAACAAAAAGCAGTTTTTAATAAACATTTACTGTAAAGAGTTATAATTTTTAAGTCTCTGCAACAACATCTGGGCCTTTGTCCAAACAACTATGTTGTGGAAAGATTGTTATAACAAACCAAAACTAAACTAAAAACTTAGTTTGCAAAAAAAATTGTAAACTGAAATAAATTTTTTTTTTTTAAAAAAACGTGAAATTCTATCACATATTTAGAAAAAGATGTTTTAGCCTCGCTTAGATTAAAGCGAGGCTAAAACCGATAAAGCTTAATGATAAGATTGTGATGATTGACAGTTTCTGACCTAAAATAATTAATAAGTGAAATTAAAAACTTCAGTTTGTGCTATGTGGCCATTATTCTCCTGTGAGGCAAAAGATGAAGGGTAAAGGCTTGCAAAAAACTGTATTTACCTGCAGAATAGCTACAATGACACCAAACAGGCCGATGGCACTTCCAAAGATTTCCACAATTAGGATCTTCACGAAGAGGCTGGCGTTCTGGGCATCTGCCAAAGCGGCTCCGCTGCCCACGATGCCGACACAGATGCCACAGAAGAGGTTGGAAAAGCCCACAGTCAGACCAGCTCCAAACATGGAGTAACCTAATAGGACAGAAAACAAAATGAGTCACAGTTCAACCTGAGTAACTCACAATGGAGTCGTCTACGAGATTCATGCTCCCTGTTTGATTCTGACGTCCGAGCGGCACTGAGGAGAGTGAACACAAGGAAAGCGGCGGGGCCAGACGGCATCACCGGCCGTCTGCTGCGCTGCTGTGCTGACCAGCTAGCAAGTGTGTTCACTTACATCTTCAACGAGTCCCTGGCGAAGTCTGTGGTCCCCACATGCTTCAAAAGATCCACCATCATCCCTGTGCCCAAGAACAGCAAACCCTCATCCCTGAACGATTACCGGCCAGTTGCACTGACCTCGGTAGTAATGAAGGTGTTTGAGAGGCTGCTGAAGAACATCATCTCCTCCTCCATCCCAGACACCACAGATCCACTGCAGTTCGCCTACAGATCCAACAGATCCACAGAGGATGCCATCGCCCACGTCCTACACACCACTCTCAGCCATGTGGACAAGAAACAGGGTAACTATGTGCGAATGCTGTTTGTTGATTACAGTTCAGCGTTTAACACAATAGTGCCCTGCAGACTGTTCACAAAGCTGAGGGATCTGGGACTTAACAGCCGTCTGTGTGCATGGGTGTTGGACTTCCTCACTGGCAGAACTCAGGTGGTGAGGGTGGGCAGGTGCTTCTCCAACAGCATCACCATCAACACAGGAGCACCTCAGGGATGTGTCCTCTCGCCACTGCTCTACTCCCTCTACACTTCAGACTGTGTGGCCACCCATGGCTCCAACACCATTGTGAAGTTTGCTGACGACACAGTGGTGTTGGGTGCCATCTCCAACAACGATGAGGCGGCCTACATGGATGAAGTGAAGAATCTGGCATCGTGGTGCCAGGACAACCACCTCCAGCTGAACGTCAGCAAGACCAAGGAGCTGGTGGTGGACTTCAGAAGGGGTCAGCACAGAGACTACAAGCCCATTATCATCAATGGAGCTCCAGTGGAGAGGGTGCAGTCCTTCAAGTATCTTGGTGTCCACATCTCCTCAGACCTGACATGGGCTGCCCACATTCAGGTCCAGACCCAAAAGGCTAGGCAGCGCCTGTATCACCTACGACAACTGAGGAAGTTCAGGGTCTCTCCAAAGATCCTCAGGATTTTCTATACAGGCGCTGTGGAGAGCATCCTCACACAGAACATGACATCGTGGTTTGGGAACAGCTGTGTGAAGGACCAAAAAGCTCTCCAGAGAGTGATCCGTACAGCAGAACGCTGCTGCAGGATTGCTCTCCCCCTGCTTCAGGACACCTACACCAGGAGATGCCGGACTAGAGCAGCGCAGATACTGAAGGACCCGTCCCATCCTGGCAACAAACTGTTCCAACTTCTGCAATCTGGTAGAAGGTTCCGCATCTTCCAGGCAAGGACAGAGAGACTCAAGAGGAGCTTCTATCCCCAAGCCATCCGTGCCCTAAACACACACACCCGCCCTCTCACATCATCTATAATTGACTGAGTCAGGACTCTTCCAGACACTAAACCAAGGCACAATGTACATTTCAATTCCTTTAATTTTAAATATGTTTATATTGTCTATCCTGTAAAATAGTCAGATGTCTATTCATATTAATGTACAGAATTCACCTGCTTGCTGCTACTACTGCACATTCACCCAATGTATATACTACATATATATAATGTTCTTCCTCTACACCCCCCCCCAATTTTTTTGCACATGTCGAGGAGCGTGTCCGGCTACATTTCACTGTGTGTTATACTTGTATAACTATGCATGTGACAAATAAAGAACCTTGAACCTTGAACCTTGAAATAAGCCTGTAAGAGTTTATTGTGAAGCATCTTCACAGTTAGTGAACATATTTAGGTTTCTGTATCTGTTAAATTTTGTGAAACTATTCAAAAAAAAATAATTTAGTGAATGCAGCAAATATCTTTTCTTTACTGTTCTCAACAGTACACGTCCAGACGTTTTAGTAATTTCAAATCTGTGCATCCCCACAGTGGACTTCAAGCAAATCAAGCAACCACTATGTCATTAAAGTACAGACTTTCAGCTTTCATTCATGGGTTTAACACATTTTTTGACCACTTTAACAGTTTTGTCATTTTATCATTTTAAATATAAGGATGGTTTGTAATATTCTGATAAAAGTCTGTTGGAGGCAACGTCTTCATTAAGGCTGGAACTGATGGACATCACCTCCCTTGAGAAGCCACCTTTTGTTGCTGCTCGTTTGTGGGTCTCTGCATCCAGTTTTGTACTGAACAACTCAAGCATGTGCTACTGAAGAATATCTCATTTCTTTTCTTTGATAAACTTGAGGTGCTTTTGCAGTTTGCTTTGGGTCATTATCTGTTTGCACTTTAAAGCTCTGTTCAATCACTTCTGAAGTATTTGGCTGAATCTGAGAAGAGGGTATAAACCTGTCCACTTCACAATTCATCCTGCTTTTCTATCAGCAGTCACATCATCAATAAGTATTAGTTACCTGAGGCCATGCAGTAACACTGATAACACTGTTTGACAGATAATGTGATATGCTTCAGATCATGAGCCGTTTCACACCACCACATTCATCTGATTGGCCTTCATCTTAGTTTCATCTGTACAACGAATTCTTTTCCCCCAGAACTGTGCAGACTCTTTTAGTTGTTTTCTGACCTTCCTGTTCCTCCACCTTGTTGTAAACTCTCTGTACATTCATAAAGGTATGCCTGGATTGTAGACTGTAACACCAGTAAACATTTATCTTAAACATGGAAATAATTCTGCGATCATTCTTGTGAGACCTTCGTTGAGCTGGTCAGTGCATTGGGCTCAGTGCTGTAACTCAGGTGGTAGAGCAGGTCACCTACTAACCAGAAGTTCGATCCCAGTCTGCTCCAGTCTGCATGCCAAAAATCCTTGGGCAAGATACTAACCCTATGTTGCTCTAAGATGCATCCATCAGAGTATGATTGCGTGTGTGAATGTTAGATGGTGTGATTGGGTGAATGAACAAGTTGTGTAAAAGCGCTTAAACTGCTCAGGTAGAGTAGAAAAGCACTATATAAGACCCAGTCCATTTACCAATTTTAAGACTCAACCAGATTGCAGATTTGCCCACTAAAATTTTCCATCTATGACAGGTTTATTTTGGCTTGGGGTTGTTTTCAGCCTAATGATGACACCCTCGCTTGCATAGATTCTCTTTGAACAGAATATTGAGATCTCCAGTAAACAGCAACCAAATACAAAGTCAACACCTGAAATCAACTCTGGATCTTTTGTCCTCCTAATCCTTCATGAAATTAAAAGGGCACAGGCCTCACCTGGGCACTGACTGCTTGTCAGTCCAGTTAATTTTGAGCCTCTGAAAATGGGGGCCTATGTATAAACAGGGCTGAAATTCTATTATTGTTATTATTATTATTTATTTTTAAAACCCTAGAATTAAAGGTGAGATTTTCCTATTTCAGTCAGGAGTCTCTTTTCTTACCAGCTTGGTAGTTTCGTGCCCCAATAGCCTCAGGAGTCGTTCCACTGAAGTTCTGTAAGACGAAATAAATCATTTCAGAATCCTTATTCCGGGCTCTACAATGACATTTCACTTGTTTTTGTCTCTTACAACTGCAGCTTAATTTCAAGGTGTCGCTGTCCTCTGTGCAGGCTTCCTTGCATCATTTATGAATTTTTTAAAAAAAGGCTTCCTCAATCATCAAAAATGTGTTCCTTACCTCGGCCATATTGCTGATGACAATAGCCATGATGATTCCATAGATTGCAACAGCTTCACAGAAGATAATGCTGGGGGGAGAAACAGAATAAGCAAGGGTCACCGTCTCTGCAAAACACTGCTTTGGACCTGCAGCAATAAACTGATGTTACTGGTGCTAGATGGAACCATAATTCACTGAATGCCCTTCTTAGCAACGTACAGCTGTTGACGGGAACAAAACAGACAAGTGCTCTCTTTGACGGGGCTTACCTGACCAAATTTTTGGTTTTGATTCGTGGAGCCTTGACGCCACCACCAATAATGCTAGAGCCAGTGACGTAGATCCCCCTAGGAAAACAAGCGGAAAGAAAAACAACATCACTTACAAAAACATTTTAATGTTACAGAAAAGTCAACAGTTGGTATAAATGGAAACAGGAGAAGCATAAAAACACAGCATGAGTTAAATGACTACCATTATTGAGCTTCACTCTAAAACGACCCATTTACACGTAGTATAAATACACATCTTCTGTGATCCAAACGGTTTTCAATGCACTCGAGACTTGTAATGATGCAAAAACAAGGTAAAAAGGATCCGTTTCAACACACAGTGGCAGCACATTTTTCATCTAATGCACTTAATGGGATAAAATACTAAACAATAAAAAGGAGCTCAAGGTAGGCAATTAAATGAAAATAAATCTTCTGAACACTGATCCAAAATAAGCAGCCAGCCCAGAGACTTGTAGGTAATATGTGTGAAAACAAATAAGACGATGTATTTCTCATTAATTCCAAATGACAGGAATGTGTAGGACAATCATGCAGAAGAGATAAGTTATTCAGTGTGTAAATCAGAATTATTAAGCAAACACAGGAATCATTTTGTAATCCAGGAACCTGTGGATCGGCAGGTGGCGGTTTTTCCCCACAGACAACTGGCTGTAGCTGGCCTTTACCTGCAGCTGTTCAGCCAAATCTGCTTTAAAGGAATTCGGTTAGAGTTCTCAGAAGATCTGTGGTTCGATTCCCGAGTCTTCTAGTCTACATTTTGAATTCTTCTTTAAGATAACGAACCGCAAACTGCCCCGAAAAAACGGATCAATGTTAGTGTGTGAAATATATAGGTGTGCAAAGTCCATAAAATAAAGTGCTGTGTAAGTAGGTGAATGTGGTATTTTATGTGTAATTTCTGCAATTTATTATTTCACAATCGAAAACTCTGAATACAAAACAAGAAACTTGTCCAAACATCTATTTTTCACTTCACACAGTTTCAGATTTTACAGTTCTACATTTACACCTGTTGTTTTAAAAAGTAAGGTCAAAGGTTTTAGGGAACAGCACTTTTTTTTTTTTTTACTCCTCTTATGCTGAAACAAGACAACTGACAGAGTTTGGCATTTTGTGTAAAATTATGCTCATGTTTTGTAATCAAACATAGCCAGCCATGGATACTAGTATGCACTTAAAGAAGTCTTACTTACCAGGCAGCTCCCACCACAGACAACGAGATGGCCAAACCAATGCCCAGATTGGCCCACATGAAAGGAGAAGTCTCTGTCAGGAACCTGCGAGTAAAGAAGTAAAGCTCACTCAGCCTCAATTTTATAACAACATCATTGTTTGCAATACCTTTTAAAAACACGATGTACACTCTGTTTTAAACTCTAACCTTTTTCTCAACAGTCTGTTAAAATAAATACCTGTAGTGGATAAATCCAAGCTATGCCCTCTTCAAGTAGTAGATGGAAACCACTTCATGCGTTTCTTTCACATCCCAAATTTATTTGGGGAAAGTACAGACAGACCTCAAAAATGTCTCCAGTGACACATTCACTGTTACTTTCACTTTCAACATATACAAATTATCTTGGAAAATGTCTGATCAGCCAAGTGAAACGGATTGGTGCCTCACTATCACTCTGCAAAAAGGGAAAAGGCGGGCCCTGAATCTGTCAAAGAGGAAACAGGCAACGTAGACTAGCTTATGTTGTAAGGCATGTCTCTGTACATTTACAATTGTGCAATGTGGGAAAGGCAGTGCTGTTTTATAACTTTTATTACCCAGAATGTCAATATAATATTTTTCCTGGTAGAACCACTTATAAAATATAACTAAAACAACAGACTAGATGTCAAACAAGGTCAAAAATCATCACTTTCTTAATTCTTTCAGTTGCCCAATTTAGGTGGATCACCTGCCTCTATTTCACCCTATCCCTAGGACCCTCATCTGTCACACCAGCCCTCTGCATGTCTCCATCCATGAAATCTTCGTCTTTTCCTCCTGCCTGGCAGCTACATAGTCAACATCCTTTGTGCAATATATCCCCCCATTTGCCCCTTTTTCAAACCATCTCAGCCTTGCCTCTCTAACTTCATCTCCAAACTGCTTGACCTGAGCTGGTCCTCTCATTTCTAATCATGCCCATTCTGGTCACTCCCAATGAAAATCTTAACATCTTCTACTCTGCCACCTGTCTTTTTTCTTTTTTTTTTTTTTAAGTGAAAACCATCTTGAAACCATACACCATTGAAAGTCTTACTACCATCTTGTAAATCTTCCCTTTCATTCGTGCTGCTATCCTTCTGTCACAAATCACCTCTGACACTCCTGCCCTCCTCCTTTCTGCATTCTCTTCTTCACCTCTCTTGTGTACACTCCATTGGCTTTGTATGGTTGACCCCAGGTATTTAAACTCATTGACCTTTGTTACCTCTTCAGCGTTACACCCATCTCCCTCTCATTCACTCACACTCACATGTATTCTGTCTTGCTTCCTAGAGCAGGGTGATATGGCCAAAAATATTTATCACGATATATATTTGAAAATTTGCGATGAAGATATAACCGACGATATAATTGATGCGAGACAAAATACAACTCCACAACATTACTAGCGCAAAAAGACAACCTTCCATTTATTTTCACTTAAACAAGAAGCTGGTTTTTATGTACATTAAAGCTTTATAAAAATTTAACAGTGCAAATGCAAATTCCTTGCTGAAAGTTTAACCAAAAGGCATTTCCAGTAGAAATGGGCTGACATATCCTGAGCATAACCACGTATAATATGGTTATATGGTTAAAAAGAGGTGCTTTGCAACATTAAACTGCAGTGTGCAGTACGCATTTTTCGGACCATAAGGTGCACGGGATTATAAGGCACATTAAGCGAAACAAAGCAGTCAGATAAATCAAACTTTATTAAACTCATTCTTCTTGCTTCCTCCACTTCTGTACCCTTGATTCATTAATGTTGAATTCTCTGCAGCTGCTCTATTCCCATGTTGTTGCAGTATATTAATGACTAACCTCGTATTGTGGATGGATTATCTCAGTTGTTCTCCTGACTGAAGTTTGGTCCGTTTACAGCATCCTGCCATGCGATTGCATTTGTTTCTAACCATGAAGAACCTTCACGTTAACTTTTATAAGTGGAAAAGTGTTAGTGTTCGTCCTCCAGCTTCACTGTTTATGTTATGCTAACATAGCTGTGTCGCTAGCGATCACGTAGCACATCATTATATACCAGCTAGCCCAACTTCAGTAACCCTACAAACGTCACTGCTGTTTAGTTTCCTGTCTTCATTTATGTTGGAAGTGATAGCAGAGCTGTACGTTTGATTTTTTTCAGAAATCTCTCAGTCAGAACATGCAATATCATGCTTAGGTAACTAGCGAAACTAGCGAGCTAACTTCCGCTAGCTTCCTGCTAACTTCTAACTCCGTTAAATGTAATAACTTTTGTTTTCATGGATGCCTGGAAGTTAAACTTTATAGTTACACCTGGTAAAGCAGCAATGCTGATCGTTTTATTAAAGATGAAAGAATTTAGACAGTTTTTAACTCTAAGTGATGCTGCAGTGTTGTTTGACCTGATGAATTCGGAGTTTAGGACCCAGATTACTCCCAGATTTAAGAGCATCTTAGTCCGACAAATATGACAATAACAACGGCCGCTTGCATGTTCTGCAAAAAAAGGTGCTTTGTCATGTATCTGACGGACAAACACCAAACCAGTTCCACATCACGGAAGTTGCACCATTTTTACAAACCAATTCTGGTTCATCTGTTTCACTCAACAATCGGCCATGTGCGTATGAAAACAAAGGCACTGCGCATGCGCGTTTTACTCCCATTCTATCGCGATATTTCATTTTCCTATCGTTGCCTAACATTATACCGGTATTACCGTGAACGGTATAATATGGCCCAGCCCTATTGCTTCCACTCAACTTCATTCCTCTTCTCTCCAGAGCATACCCCCACCTACTCTCACTACACATCACAATGTCATATGCAAACATCATAGTCGGCAGAGACTCTTGTCTGATCTCATCTGTCACTGCGACAAGGAGGAGCTCAGAGCGGATCCCTGATCCCACCTTAGCCATCTGTCACTCCTAGCAGACACACCTCACCACTGTCTAGCTGTCCTAAAACATGTTCTACACCACCCTGACTTCTTCACGCAGTACACAGTTCCTCTCTTGGCATCCCATCATATGCTTTCTCGAGATCCACAGTGAACCTCACTCTGACCTTCTCTATAATTCTCCATCAACAGTCACAAAGCAAACATCTGTACAGCTCTTCCTCAGCATTAAGTCATAGTGCTACTAACTGATCATCACGTCTCTTCTTAACCTACCTTCAACAACTCTTTCCTATAGAAAAATGGTGTGGCACGTTAACTTTATCCCTCGGATACTAATGATTTTAGAGTATATATGAATCTTTACCTCCAGACAGCAGCTGTGTACAAAGAATACTTACCATGCCACATCAAAGCGGAATCCCAGGTCAAATATAGTGTAGCAGATCCCTGTGGAAACAGTGACGGTCATTTTTAGGCATATGTGGGAAAAACACGGTAACACTTTAAAGATGAGCCATTTAGTCGACCCGTGTGTATTTCTGCATGAGTAATCTTGCGTTTTGCAGGTTGCGTGAAACACAGTCACACTTCTGTTCTAAAAGAAGCTGCAGCTTCGGTGTGACCACTCACACTCACGTGAAAACCACTGTAGTTCCTACCCAGCACAGTCAGCTGGACACACAAACACCTAGACAGCTAACCTTAGCACGGCGCAAACAGACGACTTCAAACTAAAATAAGAAAAGCGATCCAAGCATGGTAAAATATTTCCAAATCATACAAGGTGTGACACTAATAAAAATAAAATACAATCACTAACATCCAACGTTAAAACCTCTGAAAATTTCTGTTATGAGAGTACGCTGTAAGCTAACTACCCTTAGCTAACAGCATGCTAGCCAGATGCTAACTTAAACCGTGTTGTTTATATAATATGAGCACACAGCGATTTTTAAAAATACATTCAACAACGAATTGGGTTTTCATGTATCCCTCTTATCATGCATTAGTAAACCATTTTTTCCATATGCTAACTAACCTATCGACTATCCCAGTATTTAGACGGGTCCTGAAGTACAGCTGTCAAACATACCAAAAAAAAAAATCACAATGTCACGAAGAGACAACGATTAAATACACGACCATTACTGCAAATTACATGAAATATATATTTTCATTCATTCATTTAGCTATTATTAGGCATTTTCCTGTAAAATAAAACCTTACCAACGATTAGTATGGTGCTCCAGAAGGCCAAAGTGACCCCCGTGTAAAGAATGGCGTGTCCGTTCATCATCCACTCTAGTAGCATCTACCCACCGGGTTAACCTGCTGGATCAGCAAGATCTACTTGGCCCAAATTTCAAATCTGATGCCAGTACAGCCCAGGTAGCGATATAATGCAGTTTTACGAAGCGCTATCAGTCGATGGAGGAGGAAGAGAATCAAAAAGAGAAGCTGGGTGATGTCAGCTGATCCGGCTCGACTAGCATGTGACCCAGGAAGGAAGGGAGGGAGGGCTGCGTTCGCTTACGTTTTTACTTTACCCACTGTCGCTTTAAAACAAGCGTTTAAAGCACTCTTTGTGTTGAATTTACTCGGTAATTATTCCACCGTAACTTACACAAATATAGAGTTAAATAAAACAAAACGACACCCAACCAAGGCAAAAGAGGTTTAAATATCCTCGAAGATAGTATCCGAAACCGGAGTGTTGACTGCAGCGCGCACAGTGGCCGAAAGATGTCACTGTTGAAATATATATGGCGCAAAGGCAACAAGACTGCAGTGTACACGATTTATAAAGGAAAAACCCAATCAATACTAAGTCTATTTGACTGTTCATTTTTATCCTATAATTAAATATAGTTAACTTGATAGGACATGTGCAAGACAATAACTTCATCCTTAGACCACGAGGGACACTATTATTTTTCAATAAGTGCAAAAATGCTGTGATGGAAATGTTATGGTCTTTGTAATAACCTGATATCATCTGAATAATTATGGGAGATTTGGGACCAACATGTTGAGCAGTTGTGTTTTGGATAAATGTTACATATTTTTCCTCTTGCAGTACTTAAGATATCAAATCAAGGCCAGGGGGCAGGGAAGCTGTTCCCATGACACATGGTAGGGAAACACAACAGTAAGACACTTCATGTTGGCTTTTTTCTTTAATTCATTACCTGTTTGAAACTTTGTTTGTTTGCTAAGCCACTTAACACCAACCTGTAAATAATTCAGGCATCGAAATGACACTTAACTCCAACCGGTGTTTCATTCACACATGATACTTAGCAAAGAACAGATTTAACAGTTGCATATTCACACACTTTGCTACTAGCAGCCTGTTGCAAAAGTACAACATTTCTTAGGTTGAATCTACAAAAAATGCCAAATATAACACAGTTTTATATTCATTGGCACTGACAAGGTGATTCCCAAAGATCTATTGGCTGAAAACTTGGTACATATTGGCATGGCAAAAAAACTGAGGAAGCTAAACAATTGGGGGACAAAAGAAGATATTTCAGACTTGGATGTAATTATAAATGCAGAAAGGAACCATCACATCCACTATGTAGCAACATCTCAAAAAATAAAATTGTCAATACTTTCAGTGTTCAGAAATGCAGTGATCCTAAACATACTGCAAATGCAGTAAAAACATACCTCGATTGAAAACCACACAATGAAACACTATTAGTCATGGACTGGCCTCCCCAGAGGGGAGAGATGCTTGATCCATGTCTCAAGTCAGTATTTGGTATGACCATGGCCATACCAAATACTGACTTTCAAACGTATTAGAATTGTATACAGTATTGTGCATATGTATATAAAATAAAACACATTTCTATTTGCAAGCACTATCTGCCTTGTTGCAAGTGTTCTGTCACAGATTACTAATTCTTACATTATTTGAAAGCTAGACACTGTGCTTTGACGCTCTCGGTGTACTCTCAGTATACTCCAGATTTCTGTTGAGGTATGTCTGCTCATCCTTTTAGAACTGTATAAAAGATTTCCTGTGTGTTTCAGCTGAAATACAATAGTATACAAGAACGTATGAAGCACTCTATCACCAAAGCCTTAAATGAAAGTTTTGAAGTTTTGAAGTTAATCCTAGTAATCCTTTTTTTGTTTGTTTTTTCAACTACTGTGAAATTTAGAAGAAAAACAATAACCTTGCATCAAATGAAAATGCCATGACACTGCGTTACTCATTATCTATAAAAGCTATTTTTCTTGAACTGTTTCTTTCATTTTCACTGATCTGTATACTTTTTTTTTTGCTGAGCTATACATCTTCAAAAAACTATCAAAATGCAATACTGAAGCACTGTTATATCTCTATGTGGAGTTTTTGAATTAATGTTGAACTTCTTTTTAGTGATGAGCCACCAGTTCTTTATCTGTTATTCTTCTTATAGACTCATCTTCATTAAAATGCAGATGAATGAACTGCACATCAAGTATGTTTTTATGACAAAATCCACCAAAGCAGGCCTACAGCTAGGATTTGGGAAGCTACACCATTGATAACAAAATGACATTTGCATGTGTGATAACATAACGTGTGTCATGTCAAACATGTCTCTCAGCAACATGAAAAGAAGCAAAAAAAAAAAAAATCCCCCATAAACCAGTTTTCCATGTGACTGACAGCTCAGAGCCAAAAGCAATTCAGAAGTCTGATTCTCCCTTTTCATTAATTTCAAGTTGAACAGCGTCAAGGGGCAGTACCCTCCATGGAGAAGGAGGCTAGAGGGCAAGATCAAAGTAGCACGGAGGGAGGTTAGCCAACTAACGGAGTTGCAGCAAGGTGCGACAAAGAAGGTGCATAAGAAATACAGCAAGCTGTCCATACCTCAGGCCTTGGAAACTGCCAAGCAAAGACTTACAGCCTTGGCCAGCCGCTTGAGGAGGTACACCAGAGAGATAGAAGGCAGGAGAATAAACCAGCTGTTCTCCACAGAACCAGCAAAGGTGTACTCTCAGTGGCAAGGGAACAATAAGAGAACAGCACCACCAAGGCTGGAGACGGAGCAATACTGGAAGAGCATATGGGAGAAGGATGCAACCCATAACAGCAATGCTCAGTGGCTAGAGGATCTGAGGGCAGACCACAGCGACCTCCCTGAACAGGGTCCAGTAACCATCACAGTGGCAGATATCCAAGAAAGGGTCTCCAGTATGAAGAGTTGGACAGCACCAGGGCCCGACATGGTTCACGCCTACTGGCTGAAGAAGCTGACTGCACTCCATGAGCGTCTGGCAGCACAAATGAACCAGCTGCTAGTTAACGAGAGATACCCGGAATGGCTAACCGAAGGTCGGACGGTCCTGATCCCCAAGGACCCCAAGAAGGGACCGGTCCCCTCCAACTACCGACCAATAACCTGCCTCAGTACTACATGGAAGCTCCTGTCAGGCATCATATCGGCTAAGATGAACAGGCACATGGGTCAATACATGAGCGGGACACAGAAAGGAATTGGCAAGAATACCAGAGGCGCAAAACACCAGCTACTGGTAGACAGAACAATCAGCCGAGACTGCAAGACCAGACTGACAAACCTGTGCACTGCCTGGATTGATTACAAGAAGGCCTATGACTCAATGCCCCACAGCTGGATACTGGAATGCCTAGAATTGTACAAGATCAATGGGACCCTAAGAGCCTTCATCAGGAACTCAATGGGGATGTGGCGTACAACACTAGAGGCCAACTCCAAGCCCATAGCACAAGTCACCATCAAGTGCGGGATCTACCAAGGAGATGCTCTGTCCCCACTGCTGTTCTGCATAGGCCTGAACCCCCTCAGTGAGATCATTAACAAGACTGGCTACGGATACCGACTACGGAACGGAGCAGTTGTCAGCCACCTCCTGTACATGGATGACATCAAGCTGTATGCCAAGAGTGAACGAGACATCGATTCACTGATCCACACTACCAGGCTATACAGCAATGACATTGGAATGTCGTTCGGACTGGAGAAGTGTAGTCGGATGGTAACAAAGAGAGGGAAGGTAGTCAGAACTGAGGGGATTGAACTACCAGAAGGCAACATTGCAGACATAGAGGACAGTTACAAGTACCTGGGGATCCCGCAGGCAAATGGGAACCATGAAGAGGCCGCTAGAAAGGCTGCAACCACCAAGTACCTGCAGAGGGTCAGGCAAGTCCTGAGGAGTCAGCTGAATGGTAAGAACAAGATCCGGGCCATCAACACGTACGCCCTGCCCGTGATCAGGTACCCTGCTGGGGTAATAGGCTGGCCAAAGGAGGAGATAGAAGCCACTGACATAAAGACAAGAAAGCTCCTTACCATGCATGGAGGGTTTCACCCCAAGTCCAGCACCCTGAGGCTGTACGCTAAGCGGAAGGAAGGGGGCCGGGGACTGGTGAGTGTCAGCACCACAGTCCAGGATGAGACAAGGAACATCCAAGAATACATTGGGAAGATGGCCCCAACTGACCGAGTGCTCAGTGAATACCTCAGGCAGCAGAAACCCAAGAAAGAGGAGGGAGACGAGGAACCATCATGGAAGGACAGGCCCCTGCACGGTATGTACCACCGGCAGATAGAGGAGGTGGCTGATATCCAGAAATCCTACCAGTGGCTGGACAAAGCTGGACTGAAAGACAGCACAGAGGCACTAATCATGGCAGCACAAGAACAAGCTCTGAGTACAAGATCCATAGAGGCTGGGGTCTATCACACCAGGCAAGACCCCAGGTGCAGGCTGTGTAAAGATGCCCCAGAGACAATCCAGCACATAACAGCAGGGTGCAAGATGCTAGCAGGCAAGGCATACATGGAACGCCATAACCAAGTGGCCGGCATAGTGTACAGGAACATCTGTGCCGAGTATAACCTGGAAGTCCCGAGGTCAAAATGGGAGATGCCCCCAAGGGTGGTGGAGAATGACCGAGCTAAGATCCTGTGGGACTTCCAGATACAGACGGACAAAATGGTGGTGGCTAACCAACCGGACATAGTGGTGGTAGACAAACAGAAGAAGACGGCCGTAGTGATCGATGTAGCGGTTCCGAATGACAGCAATATCAGGAAGAAGGAACACGAGAAGCTGGAGAAATACCAAGGGCTCAGAGAAGAGCTCGAGAGGATGTGGAGGGTGAAGGTAACGGTGGTCCCCGTGGTAATCGGAGCACTAGGTGCGGTGACTCCCAAGCTAGGCGAGTGGCTCCAGCAGATCCCGGGAATAACATCGGAGATCTCTGTCCAGAAGAGCGCAGTCCTGGGAACAGCTAAGATACTGCGCAGGACCCTCAAGCTCCCAGGCCTCTGGTAGAGGACCCGAGCTTGAAGGATAAACCGCCCGCAGGGGCGTGCTGGGTGTTTTATATATATATATCTATATCTATATATCTATATCTATATCTATATCTATATATATATATATATATATATATATATATATATATATATCTATATATATATATATATATATATCTATATATATATATATATATATATATATATACACACATATAGTATATACACTGGGTGAATGTGCAGTAGTAGCAGCAAGCAGGTGAATTCTGTACATTAATATGAATAGACATCTGACTATTTTACAGGATAGACAATATAAACATATATTTAAAATTAAAGGAATTGAAATGTACATTGTACATTGTACATTGTGCCTTGGTTTAGTGTCTGGAAGAGTCCTGTCTCAGTCAATTATAGATGATGTGAGAGGGCGGGTGTGTGTGTTTAGGGCACGGATGGCTTGGGGATAGAAGCTCCTCTTGAGTCTCTCTGTCCTTGCCCGGAAGATGCGGAACCTTCTACCAGATTGCAGAAGTTGGAACAGTTTGTTGCCAGGATGGGACGGGTCCTTCAGTATCTGCGCTGCTCTAGTCCGGCATCTCCTGGTGTAGGTGTCCTGAAGCGGGGGGAGAGCAATCCTGCAGCAGTGTTCTGCTGTACGGATCACTCTCTGGAGAGCTTTTTGGTCCTTCACACAGCTGTTCCCAAACCACGATGTCATGTTCTGTGTGAGGATGCTCTCCACAGCGCCTGTATAGAAAATCCTGAGGATCTTTGGAGAGACCCTGAACTTCCTCAGTTGTCGTAGGTGATACAGGTGCTGCCTAGCCTTTTTGGTCTGGACCTGAATGTGGGCAGCCCATGTCAGGTCTGAGGAGATGTGGACACCAAGATACTTGAAGGACTGCACCCTCTCCACTGGAGCTCCATTGATGATAATGGGCTTGTAGTCTCTGTGCTGACCCCTTCTGAAGTCCACCACCAGCTCCTTGGTCTTGCTGACGTTCAGCATTTCCCCTGAAATGAGGCTTTTGAACTTTGGTTGTCTGGTTTTGTACCCTGGATTGATTATAATAAAGTGTAATGCATTGCTTTTTGAATCTGTGAACATACCAACACTCTCTAAAACATTTCTTTTCAGCAGAAAATAAAGCCTCATCCTGCATTTCTCCTCATTTAAGACGTATAAATATTCCACTTTAATGCTGCTTAGAGACTGCTTTATAATCACTGAAAGATAAAATTTTTTTTAAAAAAGCCCAGCTTCTAACAGTGTCTGCCATGAAAGTTATGACGGAAAAAACCACAACTCCTACTTCTCCCAGAAATCGACTAATATGGTAGCACTTAGCAAACTAGAGCAGAGGCAGCGTTTTCTAAAGAGAGGGTTTAAGACTAGCTGTTGAAACTGGGGATACTAGAGTTCATTCTATGTTTATTTACAGCTGTTGAACACATTTTTAACATAACCCTGGGATGTTTTTCTCTTATCCAACAAAAATCCTGTGAAGTGGAAAAACAAATTGCTAAAAATGCCCGGACTTTATAATTGCTTACATTTTGTGCAGTTTCTGACATGTTATCATGATTTCTCCTCTAAAGTAGTCCAAAGAACATGATTTTCACCCCCTATAACTCCTGACCATGATTTTAGCATGTGTGGACTATTAACTAATTACTTACAGAAAGTACAGCCTCATTCACTTGTAGGGTTTTACATATCAGGGTAAAATGAAAAAAATCTTTGGTAAGTCTTAGTAAGTCTTAAAATAAATTAAATACAACCTCAGATGAATGAAAACTGAGAATAATTAAAGAAAGAAAGAAAGAAAGAAAGAAAGAAAGAAAGAAAGAAAGAAAGAAAGAAAGAAAGAAAGAAAGAAAGAAAGAAAGAAAGAAAGAAAGAAAGAAGCTTCTCAGATGAGAGGTTAAACATCTTCAAGGCCAAAGGAGCTTGCAAAGAAAAGCGTCTGGACTTCTTTAAGTACTTAAGTACTTTTCTTTGCAAGCTCCTTGGACTACAACGACCTGGACGACTGAAAACCTTCACAGACAAATAATGTTATTATTCAATTAATTATAACATAATAAAGATGATCTGGTCGTTAAGAAGCCTTAAAGTTTGGTAAATACAACCTCAGATCAACTGTGAAACTCTATCGTTGTTTTTTAACAACAGCTAAGCCAAATATTTACAAATTAAGTACTCTAAGTCATGTGACAAAAAGGTTTTACTGTCATGGCCTGGGTCTAGGGACCCAGGGCTCATGTATTTTAGTGTATGTTTATGTTTATATTTTCCATGTGGTATTTTGATTTTCTCTCCTTTTTTCTCCTGGTTTCTCCGTGTGAGCTTCCGGATGTTTTGGTTCGCTGAGGAGACTGCGAACCCGGAAGTGTTTCTTCACTCGAGACAGCCACACCTGCCGCTCGTCCTCCTCTGCCAGCTGCAGCAGATTACACTCGTCAAGGGAGCGGTATTTAAGACTGCAGCTGAGCTGAGGCCGATGCTGGATTCTTGAGTCAGAGCGCGTCAGTACAGCCGTGGACTTTTGTATAAACCTTCGAGATAATAGATGTCCTGCTAACCTTAATGTGTTTGTGTTGCCAGGAATCTGGAGCGGAGTGTGTTTTGAAGTCACGGTGTAGGAGTTTTTTGGAGTCGCCACTTTTCACCTTTCACGGACATCTGCACTGTGTGGGATTCAGGGAGAATCGCCACAGGACCACAGTGCCTGGATTTTGTATATAGTTGTGGGTTTTCCACCCCCTGTCAATAAATCCACTGTCCTTCACTAAAAGTCTCGCGTTTGGGCCCTACTTTCACTGCAACTCCACGGTCTGCCGTCGGAGCCCGTGACCTTTATTGGACTCTGTGAAGTCCTGTGCAAAACTTAATATACCCAATGATTTGGTAACCTGTTCAATGACCTTTAGCAGCAATAACTTGAAAAAAAATGCTTTCTGCATGACTCCATCACTCTGTCACATGGTTGTGGAGGAATTTAGGTCCACTCTTCTGTACCACATTGCTTCAGTTCATTAAAATGTGTATATGCTCATGCACAGCTCTGCCACAGGATTAGAGTCAGGTTGAGTCGGCCATTAAAACACCTTAATTCTTTTCTTTTTCAGCTATTATATCATACATATGCTAAGAATATTATCCTGTTGAATGACCCAGTTTCGTCCAAGCTTTAGGACAAATGTGAGGCCTGATGACCTCACATTTGTGTGCAGTGTGTTTTGAAGTCACGGTGTAGGAGTTTTTTGGAGTCGCCACTTTTCACCTTTCACGGACATCTGCACTGTGTGGGATTCAGGGAGAATCGCCACAGGACCACAGTGCCTGATGACCTCACATTTGTCTCTAGAATACTTCAGTGTACAGAGGAGTTAATGGTTAACTGCAAGGTGTTCAGGTCCTGTGGCTGCAAAACAAACCCAAATCATCACCACCGTGCTTGATAGTTGTTATGAGGTGTGTCCCGATGTGCTGTGTTCGCTTTTCTCCAAAAGTGTTACTGTTAGCACCAAAGCTGCACTTCTCTGTCTGAAGGACATTGTTCCAGAAGTCTTGTGGTTTGTTCAGATACAACCTTGCAAATGTAAGCAGTGCTGCCATGTTGGTGTTTTGTTTTTTTTTTTAGAGAAAAGAGACTCCTGGAAACCCTTCCAAACAAGCCAAACCTGTTCAGTATTTTTTTTTTAATTGTACTGTCATTTTTTTGCAGTTCTTTGAGCATTGCACAATCTGACCTTGTGGTAAATTTGCTGATACACCCATTTCTAGGAAGAATGTGGCATTGTATCGATGCACACCTGAACCCTCCAGACCAGCAAACTGCCAAAACGTGTACTGGACATGTTCATGCATTAAATATGGCATCAGAAATAGCACACCCTTGCCTCAGATAGCTGGAACAGAAAGAATAAAGGCATGAATCAGTTAGGAAGGCACTCATAAGAGCACATTACTCCAACATGTCCAACAGATCCCTTTGATTCAGCCTGTTTAATGTTTCCTTCCATTTTGTACTTCACACAAGGTTTTACTCCCTATCTGCCAGGTCGTCTTGTCCTGTTCATTTTTTGTCTCAGCAGTCTTGAACTTTAACTAAATGACATAAAAGTACGTTTCTCATTGGAATACAATTCTCTCTGGAAACTACTGAATCAGACATTTCAGGCTCTAAAATGCAAACCAACCAACAAGCACCTAAAATAGAATAATACTGTGGAAAAAGCCAAGGTTTAACCACAATCTAATGTGTTTTACAGTGTTTGGGGAATACAACCGCAATTAAAACATATCCGATCCCGCCTATTCACTTTGATCCTGTTAGTGTAATGAGATTCTGAGTAGTGTCAATTAAAATGAAGATGCTGTTAGCTTTGTTCATTATGTAAAGTACAAACAAGAAAAAAACAAAACAGACCCTTCCTATGAATAACAAATGAGACAGGGAGACCAGCACCAGCTCCTACATAATTTTAATATTTACTTAATAAATATTCCAGTTTGCTGAATTATAAATATAACAAATCAAAGTAAAAAAAGAGAGAGAGAAAAGAAAGACCAGTAGGATCAACAACAAAAACAACAAAACACAATAACTACTTAGGAATAATATGATGGTAACAAAAAATAAATAGACAGAAAACCTCCCCCACATATAAACTGTACAAATAGGAGATGAGACGAGAAGCAAATTCTGAGATTAGTGCAGCTCAAGTTACTCTTCTGAACAATATTTAGGGCATATAGAGTTTACCAGTAAGTATATAAGTGCTGAACTTTCAGAAACAGCCGCATATTTGCTTCAGTAACTGGCCCTCGATTTGAGTCAGACTTAAGCAACAGTTTGGCCATTTATTCTTGAGGCTGACGGTCCTGTCATAAGCTGCTCACAAACAAAGGCGGGCATAGTCAGAAGAGGTTCTGAGAGTCATTTATTTATGCCGGCCTCCCAAAGTGCACAAAGGAATATAAAACAATAAATAAATTACAAAAAAAAAGTCACGGCAAAATCTAATTCCAGCGTCTTTTCCACAGCTCGAATCACATAACTCAGCGACGTCATTTCAGAGATCTTTGGTCACGTGATATTCTGATAACCGGCCTCGATAGGGCTTCATTTGAACACGCCCCCTTTACTAGACAGAGACACTTTTTTTTTTTTGCACAGAAATGTACAACAATTATGGCAATCTCTACAAAGATTCTATTTTCCCAACATGAAGTAGTATCAGAACAGGCTGAATTCCAACATATAGAAGATAGATAATGAACAGGAAGTACAGTGGGGCAAAAAAGTATTTAGTCAGCCACCGATTGTGCAAGTTCCCCCACTTAAAATGATGACAGAGGTCAGTAATTTGCACCAGAGGTACACTTCAACTGTGAGAGACAGAATGTGAAAAAAAAATCCATGAATCCACATGGTAGGATTTGTAAAGAATTTATTCGTAAATTAGGGTGGAAAATAAGTATTTGGTCACCTCAAACAAGGAAAATCTCTGGCTCTCACAGACCTGTAACGTCTTCTGTAAGAAGCTTTTCTGTCCCCCACTCGTTACCTGTATGAATGGCACCTGTTTGAACTCATCATCTGTATAAAAGACACCTGTCCACAGCCTCAAACAGTCAGACCCCAAACGCCGCCATGGCCAAGACCAAAGAGCTTTCGAAGGACACCAGGAAAAGTTTTGTAGACCTGCACCAGACTGGGAAGAGTGAATCTACAATAGGCAAGCAGCTTGGTGTGAAAAAATCAACTGTGGGAGCAATCATCAGAAAATGGAAGACATACAAGACCACTGATAATCTCCCTCGATCTGGGGCTCCACACAAGATCTCATCCCGTGGGGTCAAAATGATCATGAGAACAGTGAGCAAAGATCCCAGAACCACACGGGGGGACCTGGTGAATGACCTGCAGAGAGCTGGGACCAAAGTAACAAAGGTCACCATCAGTAACACACTACAACGGCAGGGAATCAAATCCCGCAGTGCCAGACGTGTTCCGCTGCTGAAGCCAGTGCATGTCCAGGCCCGTCTGAAGTTTGCCAGAGAGCACATGGATGATACAGCAGAGGATTGGGAGAATGTCATGTGGTCAGATGAAACCAAAGTAGAACTTTTTGGTATAAACTCAACTCGTCGTGTTTGGAGGAAGAAGAATACTGAGTTGCATCCCAAGAACACCATACCTACTGTGAAGCATGGGGGTGGAAACATCATGCTATGGGGCTGTTTTTCTGCCAAGGGGACAGGACGACTGATCCGTGTTAAGGACAGAATGAATGGGGCCATGTATCGTGAGATTTTGAGCCAAAACCTCCTTCCATCAGTGAGAACTTTGAAGATGAAACGAGGCTGGGTCTTCCAACATGACAATGATCCAAAACACACCGCCCGGGCAACAAAGGAGTGGCTCCGTAAGAAGCATTTGAAAGTCCTGGAGTGGCCTAGCCAGTCTCCAGACCTCAACCCCATAGAAAATCTGTGGCGGGAGTTGAAAGTCCGTGTTGCTCGGCGACAGCCCCAAAACATCACTGCTCTCGAGAAGATCTGCATGGAGGAATGGGCCAAAATACCAGCTACTGTGTGTGCAAACCTGGTAAAGACCTATAGTAAACGTTTGACCTCTGTTATTGCCAACAAAGGTTATGTTACAAAGTATTGAGTTGTATTTTTGTTATTGACCAAATACTTATTTTCCACCCTGATTTACGAATAAATTCTTTACAAATCCTACCATGTGGATTCATGGATTTTTTTTTCCACATTCTGTCTCTCACAGTTGAAGTGTACCTCTGGTGCAAATTACTGACCTCTGTCATCATTTTAAGTGGGGGAACTTGCACAATCGGTGGCTGACTAAATACTTTTTTGCCCCACTGTACAAACAACAACAAATAAATAAATAAAAACAAACCCCAAACAGAATCAAAGCAAACAAACAAACAAACAAACAAACAAACAAACAAACAAACAAAAAACAAAAAAAAAGATGTTATACCTTAGGGGTTTTCTAGCAGATCTAGTTCAATAATCATATGATTCAGAACCAGAGCTTGTTTTTTGTCCATACATGTAACAGATGAGAGGAAGAGGCAGAGTTCTTTGTGAAAAGTAAAAAAGGACAGCTTTGTTTTCAGAAAACGACATTTGTGAATGAAGAATTTGCCCATAATAATTATTACATTTAGAACATTTTCAAGCTTCTTTTCTTTTCTTAGAGAACCAAAGATACTATCATTTTTAGAAAATTCAAGTAAGTTTGGAATCTTTTGAAAGAGCCAGAGCAAAGCCCTGTGGCACATCGTTCCACAGGGCTTTGCAGAATATACAATTATAAAATAAATGTTCTGTAGATTCAATATCCCCATCACAAAAAGAGCAAGAATTATTATCAATAGCTGCGACGTCTGAGAAATTCTTTGGAAGGGTAAATACCAGAAAGGGTTTTGTAGTGGACCTCCTTAGCTTTGGGAGGAGTGGGAAGTTTTAGGTAATTTTTTCTGCTAAATGTAGTTCTACAAGCAACCAAATCATGGGGTGTACTTAGCTTTTCATACACTGTGTCTACATTTTGGCCTAGATTTTGTTAAATAAATAACACAGTGTAATATGTCATGTGTTATTATTTGTCTGAGGTTGTATTTACCCAACCAGGTCTGGGTAATTTTTATATCCTGATATATAAAACCTTAGAAGTTTTCCCAGGACTGCATGATACTGTGATAACTTTGGCATGAGTTAGATACAGATACTAAAGTGTAAAAATTGAGCTCACTGGAATGTATCTCAAGAAACTGCAGTGACAATGTAATATTACATATTATTACTGGTAGGAGCTTATGAATACTTAGATTTTAATTTCTTTCCTCAGCATGAACATATCCAAGTGGTATTAAAAATTAATTTTGTTCTAGATTAATCTGTGTCTTTCATCAAGCTGCTGCTGTTGATAGATCACTTGTAGCTGTCTTTAATGCTGTTGCTGTTACACCATACTGTTTATTAATTATCCAGAGCAAGCACTTCTCTGGTGTGTCACCACACGAGTCGGTAACGTCTGGTTTCAGACACGTCTGTTCACTTAGCGAGTATGAGTCTCCTCACGTACTTCAACACAGATTGAACATCCTTGAGTTTGCAGAATAGAGTTTGCATTCTCTGAAGAGATTAAAGGAACAAAAGGAAGGATATTTAATTGAGGCACCAAAAAGATACTTTTTTACTAACATTTAATTTAATAACTAGAAATGAAGGCAGTTGGAAATGTGATGAAAAATCAATGCAATTAGTTTGTATGCTGGAATGATACGAGACTGGGCAAATGTTATTGAACTGCTCAGTTTCAGTTGCGAGCCTGTGGAATTGACCATCTCGACACATGTGCTGAGTTTAAATCTGACTCAGAGGTCTTCTGTTAACACACAGAGGTCTTATTTTGCTTGTTAGCCCCTGCAGGGTCATTTTGGCTTTCATCCTTTTTTTTCTTCTTTTTTTCAGTGGTTAGTTGGTTTATTGGACCTGAAGCACCATTCAACTCCAGCAGAGTAGTGTTTTGATTCCCGTTATTGTTTTAAATGTCAAAATTTAATGCTAAAATTACCCTGGACAGAAATTTGAAAGGTCACCCATTTGGTCCATCTTAGAATTTTAATGCAAGAAAAATAACTTACCTGCAACATGTAAGACGTTGTTTAACTAACACATGTTAGTTGCATTCACTGGTTTTTGTAATAATTTCTTGACTCATTGTGAAGCATTGCTTGATTGCAACAGTACAGCCTTCTAATAAGAGAATGAGTACAGCTGGTTAGGAATAATACAGCGGCCATCCAAGAATGAAATCTATTAAAGTTTTATTCAAATATAACAAAGGAGAAAATCTTCATGGCAGCTGTATTCCATGCAAGTAGAAGGACACATTTTTAAAACATTTTCATTAATTTGAAACCCTGAAAAAGTGTTTATCAGCTTGATCTGTGTCTAAAAGTGTATTTGGTTTCTGGAACCTCCTACCTAAACATATTGCTATCCGGTCGTTAAGTGATGACGTGAGGAATCCTACTTCCGGGTCTAAAGTAGTCTGCGTTTAATATGGCTTTTGTGTTGTTAACATGTTTAATGTTTTGTATTTTCTTCTATTTGATCTCAAAAAGCTCCTAAAACAGTCAGTGATCACTGTTGACCTCCCTCGGCTTTTATTACCGCTAATCATTTATTTAAGCTCAGTTTTTAAAACCTTACGATGTAACTACAGCCCAGCCCATGCAGCAGTATATGAATGACTAACCTCGTATTGTGGATGGATTATCTCAGTTGTTCTCCTGGCTGAAATTTGATCCTTTTACAGCATCCTGCCATGCGATTACATTTGTTCCTCACCACCGAGAACACTCGCGTTAACTTTTATCGAGTGGAAAAAAGTTAGCTTGTTTATATTATGCTAACATAGCTGTGTCGCTAGCGGTCACGTAGCACATCATTATATACCAGCTAGCCAAACTTCAGTAACCCTATAAACGTCATTGCTGTTTAGTTTTCTGTCTTTATTTATGTTGGAAGTAATAACAGAGTTGTATGTTTTAATTTGTTTCCAAAACCCCGCAGTCAGGACATGCTATATTGTATTTAGATAGAAGCTAGCGAGCTAACATCCTGCTAACTTCTAACTCCGTTAAATGTCATAAATTCCGTTTTCATGGATGCCTGGATGTTAAACTCAATTGTTACACCTGGTAGAGCAGAACACTGATCATTTTATTAAAGATGAAAGACTTTAGACAGTTTTCCAACTCTCAGTAATGCCATAGTGATCGTTTGATATATGGACCTGCAGCGGAGTTTAGGCCCAGACATGGCTAGTGACGTCAGACTTAACGACCGGATATTTATGATTCATTCCAGAAGACTCAGACGTCTTATGGGGAAACATTTACTGTATTCTCAATGCTGAGGAAACAAAGATGACAAAAATTGTTCATTTGACATGTTGCCTCTCTTTTCTTTACACTGAATTTCTGCTTCTTCTGTAGAATGTTTTGTAAGCAAGGTCTACCTTCATGAAATCAGACAAAAGAGATGTGTCTCAGGCTCAGATATTTTTTTTTTAACTGGATCATTTATTGAGCTTTCCGACAAACAAACATGTGGCACAGTAGCATGGCATGTGTCTGATTGCATACCTCAGGTTTTTCAAGAAAAAAAAATCATACCGATGATGTAAATGTTAGGGGTGCAACGATATTCGTATCGATATTGAACCGTTCGATACAGTGCTTTCGGTTCGGTACGCATATGTATCGAACAATACAACATTTGTAATTTATTTTATCAACTTTCCTTCTGACGATGCTGTCTGTGTTGAGCGCTCAGTGAATCTGCGTTCGACTACTCCGCCTAGGCTGCACTGTCGAGCGCAGATCCACTGAGCGCTCAACACAGACAGCATAGTCAGAAGGAAGAGCGCAGGGCACCTCCCCCACCCTCATTCAGATGTGGTGTTTGGAATTATTTTGGTTTTCATGTGGCGTATGACCCTGAAGGTAAGCGCGTCATGGACTAAAGTAAAACAGTATGTTGGATGTGCCATGCAATGCTCAATTACATGGGTGGGAACTAGTGTGTTAGCGCAGTTAGCTCGTTAACGTGTTGGCCGTCTAGCCCCATGCACGGGGCGATCGGCGGTAGCTCGTTAACGGAGATTTGCCGTGTTGTGGCGTTAAGGTCATTTCAACGAGATTAACCTGAAAGCACTAGTGGGAACACAACGAATATGACTGCACATTTACGCCGACATCATCCTAGTGCAAAGACAAAAACAAAAAGCATGCTACTAACTTTAGCCGAGTCATTTAGACAGCTGTTAGCACATGATTCTCCTTATGCTGCTGAGAATATAGCCCAGAAGAAGCGGATAGTATAGCTTTTATTTTGGAAAGAGACATTTCTCTGTAATAAACTCTCTTTTCCAAAGATGAGTGATTCCTCAATCAGATACAGGGCTTGCAATATCGCTAGCCCAACGTCCCGGGCTAGCGATTTTTTCAGTCGGGGTACCAAAATCTATCTCTGCCCTGCCCGTCGGGCTATTGTAGGAAGGAAAAATATATGTCAATGCTTTTGCATTCTTTCAGAAATGTAGCTGGGTAATTATGTCATTGGCATCGGTGAGCCACTGTCAATATGTGACATATTGAAATCGCGTTTGAATTTGCGCTTGTTTTTTTGCTTTCACTTTGCAATCGCGCGAACTGTGTATAGAGAGCGACAGTACTGATCTGTGAGTGATGATAATTTGCGCACCAATTCCTCTGACATCGTCTTATTAATCGTTAGCTTACTATGCAAACATGACAAGTGAAATCTCCCGCAGAAAGCTTAAACATGTGAGAGGTTGATCGCGCAGAGAATCGCTGAGCTTATGTGAGTGCGTCTGTAAAAGCAGCAGGATTTATATTTGACTACGATGACCTGGATGACTGAGAACCTTCACAGACAGATATATATTTTAGTTCTGCTGAGCCAAATAAGACAGGTCAGGGTGAAGAAGTGACAGCCAAAGAAAAGCTTACCACAAAACGGAGAAGTTATGACAAATCAGACTATAAGGCAAAAAGAAAGTGCAGCTTTATGGTTTCATGGACAAAAGAATTTCTGTGGCTGCAATATGACGAGCTAAATAACCAGGGCTGCACATAAGTGGTCCGCAGGTGCGCATTCGCTGTCAAAATAAAAAACACGCACAAGGGTTAGGGTTAAATTTAAAAACTGTACTTTTGAGTTAAAATATATATTTATAATTTTAATAAATGACAAATTAAAAAGGCATGAACATTTTTTTTGTATCGAAAAAATATCGAACCGTGACACCAAAGTATCGAACCGAACCGAACCGTGAATTTTGTGTATCGTTGCACCCCTAGTAAATGTCCCAAAAACTCGAAAACAACCCATGTGAAATATACACAATTTAAAAATGATTGCAGATCTGTCAGCACAACTCAGATTGGTTGATCATAGCCAGATGGATAAATGGTCCTTAACGCATTACGCTGGACTAATTACAAATGAGCTTGCAGGATCAATTTTTATTCTTCTATACCAGCCATAACTATCGTCAAAGGGGTTATATTTTAGGATTTTCGGTCAGTGAGGAAGTGATGAGATTTGAAATCCAAAAGATTTAAGATCTTTTTCACTGTGACTTTACATATTTTGTGGCATTTTAGCAGAAGAGATTTTTGAAAATTGGTACTTGAGTGGTTAGTAGAAGCATATTTTAAACATGTCGTTTGTTCATTCTGGGGAATGGTAAGAACTTTGTAATGAAACCATTGACAGTTTAAAAGGTGGTTTAACTTTCCTTATCTGAAAAGTGAAGCCAGTGTAGAAGTACATCAAATCTGCATTCCTTTAAATAACCAGTATTGGGCAACGCCTGTGAAAATGGTCCTCAGCTCTCTCACGCCATTGAACACTTTCCTCATGACTTTGTGGGCTTAATTAAAAATTTCAGGTCATACTGGATGGTCATTTTCAGAAAGGAGGATTCATCAAAATTTGGTCATGCTCATCTGTGACTGTCCTTATCTAGTGAGCATGTGTCTGTGAAGGTTCTCAGTCATCCAGGTCATCGTAGTCAAAGGAGCTTGCAAAGAAAAGCGTCTGGACTTCTTTAAGTTGCTTGAAGACGTTTCACCTCTCATCCGAGAAGCTTCTTCAGTTCTAAGGTCAAATGGTGGAGAGTCCCAGATATAAACCTAGTGGGAGTATCCCCCCACAGAGGGACAAAAGGACCCCCTGATGATCCTCTAATCGCCTGAGCCAAGGTGTGAAACTGGGCGTGGGTCCCAATCAGCCAGAGTTTCGGGTGTGTTCATTGTGAAACCTGGCCCCACCTTATCATGCGAATTCCTGAGGTCAGCTGGCCCAGGATGTGAGTGGGCGTTAAGGCGTCTGGGAAGGGATCTCAAAACTGGATTATAGATGGCAGAGAGTTGGTGTCGTAAACCACCGCCTCTGTTCAAAGATGGTCGCTCACAGTGGACATAGATGGCTTCTTTCACTCCTCTTTCAAACCATCTGTCCTCTCTGTCCAAAATGTGAACGTTGGCATCCTCAAAAGAGTGTCCTTTATCCTTAAGATGCAGATGGACTGCTGAGTCTTGTCCTGTGGAGGTGGCTCTTCTGTGTTGTGCCATGCGCTTGTGAAGTGGCTGTTTGGTCTCTCCAATGTAGAGGTCTGAGCATTCCTCGCTGCACTGTACAGCATACACCACATTGTTAAGTTTGTGTTTTGGCGTTTTGTCTTTCGGGTGAACCAGTTTCTGTCTGAGCGTGTTGCTGGGTCTGAAATACACTGGGATGTCATGCTTGGAGAAAACTCTCCTGAGTTTCTCTGATACACCGGCTGCATAGGGGATGACAATGTTGTTGCGTCTGTCCTTCTTATCCTCCCTCGCTGGTGTCTGGTCTTCTTTTCTGTTGTATCAGCCGGTGTATCAGAGAAACTCAGGAGAGTTTTCTCCAAGCATGACATCCCAGTGTATTTCAGACCCAGCAACACGCTCAGACAGAAACTGGTTCACCCGAAAGACAAAACGCCAAAACACAAACTTAACAATGTGGTGTATGCTGTACAGTGCAGCGAGGAATGCTCAGACCTCAACTAAGTAACTAAGTAATTAATTACTTTTGAAAATAAGTAATCAGTAAAGTAACAGGATTACTTTTTTGGGGAAGTAATCAGTAATTAGTTAATGATTACTTTTTTCAAGTAACTTGACCAACACTGTACAGCATACACCACGTTGTTAAGTCTGTGTTTTGGAGTTTTGTCTTTTGGGTGAACCAGTTTTTTTCCGAGTGTGGCGGCTTGGTTCAACAATCTGTTTAAGCCAACAACTTATCCAATTCCTGGTCACCAGGTGGGGATGGGTGGACTTGGAGCCCATATAACCCAGAGAAAGAAAGAACTATTCCCTCTCTTATCCACACTTTAGCAATTTAGCACCACCAATTAACTTACCAAGCATGCCTTTGGACTGTGGGAAGGAGTCCCTGGAGAAAACCAATGCAGCCCCCACCCCCATGATTTTCCTCCACAATACAAACCTACTGGATAACATGCCTGTCAAATATAAGTTAACCGACTCCAGTGTTGCCATTTTTACTCAGTTGTATATAGTATTTGTATTTGTATTCTATTTTTATCTTATTGTATATTTATTTTATTGTATTCTACTGTATATAGTATTTTATTTTATTCTATTCTGTACAGTTGTGTACTGTATTTATTCTTATTGTATTCAAATTTTTGCCTCATAACTTTTGCACTGTCCACTTCCTGCTGTGACAAAACAAATTTCCCAAGTGTGGGACTAATAAAGGTTATCTTATCTTATCTTATCTTATGTACACGCTATATATATATATGTACAACAACACCCAGCACGCCCCTGCGGGCGGTTTATCCTTCAAGCTCGGGTCCTCTACCAGAGGCCTGGGAGCTTGAGGGTCCTGCGCAGTATCTTAGCTGTTCCCAGGACTGCGCTCTTCTGGACAGAGATCTCCGATGTTGTTCCCGGGATCTGCTGGAGCCACTCGCCTAGCTTGGGAGTCACCGCACCTAGTGCTCCGATTACCACGGGGACCACCGTTACCTTCACCCTCCACATCCTCTCGAGCTCTTCTCTGAGCCCTTGGTATTTCTCCAGCTTCTCGTGTTCCTTCTTCCTGATATTGCTGTCATTCGGAACCGCTACATCGATCACTACGGCCGTCTTCTTCTGTTTGTCTACCACCACTATGTCCGGTTGGTTAGCCACCACCATTTTGTCCATCTGTATCTGGAAGTCCCACAGGATCTTAGCTCGGTCATTCTCCACCACCCTTGGGGGCATCTCCCATTTTGACCTCGGGACTTCCAGGTTATACTCGGCACAGATGTTCCTGTACACTATGCCGGCCACTTGGTTATGGCGTTCCATGTATGCCTTGCCTGCTAGCATCTTGCACCGTATATATATATATATATATATATATGTATAAAGCAAAACAATACTACGGAGTGCACACATGTATCAGGTTAAATAGCCATCATCTTGGTATTATTTAAATCTTATTCTTAAGACTCCCAGAACTGTGGTTAAATGGTACAAAACATATCTTTTTTTATTAGTTTAAGATCTTTCTTCCTTTATGTTTTTCTTTCAGGTGGTAAAGCTGCTCGAAACAATAAAAAAGCAAACCACAGCAACCACTGTGCAATTAAGCAGAGTGATGCATTTGATATTGGAGAAAGCACGTTATGTTCACATAATGATCTCTTTTCCAGTCTCTGTCTTTTATCCCACTTCGTTTCCGTTACACAGACACAGTCTAAATACAAACGGGCCTTCTTAAGATGATAACAAACACCAAGGGTTAATAAAAGACACAGGACAGAAAGCATAATGTTCCATTCAAAATCATCAAGCTCCATTAACTAAGCTCCACTGAGGATGTTTACATGCACACTAATACCTTGTTTTTTCCGGGATGTGTTTTGCCTTTTACAGTTTGTACATTTATAAAGATCTTACAGAATCTAGATTTATAAAAAAAAAAGAATGAGTAATGAGCTATGATATTAATATTTAATATAAACCAACTGTTGGGGATATAAGGCACACAGTATTGCTAGTTGGGTTTAATTAGGCTCTAATCAGCATGTAAGCTTTCCTCCCGACTGTGTGCACATGAATTACAGTTCTGTGTAATTCTGTCTGTGGATGCTGCAGATGCTGTTCTCCTCTGCAGACCTAATAATGCATCCATGTTCTCCCAGCCACACAAATTAACCATCTTCAGAAAAGTACACAGAGTATCAATAATAGGCTGGAAAAAATATGTTTTTACATTACTTAATGGTTTATCAGCTGTGCTCATGTAAGGTGGAATGAATCATTCTGTTCAAATTGGGCCTATTGTTTGTCCATTTCTTCGCTCGGCTGAGGTAAATACAAAACTTTTTCAACTGAAGTGTCTTGACAATCTTGTTCTGTCTTGGACTGTGTGCCAGTGAACCATCACGGTGTATTTCAGCATCCGGGTACATTTCCCTTGGCCAGTCACACTTTCTCCATCCAGGAAAGACAGTTTCAGTGTCAAGTGTGATATGATTTCCCTCCTCTCTATAACAAGTCCAACTAGTGAGTCATAACCAAGTTAAAACCTGTCAAAATCATTCCTTTCAGTTCTTGCCTTTTGTAAAATAAGTAAACCATAAAAATGTGTTCAGGCAGAATGATTTGTATTGACTTTCATAGATACTGTCTTATGGTTAAGACTATCACACCCAAGAGCTACATCTCAGACTGTACACCCCTCAGTATATTAAACGTTAAAGCTCAAGCCTCATGAGAAAGCCCCATCTCTCCAAATCAAAACCTTTTAGTGGTCCCCCACACTCGTTTTAGAACTCGAGGGGACCGATCTTTCCAAGCTGTTGCACCCAAACGGTGGAATGCACTTCCTCTATTTCTACGGTGTCTGGACTCGGTGGAGACCTTCAAAAAGCAGCTAAAGACTTTTTTTTTTTAATTCAAAAAGCTTTTAATTAGACCAGGGTTTTTATGATGTATTTATGACTGTATTGTGTTTTCTCACCTTTCTTGTACAGCACTTTGTGACACATGTCTGTGAAATGTGCTATATAAATAAACTTTACTTACTTACTCACTCTAAAAGACTGTGGCAGCATGTCTTAGGATAGGAAGTTACATCTCAACAAACCAAAATACTTCTAGACCAATGTACTTTGGACATGTGACCAAAGTGAAGCTGTTTGACCAGAATGCACAGCACTATGTTTGGAGAAAGCCAAACACAGCATATCAGGGAAAACACCTCAGCACGGTGGTGGATGATGATGATTTGGGCTCGTTTTGCAACTTCAGGACGTGGGCACCTTGCAGTCATTGTGAACACCATTAAATCCTCATTTTTCCAAAATATTCTAGAGTCAAATGTGAGGCTTTATGTCCAATGGCTAAAGCTTGGCCCAGATCAACTTATACAATACAACAATGACTCCAAGCACAGCAGCAAATCTATAACAGAATGGCTGAAAAGGAAGGAATCATAGTGCTGCGATGATCCAGTCCTTAAGAGAGCTGTGCACAAAGGAATGCAAAAACAAAAAAAACAACAACAACACTAAATGAACTGAACTGATGTTGTAAAGAAAAGTCCTCCACAATGATGTCACAGGGTGATAAAGTCACACAGAAAACAACTACACTGTAAAATGTAGTTCTGAGCTATTGAATGTTGTTTTGTTGTTTTTGGTATGACTGTACATTTTCAAAATACATTTACTTTTATGCCTAACATTAAGAATTATAATTGTAAAAATATCTTATATCATCAAAAAACAAACTCCAAATTGGCCAAATGTCCTTAATGCAATTTTGTTTTAAATCAGGCCAACATTTTTAATTTTTTAAAGTTTTTTTGCTTAATAAAAACCTCTTTCTGATTGTTCCTACAGTACAGCAATTAACAACAGTTGTGCATTGAGGCAACTGTTATTTGTACTTTATAAATAAAACTAAACTGGACTGAACTGAATTTAAAAGAAGTTGCTTTGATTCTTTCCTAGCTGCAGTCTTTGACATAGTTGTAAATGTTGACAAGAAAATGTGCTCCCCTGTGTTTAATCATAAACTTGTTCCACACATTTGATGGTATAATCAACCACCAAGTCACTACTATAAATAAATACTGCAATGAACTGCATATCATGTATCATTTATAAATATTTTGAAAGGGTAATCAATTATGGGCTCCCTGAGGCTTGGACACTTGTTCGATATATATCATCAATCTGAGTGCTGGTGTTATAGAACAGCAGGCACAAAGGACTTGACGGTATTGATCTGTCTGGGATGTTAAAGCTTAAATGTTCTCTGTAAATGTATTCTTGTTGAATGGGTAATCTTTTGGGTCATTGTGTGTTTTTCAAAAAGTGCTATTCAAGTAATTGTAAAACTGCATCCTACAGTGGGGCAAAAAAGTATTTAGTCAGCCACCGATTGTGCAAGTTCCCCCACCTAAAATGATGACAGAGGTCAGTAATTTGCACCAGAGGTACACTTCAACTGTGAGAGACAGAATGTGAAAAAAAAATCCATGAATCCACATGGTAGGATTTGTAAAGAATTTATTCGTAAATTAGGGTGGAAAATAAGTATTTGGTCAATAACAAAAATACAACTCAATACTTTGTAACATAACCTTTGTTGGCAATAACAGAGGTCAAAAGTTTACTATAGGTCTTTACCAGGTTTGCACACACAGTAGCTGGTATTTTGGCCCATTCCTCCATGCAGATCTTCTCGAGAGCAGTGATGTTTTGGGGCTGTCGCCGAGCAACACGGACTTTCAACTCCCGCCACAGATTTTCTATGGGGTTGAGGTCTGGAGACTGGCTAGGCCACTCCAGGACTTTCAAATGCTTCTTACGGAGCCACTCCTTTGTTGCCCGGGCGGTGTGTTTTGGATCATTGTCATGTTGGAAGACCCAGCCTCGTTTCATCTTCAGAGTTCTCACTGATGGAAGGAGGTTTTGGCTCAAAATCTCACGATACATGGCCCCATTCATTCTGTCCTTAACACGGATCAGTCGTCCTGTCCCCTTGGCAGAAAAACAGCCCCATAGCATGATGTTTCCACCCCCATGCTTCACAGTAGGTATGGTGTTCTTGGGATGCAACTCAGTATTCTTCTTCCTCCAAACACGACGAGTTGAGTTTATACCAAAAAGTTCTACTTTGGTTTCATCTGACCACATGACATTCTCCCAATCCTCTGCTGTATCATCCATGTGCTCTCTGGCAAACTTCAGACGGGCCTGGACATGCACTGGCTTCAGCAGCGGAACACGTCTGGCACTGCGGGATTTGATTCCCTGCCGTTGTAGTGTGTTACTGATGGTGACCTTTGTTACTTTGGTCCCAGCTCTCTGCAGGTCATTCACCAGGTCCCCCCGTGTGGTTCTGGGATCTTTGCTCACCGTTCTCATGATCATTTTGACCCCACGGGATGAGATCTTGCGTGGAGCCCCAGAAAGGTTATCTTATCTTATCTTATCGAGGGAGATTATCAGTGGTCTTGTACGTCTTCCATTTTCTGATGATTGCTCCCACAGTTGATTTTTTCACACCAAGCTGCTTGCCTATTGTAGATTCACTCTTTGAGGCTGTGGACAGGTGTCTTTTATACAGATGATGAGTTCAAACAGGTTCCATTCATACAGGTAACGAGTGGGGGACAGAAAAGCTTCTTACAGAAGACGTTACAGGTCTGTGAGAGCCAGAGATTTTCCTTGTTTGAGGTGACCAAATACTTATTTTCCACCCTAATTTACGAATAAATTCTTTACAAATCCTACCATGTGGATTCATGGATTTTTTTTCTTTTCTTTTTTTTTTTTTTCCCACATTCTGTCTCTCACAGTTGAAGTGTACCTCTGGTGCAAATTACTGACCTCTGTCATCATTTTAAGTGGGGGAACTTGCACAATCGGTGGCTGACTAAATACTTTTTTGCCCCACTGTATCATACTAGTATTAATTTGTGTATATTCTATGCCATCACCTGCCTGCCATCTGCCTAATTGATGTCAATGTGCTTGTTTTAAAAAGCTTTTTAAAGTGCTGCCATTAAAAACTGAGTGTGCAGAGATACACGCATAAAAGCAGATAATGAATCTGCTGTGAACGTTCAGACAAAAGGGACAAACATTGATTGCAAGAAACACGAGAAGGCTCGACAGCATCTATTGTCAATTTTGTCGCCTTCCTGCACTTTTGTGAGTGTTGGTTTCAGCAAGCAGTAATGTCGTGAACTACTCCATCAGTCATGATTGATTCAATGGGCTTGATGAGCTGGAGTCTTCCTGATGACTGCCTGGGGACAGATGCACTGCTGCACTGGTTACTTGCCGCAATCATTAGCTGCTTCTATAAAGAAGAAGAATTGCTGGACCACAATTGACTGACTTTACATATCAAGGATGTGTAAACTCATCGAGAGTGTCTTTATGCCATTTTCACCATATTTTATCAGGATAATCAGCTACATAATGAATCCGAATCAGGCTCACCAAATAATTAATGTGCATCCCTGTGCACAAATTGCCATACGAGGATTAAAAGCCTCCAATTAGTTGTGTTAAGTGGAAAGGCCAAACATTACAGAACGTTCATACAGTTTAAAGGATCATTTTCAGAAATATAGGCATATCAATCAGCCAGTTGTTTAAAGCAAGTTTGAGCTTTTCTTAAATATACCATGGCACGGTTAAACAATTTCAATCCTAGCTAGAAGATTTTGCATTCTAAAGTCAAAACTGACTGCTCTTGCAGCTGGTTTAAAGAGCTGATTATTACTATTTACTTTAAATGGGATGTAAATGTACCATGCTCTAATGAATAAACTGTAACTTGTAACTAGTGATAGAGACCATATACTAAAAAATGTCAAATGTGTTTTAACATCAAGTAACCACAAAGGCGTCTCACAAAGGATGAACACTTACATTGTTGCTGTTTTGTATTTTAACTCCTTGTTTGCGGCAGAAATATGAGACGGTCATGTTGGAGAGACGGAGTTACTGCTCATGATTAATCTGAATCAGCTGGAGTGATCAAGGCTGATATTTTTTTATTAACCGCATTAAGGAGCAAAATCTGAAATGGAACAAATCAACAATGTGCTGGGCATTTAAGACGACTACTTTCTCATTTTAACATAGATGATAACTTAATACATGACAAATGACAAATCGTCATTATTATCAGGTTTTTGAAAAACTCTAAAAATTGCCAGACACTCCCCTTATTTCCAGTGCTGGAAAAGTGTGGGCTGAAATGTTTTCAGATGCAGTTTGACAACCAAACAAGCCCTTTTGTTAGCAGCATATTAAGCACACAGTTATTTATGCTTGGCCGATGAGATGCAAGTATTGAGGTCTTTGTGTTTAGTCTGAATGGCACTGAATCATGCCTTTGTGAGTACTAACACGAAGAGAATAAACAAAGGTAGACAATTTCAACCATTGCAGACCATAGAGCAGACTCTTCAGTTTAGACTCTGTCATCTCCTCTGTTCGTACTCTTACAGATTATAATTATTATGATGAATTGTTTTGTACAGAGACAGGTTGATTATGTAGCTGGGTACATGTTTCTGCCATTTATCATGCCTTTCACTAGTGCTTAGTCCTGTTGATTACCTACGCGTGTGTGTGTGTGTGATCAACAAAGACAGAAGCCATGCCCCTAGGGTCCTATCACTACAGGGAGTGCAGAATTATTAGGCAAATGAGTATTTTGTCCACATCATCCTCTTCATGCATGTTGTCTTACTCCAAGCTGTATAGGCTCGAAAGCCTACTACCAATTAAGCATATTAGGTGATGTGCATCTCTGTAATGAGAAGGGGTGTGGTCTAATGACATCAACACCCTATATCAGGTGTGCATAATTATTAGGCAACATCCTTTCCTTTGGCAAAATGGGCCAAAAGAAGGACTTGACAGGCTCAGAAAAGTCAAAAATAGTGAGATATCTTGCAGAGGGATGCAGCAGTCTCAAAATTGCAAAGCTTCTGAAGCGTGATCATCGAACAATCAAGCGTTTCATTCAAAATAGTCAACAGGGTCGCAAGAAGCATGTGGAAAAACCAAGGCGCCAAATAACTGCCCATGAACTGAGAGAAGTCAAGCGTGCAGCTGCCAAGATGCCACTTGCCACCAGTTTGGCCATATTTCAGAGCTGCAACATCACTGGAGTGCCCAAAAGCACAAGGTGTGCAATACTCAGAGACATGGCCAAGGTAAGAAAGGCTGAAAGACGACCACCACTGAACAAGACACACAAGCTGAAACGTCAAGACTGGGCCAAGAAATATCTCAAGACTGGTTTTTCTAAGGTTTTATGGACTGATGAAATGAGAGTGAGTCTTGATGGGCCAGATGGATGGGCCTGTGGCTGGATTGGTAAAGGGCAGAGAGCTCCAGTCCGACTCAGACGCCAGCAAGGTGGAGGTGGAGTACTGGTTTGGGCTGGTATCATCAAAGATGAGCTTGTGGGGCCTTTTCGGGTTGAGGATGGAGTCAAGCTTCTGGAAGACACCTTCTTCAAGCAGTGGTACAGGAAGAAGTCTGCATCCTTCAAGAAAAACATGATTTTCATGCAGGACAATGCTCCATCACATGCGTCCAAGTACTCCACAGCGTGGCTGGCAAGAAAGGGTATAAAAGAAGAAAAACTAATGACATGGCCACCTTGTTCACCTGATCTGAACCCCATTGAGAACCTGTGGTCCATCATCAAATGTGAGATTTACAAGGAGGGAAAACAGTACACCTCTCTGAACAGTGTCTGGGAGGCTGTGGTTGCTGCTGCACGCAATGTTGATGGTGAACAGATCAAAACACTGACAGAATCCATGGATGGCAGGCTTTTGAGTGTCCTTGCAAAGAAAGGTGGCTATATTGGTCGCTGATTTGTTTTAGTTTTGTTTTTGAATGTCAGAAATGTATATTTGTGAATGTGGAGATGTTATATTGGTTTCACTGGTAAAAACAAATAATTGAAATGGGTATATATTTGGAGCACGGTGGCACGGTGGTTAGCACTGTTGCCGCACAGCAAGAAGGTCCTGAGTTCAATTCCACCATCAGGCCGGGGTCTTTCTGTGTGGAGTTTGCATGTTCTCCCCGTGTCTGCGTGGGTTCCCTCCGGGTACTCCGGCTTCCTCCCACCATCCAAAGACATGCAGCTTGTGGGGATAGGTTAATTGGATAATCCAAATTGCCACTAGGTGTGAATGTGTGAGTGAGTGTGAATGGTTGTCTGTCCCTGTGTGTTAGCCCTGCGACAGACTGGCGACCTGTCCAGGGTGTACCCCGCCTTTCGCCCTATGACAGCTGGGATAGGCTCCAGCGCCCCCCGCGACCCTGAAAAGGATAAGCGGAAGCGAATGGATGGATGGATGGATGGGTATATATTTGTTTTTTGTTAAGTTGCCTAATAATTATGCACAGTAATAGTCACCTGCACACACAGATATACCCCTAAAATAGCTAAAACTAAAAACAAACTAAAAACTACTTCCAAAAACATTCAGCTTTGATATTAATGAGTTTTTTTGGGTTCATTGAGAACATGGTTGTTGTTCAATAATAAAATTATTCCTCAAAAATACAACTTGCCTAATAATTCTGCACTCCCTGTATATATAGAGCTGAGGAGCATGTTTTTTGTTTAACACACTGTAGGTCCCAAGAAGAGCACGTACACCGTGTAGAACTGCAGAAACACACTACCCTCACGCAGTGTTATGTACCTGTACCACATAAATTGCGAAACATGACAAAATAATCTGCTGGTGTTGGAATGACTGTGCAAAGAAATACATCTGTGCTTCCTTCATTATAAATAGTTTCTTAGTGCACATACATATCTCTCATGTAAAGATCGGCACCTTACACTTAACATGTTTTGTGAAGTGCTAAAAATAACTGAAGGACATAAAGCTCCGAGAATAATCATTAAAACTCGCACAACCAGAAGTAAAGAGCACTGGATTATGTAACACAATGCTTTATATGCTTGATCACACAGATACTGCAAGAATTAAATAACTGGTACTCACTGAAATATATTGAATTAATTTCTGCTCATTCTGTGTTTTTAAGAAAAATAAATGTCAGTTTTAATTTGAATTGAATTGAACAGTTGGTGCTGTATCTGCTTGTTACGTTTAACATCATTCACACATTGGTGCTCCAGCCTTTTCTGACTGAGAGCCATGGCCTCAGACTTGTTGCTTCACACCTGGCTGCAATCTGTCTCACTGCAAGCTGAAGGTTGTTGGTTGATGAAGCCGACGGAACCACATCATCGGCTAAAAGCAGAGACGAAATCTTGTGATCACCAAATGTGACGCCCTCCACCTCTTGGCTGCATCTAGAAATTCTGTCCAGAAAAATTACAAACAGAATCTTTGACAAAAAGCAGTCCTGGCAGAGCCCGACACCGATTGGATAAACAGTTCATTTGGAAAGTATTCACAGTGCTTCACTACTTCAACACTTTGTTGTGTTACAGTATTATTCCAAAATTAATTAAAGTTTATTAAATATTTTAATTCAATGCATTAAAATAAATTCATTTTAAAAAGGATACATGTTATATGCAAAGCATTTGTGAATACTTTCTGGGTGCACTGTCAGTCTGACTTACCAACATCCAGCCAAGATCTCACGATGGTTTTACAGGGACCGAATAGCCCAAAGCAACAAGCCCAATACTCCTGAAGCACCCACCACAGGAAACCTGAATGCCTTATCTAGATCATAAAAACACATAAGGACTTGTTAAACAAATTGCGATGTACCCATGAATATCCAGTCATTTAAAATTGTAACTCTTTCACTCTCTCGCACACTATCAGAGGACCTCCTTTATTTAAAGTCAGAAACTGTCATGGTCCTGGGTCGTTGACCCAGCGTTTTGTGTTTTGTGATTATTTCCCTCTGTTCTAGTTATTCTGTGTCCTCCCCCCTTGTGTCACAATCCTCATCACCTGATAGTTTCTCTGATTGTAATAGGGGGGATGCATGGAGGACATTGTGTGCAGTAGAAGAGTCATGTAATTCATAAAACATAAATTTTTAAGAAACAACTCACAGAGCCGGAAGCAGAAAGCTCAGCCTAACAAACAAAGTTCATAACTACCAACGTGATACCCGACGTCTCTGACTGGTATTTTAGTTTTTTCATGCCAGCTAACTCAATAAGAGCTTGGCTGTGTTGATTATTTTTTCGTTCTACACGATTCGGCTTTGTGCTGGCATACCTTCAGTCTGGCACTCACTGAAAGCAATGCACAGGTACCACCTACTGAATTCTTGAAAACAAGGCTCAAATGTAATGGGGCTGCCTTATAGCAGCAAACTCCCCCAGACAGGACGCTGCACCCTCCCACACAGACGAAAACTACTGATCTAAAGGAACACAGCACAGCAGCACGTTTAAGCATAAGCTGCATTCAGGAGACTGACAGCAGCGTTACAGTTTTTATTATAAAATAAGAACAACTTTATTGAGAAAAGGTAAGTGACATTAGAGGGAGGTTTCTCAGCAGGAGCTTATGTCGGAGAGGAGAAGAGATGTTAGCAGGAGCTGAAGTGGGTATGATAAGATTTTGCTGTTATTGTGATTTGACTTGGAGACCTTGCTTGTTTGCATCGTGGGTAGATGATCTGGTAGGCAGGTGAGATTCCAGGGAGGCAGAGAGAGATTTGGTGGAGCGTGGGCACACAGGTGAGTTACAGGTAAGCACTTTCCTGTGTAGTAGCAGCGACCGGCTGGGTGTCCGTAAAACCACACAGGGTAACATTGATCGGAGTGGGAAACTGAAGAACAGGTGAGAAAGCAGTGTGTCAGAAACACAAGAACTAACTAACTACTATAACGACAACAACAAGCTGGTGGAGGGCCCCAGCCTTTAAATATCATGAGCAGATGAGTTACCAGAGAAAGTGCAGACAAGAGAGCCCAGGAAAGAGATGCTCCACTCACAGACGAGCCAACAAGGAAACACCAGACCACGACTCCAGCTGTGAAGGAGGAAAGTAAAGAGAGACAGAGAAAAGAGGAGAAAATATCACAGAGTCCCCACAGAGTCCCCAAACCCAATCTGTGGAGGCCCCTCTCCTGCTAATGACACTTTGTGAGACACCACAGGAGACCCCAGTGTTCAGATGTGTTGTGGTGGCACTAGGGGGATGTGCGCAGCACTTGGCAGGTGGTGGTCCTTCTGAATGAGTACAGATTTTAAGTGTGACAAACTGTCTTCTCCTCTCTCCCGTCACGGTCATAAAAAGGACACAGTCAGCACATGTTACCACAACTGTCGCTCAGAGTCTCTCATTTTGTTATGTGATGATTGCATACCTGTGTATTTTATTCATTGACCTTAAAAAAATACAGAAACACAGCAGCCATTATGAGACTATAGTCATCGAGTTCCATTATTCCACACTGGCTGACAATCACACAAGACAGCAACACGGCAGATAGGCAATACTCAGTGCAGCAGCAGATCTACATCTGTCAGCATCCTATTACTCTTTATTATTTACAGATGTGCAACTATGTGCCTCATTTGTCTTATGCTGAGACACGATGCACTATAAGCATTCATTTGCACCGTTCACTCTGTTGTGGAGACAAGTAAGCAGCATTTTAGGTGCTAAATACATGAGCAGAATACAGAGGATAATTATTCTCTGATCTATTTTTAATGTAAAACTATTGATTAGTGCAGCTTTGATTAAAGGTCCATCAATAGTTCATGGTTTAGTTAATTGAATTGATTTTCCTTTCACTCACGTTCTGGATGAAGTTACAGAAACATGCAAGACAGCTGAAAGCTAAATACAAATGCATGCAGTGGCATTAATTTATAGCCTTATGGGAAAGACTTCTTAGTGCACATTTTGTTCTCTGTACATTGTGTTATTTGTTCTCAGACCTTTATCAGCAGGCTGCTGGTGTTTCTCAGCTCAAAAAACAATCCTGCAAGAATCCATTAAAAGCCAGCCACCTTCCTCCTGTGCACCTACTGCTTGTCTGTCTTATTCTCCTCAGTCTCCTCTCACCTCTCCCACTCCCCTGCTCTTTTATTCTCCCCTTGTCCCACTCCCTCTTACCCACTGTCTCAGTGCTTTCCATTTCTTCCCCGTCGTCTTCTATTGATGGATCCCAAAGTTCAATTTCTCAGCCCTCGGAATGTCAAACAGTGTAGATACTGCCCCAAAGCACAGCTCAGAGCCTCCACAGCAAAACCATAGTGCCAACATTTAGCCGCAAGTTAAGGAAAATAACAAAAGATACTTCTGTGGCACTTTAAAAAGAAAATTGTTAAATTACCCATCTGTAAACCATGCGGAGATAAAATAAACGCCAGCTATTACAGTGTCGGTTAATGGAGTCTGACCAATGCGGCTTTTTAAATGAATTGCAGCCAGCATACGGACAGACATTTTCATCTGTGCTTCTTGGTGGACACTGAATATGTAATGTACATGGTGCCATGTGTCTGCACTCATTTTGACAGTTTTGCTGGTCCCAAAGTGACATTTGTCCAAAGAAGAATGTCATTGTGAATATTTGAAACTTTCTTTTTGGCCATGAAGAACTGTTTGAGTGATAGTTACAATCCATCTTGTATCTAGCCACCCACTGCAGTGCTTCAGTCAACGGCTGTCTGCAGGTATCTGCTCATACTGTAGAGATTAGTCAAAGTGCTGATGACGTAAGCACCTTGCCTGCATTTACATCCTCACTCACCACACAGCAGGCACTAACCAATTAGACTCAACTGAATTAAGCAGGAGTCATGGAGGAGACGTCAACCGCTGCCTTTTTTTTTCTTTTTAAAAAAAAAAGCTTAGTTATATTTAGCTTCAAATATTCTTTTAACTATTAAAAAAATATTTCACTGCATATGATGTGATGTCATGTGACAGCAGATTGGGCTTGTCAGAGATTGCTGGAATATGCCATTCATTTAAAACCACACCACTTACAGATGATTTTCCCTTCCGATTGATCATTTTAAATAATTTAGAGACCTTTTGATGTCCTGTAGCAGACATTAATATCTGAGAGTTAAATATGGCAGATTCCGCATACTACTCACAGAGGTGGTTCTCATTGCTTTTTATGCATGGGTCTAATTTTTGTGGATATACTAAAAAAGCAATACATTTTCATGAAGTGCCTTTGTTTGTTTGTTTGTTTGTTTGTTTAACACAACCACATCTGCAAGCTCTAATGTCCACATTACATGTTTCTAGCAGCATATGGATTTGTATGCAGGATCTTCTTGTTTGACTGATTATTGTTGTGATATTGGATCAAAATTCCATCAAAACTGAGAAAATACTAGATGTCTATTTGAAACAGGATCCTATATTCTGCCTACTGGAGCTATACAACATCAATTTCAAATGAATTTGAAAACTCAAAGGGACATGTGGCCACCTTCTGCTATTTTTTTCTGCTATCTATCTATCTATCTATCTATCTATCTATCTATCTATCTATCTATCTATCTATCTATCTGATCTAATGTACAGCACTTTGTGTCAGCTGTGGTTGTTTTTAAAGTGCTTTATAAATAATGATGATGATGAAGTAAACATCATAATCAGACACATACACGGTGGAGATACAGACAGAAAATGCAGACAACCTTTTGTTTTTTCATAATGCAACATTTTTATTTAATCAGCCGTTAAAGCTTGTTTTGTTGAGCATGGCATTCAGTTTAATATTGCTAATATTCTGTAAACGGCTTCAATATCCTTTATTTATCGACCACAGGGTCTCAGGAAATTACATTTCTTAAGAACTGCATTTGAGCAGGCCAATTTAGCTTGTGTCTTGCTTTCAGAGGCTTCTCTACGCAATTCAAGACCCTGAGCGTGACTCACGCTCCAGTGAGTATTGTTACACTATCACCATTAGCCAACATTGAAATAAATAAAATAAAATCTGTTTTATTGTTTTCCTCTTTTACACTGTACAAGTAATTATTGGTGAGCAGTTGTTGAACACTATACGAAACACCCACCTGATCTGACAAGAGGCTCCACTTCACCTGTGGTTGTCTGGTCCCTTTATCGCTACAGCTAGCTGCTACTCTGGTGCAACATTGTTTTTGTTTTCATGTAATAACAATGCTTGAAATGAGATGGTTTCAAGTAATAATTCACTGTAATTATTTACTGAGGCCCAAATGAAATGTTCAGAAGTAGGACATCAGTCACTTTCTAAAGCGATTTCTAACGATTTGAAAGTTACTTTCCAAAATGTCCCCTTATTTAACTAACAACATTAAAAACAGCTGCATTTAGGTGCGCCAGCGCTGGGATTGTGGTATTGTTCTTACTAGCATGAATCGTTAGTCATCAGTGGCAGCAAGGCTTCTCCTTCTGATGGAGACAAAGCAGCAGGAGCTTTGAGTTACTCTGGATGAACTCAGATTTAGAGGAGACACAATTCAAGAATAATGCTCAAACTCCTACTCATTAGATCATTCATGGTCCTTTCAGACGTGCTTCGGAAGTTTGTGTAATTACACTGATACGTGAATGATTAACAGCCTTTGGGGGTCATAGAAGAAAAACAAAATGAAGGTTAACAGGGGGTATTAATAGATAACTGACACCCAAAGACCTATTATTTTTCACTGATGTACTGTAACTCCTCTGCAGTTTTGCAGTTCTTCATGGCTGAAACTGCAATTACAGCCTGAAATCTTTTATAAATGATGACAACCATTAATTAACCTGGCCCTATTTATGCATGAATTAGGCAAACACACTAAATGCCTGCTCAGAAGACTCTTTTTAAAGAAAAATAAAAGTCTGCTTGTATTTGTACTCAAAGCAGCACACTGAAAGATGAATTTCACTGTTAATCATCGGGGAAAGAGGGGAATCTAGATTTTATGTTACTGTACTTGTTGTATTTTTCCTTGAACTCCAATTGTGTTCTCTGAGCTTCAGGTTCCCTGTTAAGCTGTCAGATGAGAAAGCATTAAAAAGGTGTCGCTTTACAACATGTTTAACAAAAACACAATGAACACCTGGCCAGGAGGTTAGCTTAGTATGTGTAGCTCTCTGCTGCCCCGCTCCAAGATGGCCAGTAGGTTGTGTATGTGGACACAGCTGGCTGGAGAAGCTGCATCCCTGAGAGGTTGATGCTGCGTGTTCAAGAGGTTGCTGTAATTTTGGTGTCATTACAGTCACATGCTGGCAGGTTATTGTTATTGTTTCTTCCCTCCCTGTTTCTGTCATGGACCTCGTGTCCTCCCATGTCAACCTGCCTGTCTATCTGTCTCTACACTTTTTTGCTCTCTCGTTCCCTCTCCTGTCTGTTTGTCTGTTTGTCTGGTTGTGTGTGTGTGTGTGTGTGTGTGTGTGTGTGTGTGTGTGTGTGTGTGTGTGTGTTCTCTAAGCTTCAATTTATGATCTTTTTCTCAGCATGAAGCTAAACTGCTGCTCCCTGAATGTCACCTGTCTTTCTTAAATTTCCCATATCTTCATGTCATGGCTTGTCGGCTTTATCCCTCAGTAGTTGGTGCAGCTCTGCTATTGTTCAGTAAGCTTCTTCTTCATTCCTCAAGCATCCTCACTCTCTAGGACTGTGTCCTCTCTCCCAGACATCTCCCACGCCTTCACAGGTTTGTCATGTGGACAAACTGCCTTTCCACTCTGTATCTTTTTCACATCTGCCCTCACTTCTTTATAATTCCTCTGCCCTTCCTGATTCACTAACTGTCCTCCATCCATAACCCCATTTTTGCACATTTTCTTCATTCAGCTCCACAAAGTAGTCCCTTCATCTTCTCAGCACACTCTCTTCACTTGATGATACATCACCATCTGTATAACCTGCTGCACATCCTTTCCAGCACAGTCCCGTTGCCTTGCCAATCAAATCTTTTTCTCAACCCCTTTTCTCCTGCCTTAGTGTCCAGCCTCACATACAAATCACTATACGACTTTTCCTTTGCTTTTACCACCTCTCTCCCTGTCATTTGCATGGTCTCTCAGTACTCCCGCCTACTTTCTTCATCTCTCTAAAGTATTCATACTGCATTTCACGGAGACATTTGGTGGTGGTCTCTGGTACACCCTTAGACTCCTCAGGAGAGTGAAAGCTACAACTGAAGCCTTTCCAAAATGAGCAATGCCAGTTTTCTGAAGAAGACTAGAGAATAGTTTTTGATTCATTTCGATTGTAACAACAAATCCAGAGGGATTCAGAGTAATCTCAATGAGGCCATTTCTGTTCATTCTGACTATTTATCAGAAACTGTGGAAACAACAATTTATAGTGTGTATGTTGCTCCCAGATATGAGGTGAATCATACTCCCCCCCTCCCCTCCCTTAGAGTGACAAGCCTCCTGTGTGCCTCTCTATTTCTCCAGGTACGTGTTAGCATTTTTCAAGCCTGGCATGGTTGGGGTGCCTGGGGTTCAGACAATAGCACCTGCATCTGGCAGTGCATGCTGGGCTAGTAGTGTGTGCATAATGTAGATTTGTAATTTGTCCATTTGTACTGGGCAGCAGTCCTGCTGGCATGATCAGTGGTGTGTTTTCTTTGGAGGATTCATTAGCTTTGCAATTTGTACAGTGTTATCACTGGTTGTCACACTGCTTGCATTAGGATTTAACATTAAAAAAGGTTTTCATATCAAATATGACGTTTTAAGACCCAGTTTTACATTTGAAAATAAACCTTTGGAAAACCAGATTGTAGCTAAGTGAGAGGGAAAATCTGTAAATTATTTCCAGATTCATCCTTTCTGATGATAATTTATTTTTCTGGTGTGGAATAAAAGGGATTTTGACCATAGACGGTCCTCGGAGAGAACACATGGTTAAGAAATATAACATCAATATCTTTAGAAACGGCTTCTTTGATATTTGCAGGTTTTTTTTTTTTTTTAAATAGACAGCTTTCTCAATTTAACAGTGATATTCTTGATGTTTCCTGTCTGCCTCTGTAAAGGTATTTTAAAATGCTATCTTATTGTAACTCCATGTGGAGCACGGTGAAATCGGTTGGAGGCTGTTTTTGGCAATTGTTACTAAAAGATTTAGGGATAACGTTGCTAGGAGACCCTTACATCAGCTATTTATCCCAAAGTCATGTAGAAACCCACACACAAACACACTGACACGGATTCAGTGTGTGTGTATCTCCTCTTCCCACTGCGTCTGTGCGTTCTTGCTCATACTATAAAGCTGCAAGCACCTCGTTCACTCTGCTCGCTGCCGTCTCCGCGAAGCATGATTTCTATTCAACTCAGCTCTGCTTAGAGGATGCACAGCAGATGAGGTTTTTTTTGTTCCCAGTTCTTTTTATTAAAAAACAAACCATTTTGTCAGACACAGTTTTGTCAGGGTTAGAGAGCAAATATCAACTCATTTACTAGCCTGTATTTATCTTTTAGTCAAGTTACTATCCTTTCCTCTAAAGGAAAATCCCTGGATGGAAGGTTAGGTGATGGATTGAATTGTGGACCTTACTACAAAGAAGTGGAACAGTGGGGACAAATCAGCTGAAAACCAACTCAAAGAAAAGGAGAGGGAGTTGCAAGTACACTGGATTTGCTTCTGAGTATTTGATGACCGAGCTTGGAGAAGACATCTGTGTGCCTGTCAGCATAACCTCGGTTGTTAATAATTTCCCAGGGCTATTGAAATGGGCGCTTAGCTCTCGAGTCAGAAAAACAGCAAGCTTTAAAGCTCAACGGTGTTGGCAGTGGCAGTTTTCATCCAACAAGCTTCAAAGAAAAGAAGCCCTTTATCCACTCCTGCTCACCTCCTATTTTTTTATGACCTGTTGACATAATTTCTCTATCCTACTTTGAGTCCGACACTTGAGCAGCTTAAGAAGTATTTTTCCATCTTGCCCGACCCCCTTTTCTCCTGAATTGCATCCCTCCACCTTTTAATTTACCTTGCTACCCTTTCACTTTGATTAAACTGCTTGCTATTCACTTCTATTTTGCCTCATCTCGTATCTGGTGTTTTTCCTACAATCTGCCACCCCATATACCTTTCACTGCTCAACTTTTCTCTCATGCGGTCTTCCTGCCAGACTTTTCCCCTCCTTATTATTTGCTTTTCTCTCATTTTCTTTGCCTGAGGGCAGAGAGGACCGCATACTGCACACTCTCTCTCTTCAAATTGGTTCTAGACCTCATACAACCTGCTCACTTACCCGCTCCCGTCCGTCAATTATTCCCCCTCTCCTGTCACGATGTACTCCTCCGAGGAGCTGTGGAACTCCACCGAGCAGGTCTGGATCAATGGATCCGGAACAAACTTCTCTCTAGGAAGACACGAGGATGAGGAGGAGGAGGAAGGAGACAAGCATCCTTTCTTCACGGATGCCTGGCTGGTCCCTCTGTTCTTCTCTCTCATCATGCTGGTCGGACTGGTGGGCAACTCTCTGGTCATTTATGTCATTTCAAAACACAGACAGATGAGGACGGCAACCAACTTCTACATAGGTAAGCTTCCATGTGCAAGTTTGTATTTATGATTCTTGGTAAATGGACAAAGACTAGAAGAAGATAATGATGCATAGGAGATGTGACTCATATGGACAGGAGGGAGATAAACATCAGCTATGTTATTAAACATCTCTTTCGTCTATCCTGTAAAATTTCATCACATGCTCAAGTGGGGATCACGAGAAAGCCAAGTGCAAATTTCCCTGAATATGCATTTGACAGTTTGAGTGCACAGCTCATTGGAAAAATGTCTGTGCTGATTAAAGATTTCACTTTAATTATTAACGACAATGCCAGGTGCTCAAACGTGTCATTTAACTTAATGCAGATGTCTTTTTTGAAACAAGAGAAAATTAAACATCTGCTGTTTTGGGACCAGTGCAACATGGAATCTAAAATTTATCTGCACCAGAAAAATATTTTTCTCACTCAGTGGTTCATGGTTTGAAATATGCATCAGTTATTTGTCGCTATGTGCAGAGGTTATTTGCAAATAAAGCTCCAAGGATTCATGATATTAAATTCATCAATACAAAAGAGTAAATCATGAATTCCATTTTTATTTCAGCGTGTTTCATTTAACAGCAAAAATATCTATCCTGAAGAGACATCAACTTAAAACTGAAATCTACCTTTAAATGCAAATTTGAAATGTAAAAAATGCTGGCAGAAGGAGGTAGGTGTGTTTCCATCTACATTTAGCCAAACTCTATGAAGGACAAGGTCATGGCAACAGGTAGTATTCAGCGGATGCTGCACTCCACAAAAAAGGGCTGGGGGTCTGGGAGGGAAACAAGGCGAATGTTATTAAAACATTCAAATTAAAGAGATGCTGAATCCTCTGTGCCAAAAGTCTGAAACAAAAGAAAGTCAGCAGCAAATCTGGAAAGTTGGAAAAAGTCAAGTGCGATCATTAAATGTAAAGTACACTCTCCTTTCAACAAGAGACACAACAGAACCACTCACTGATATAACACTGCCAAGCTGGTCCAGCACTGGGCTAGCCAAGTCCTCTCTTCAGTGCAGTAGCCAGTGCTGACTGCCAAGTGGAGACAGCTGTACACTGGCTCCACAGGACACAAGGGATTGTATCTGAGTCAGGGAGAGAGCAGGGGACACAATCACACAACAAAACCTTCCTCTGTCCTCCTGCCTGTGACCCGGAAGTCAAACACAAAACGCTGAATGATGCTTTAAGTCCTTAAAAAAACAAATACAGGGGACAAAGGAGAGAGGAGGCATTGTTTTTGTTGTTTAATATAATCAAACCCTTCCTGTGTGAGTGCGATTCAAAAGTTATATCTTGTTACTCTGTGCCAGATGTCTTATTTAGTTGAGGTTGCTTGAACGTGATCGCTCCAAGGCCTGTTTACTCACCTTCTCCACTCTCAGCTCTGATGGGAGGGACTACCGCCCAAGGAGAGGAGTTGAGGACGTGCAGTTTGAGAAATGAGACACTACCTCAGTGAATATGGCTGAGAAGAAAGACTTGGATGCTTAAATGTCCCAGACTGCAATACCCCTACATGACCAGCAAGAAAATCATGTCAGGGCAAGATTTCAAAGATAACCACATATGCATGGTTTTCTGCTTGAGTCATACATCAGATTAAGTCTGTCCATAAGGATGTTTAATTAAACAATGCTGCTGATGTTTTTATCTGCTTCAATACCTCTGCTCTTTTGTGAAGTTAACCTTTTATTTGAATCACATTCTTCACAAGTACAGTCTGCGACTTGACTGGTGAAATTTCTTTTTGCTGGTTTGTCAACTCAGCCAAGCAGGCATTTGCACTTACACTAAAGCCAGCATTAACTGTACTTATGAAAACAAATGAGACAAACACACTTTAATGGAAGGTGCAGGTGTTCAGACATGTCCTGAGTCCCAACTGAGTGCAGATTATTTCTAAGACCATCCACATTATGAGAAAAAAATCTAATTAAAGTGGTATAATAATGATCATGTTGGAAGTGCTTTGGGATCCTCATTGCATACAGGTTGGAATTATTAATTTCTGCAAGCAAGCAGTTTTCATGGTTCAGTAGACCCCGTAGCTTAAAATCTGCTTCCCTTTTCTGTGTGTGTTTGCAAAAGGTTTTCTTCTTAGCAGATAATGCTCAGGGGATTCATATGAAAGGAATCAAAGAAAAAAGGATTTCTTACTACGTGTTTGCTGTCTCCAGTGTAGTCAGAGCTTCGGTGGACATTTAAACCATATGATTTATGTACTGCTAATTGTTTAATTGTGGTTGGTCACAATTGTAACAGTTAACTTTGCCTGAGACAGCTCGGAAGTGACATGACAAGACGAGTGAGATGGAGGAAAAAGTCAGAATATAAGTACTTGTTTTGCAAAAATATGAATTAATCATGAAGCAGACAAAGTCAGTGGCTTTCGATATCATTAGTGGTGAGGGTGTGTGAGTGGGTAAGTGCTTGGTACTGTGTGGCGAATGAAACAAATCATACAGAAATGCCTGTGAAAGAAAAGCTCCACTGAGACTGAGGAAGTGTGGAGCTTTACAGCTAGGAGACACAAATGATGCACTCTAAGTGGACGAGGCAGACAGGCAAGCAGATTATCCCAAAGGACATGGGTGTAAATATTTCATTTTAAATGTCACATAAAGTAAGATAAGAAGGGGGGAAATAATTCAGCCCCTGCCGAAGGTGTAACTTTAAAATGAACCATCTTCAATTTTATGGTAGCTTCATTTTCAAAAGACACAGAATATCAACCAAAAGTCAAGAAAAACACACATTACATAAAAGTTATGCATTCATTTTCATGCCATTTAGTGAAATAAGTATCTGATCCCCAAGAAGAACATGATTTAGTACTCGGTGGGAAACCCTCGTTGACAACCACAGCACGTTTCTTGTAGTTGGTCACCAGGTTTGCACACATCTCAGGAGGGAGTTTGGTCCACTCCACTTTACAAAAACTCTCTAAATCCTTTTACAGTGAGGGGACACTAATGATATGCTCCTTTGTAGACGAGCCAGACAGGCACAATGGACACATGCATAAATATTTTACATGGAGAGTTGCACAGATTTTCAATGTCTGAAATAAAGTAACATAAATCAGTGTCCAATCATGCTCCGATCTGCTACCTCGTCTGGTCCTTAAAGCACCGAGACTTGCAACCTGTGTGATTATTCTTTTACTGTTTAAGTCAGCACGCCGGCTAGAGCTGTGATGTCTACTGTCGCTTGAAGAGAAATGCAAAGGTGATTGATTTACTGGATGAGCACACAGAACAAACAAACAAAATATAATTTCAAAAATGGCTTGTCACAGGCATTCACGGAAATGAGCTCATTTGTTGCGTAAATGTTGCAGTTCGGTGATTTACTGCAGAAATGATTTGCGTCTCTCTTTGCACAGTGCATTGTGGATATGACGAGAATTTCATGTTGGATAATATACCTCAAAACCGCAGCATGGAAACAGCTTAATATTCAGCAACATTTCATTAGGGCCTGCACCATCTGCCTATCCTCTCGACATAATGGTTCAGTAGCTACACTGTGATTAGATCAACTAAAACAAAAGGAAGTAGTGTGTGGCATATTGGAATGATGAATAAATGAAGACTACACCAGAAGCAGGCTATAAAGGTTTATGCTCTAGGTGTACTGTATGACCTGCCGGCAGTCAAGTAACAGCTTGAGTCTTGATTTTCTAAAGGCATCATCATGTAAATACATTTTCCTTCTGAAGCAGACTATCAGTACCTGAAAAAATGTGCCAGTTTTATATTTCTTACCTTTAAATTGGAAGCTTTATGCATTTTCCTGTTTCTGGCGTGTGTTTTAAGGTCAGTGCATATGTTTGTTATATGAGCCAGAAATTCTGACTTATTTCAGAAAGTCAATAAATTTGCGTGCTGAATCGCGGTGCAACATAAAGATTATTTTGGATTATGAAAACTTGCTAAGCTGATCTAGTGTTCAAGAATGAACATTTTTTAATGACTCAATACAGCAAAACCCCAAAGAGGACACTAAACACTTCACTCAAAGCACTACAACCTTTATAATAGCTGTATTTTCATGCGGTCATGTGAAAAAGAAAGTTTTCACTGGAGTCTGTGGAGTCCTGTGAAAAACTAAACACACCCCATATTTGTAACCTGTGGAACCACCTTTAGTAGCAATAAATTGAAGTATTAATTTTCTTTATAAATCTCTCACATGATTGTGGAGGAATTTTAGCTCACTCATGTTTGCAGCGTTACTTCAATTCATTGAGGTTTGCATGTATTTATTTATGCACAGCTCTCTTAAAGCCCCTCCACCGCATTTCATGATTTCATGGTGGTGGATCCTGTTGCATGACCAAATTTTAGCCAAGCTTTAGCTGTCAGACAGTTGGCTTTGTGTTTGACTCTAGAATACTTTGGCATACAGAGGAGTTCATGACTGACTCAATGACTGCAAGGTACCCAGGTCCCGCAGCTGCAAAACAAGCCCATATAATCACCATCCTTCATAATTGGAATAAGGTATTTGTGCTGATGCATGAAGATGTGGCCCTGTGCATCTTTGGTGTTGTCTGTCCAAAGGATGTTATTCCAGAAGTCTTGTAGTTTCTTCAGATACTTTTTGTAGAGAAGATGCTTTCATCTGGCAGTCCTTCAAAACAACTCGAATCTAGGCAGTATTTTTCTAATTGTATTGTCATGGACTTTAACATTTAAAATGCTAACTGAGTTCAAGATGTAGTTCTTGGGTTTTCTTATGCAATCTGACCTTGGGGTGAGTTTGCTGTGGTGCCCACTCCTGGCAACACCGCCTGACGCTTCAGATTGGCACACAGCTTTTATAGAGGTTGTCACACGTCCTGATGATCACTTAATCAAGTGAGTGTTGAATAGCAGCACCTGGTTGCTTATCCTCTTAATTCCTATGCAAGAAGTAAGGATGTACTTAGTTTTATCAGGATGTTTACAGGACTATGAAAACTTTTCCTTTTTGGATGGCCATGACTGTACACGCCTGCGAGTCTGCAAACTTGCATTAGATTGCACTAAACTTTACAACGCTGCTGTTAGTTCCTAGTAGTTGATGTTACTGCAAACAGGACTGCGTGCCTCCATATCCATTTTCCCACAGATGGTTTAAAAAGACTTGTTATGCAAAAGAAGAAAGGTGGGATGATAGTTAGAAGTCCTTCTGCTTTTTCCAGGATTGTTGAAGAATCCATGCCACTGGCTTCAAGCGTTTTCAGTTAAACACTGTTCTGCAGACTGTACAACATTCATCAAATACAGCGTTATCTTTTCTCCCTGTGCAGCAAACCTGGCCGCCACTGACATCATCTTCTTGGTGTGCTGCGTCCCCTTCACGGCCACCCTTTACCCCCTCCCTGGATGGATCTTTGGCAACTTCATGTGCAAATTTGTCGCCTTTCTGCAACAGGTAATATCTTTTGAACCACTTCAACTATTCTGTTTCTCAGCTCAGAAATGTGCTTTCATGTGAATATTATATTTTCAACACTTCCCTTAAAATGATCTTGGATTCTTTAACTTTCTCACAGTAACAGCATTCAGGGCTTTAACACTCCCACTCCCATGAGAACAGTGAGCCAGCTCGGCGTTGTCACAGAAAAATCAATCTATATAATCCTGTGAAGGTGGTCACAGTTCATCCTCATAAAATTACAGTTCTCAAGAAAGCTAATCCAAAATAAGCCATTGTTGAATTTAGAGTTTCCTCAAAAATGACAATGAAAGTAGGTCGAACTCTACAGCTTTAAAAGTCAAACGTGTCAAGATGTGTCATACACAGCTGACAGAGAATAATAACAGTAATCGGCATCAGTCACAAGAAGGAGGAGACACAAAAGAGAATAACAGAATCTTCTGTTAAGGAGATGAAGATGTTACGTGATACGATGCTTCCATAGACCCAGACATTAATCAAGATTTAAAGGGGCTACTGAATACCGTGTGCCAATGAAAAAACATTATTTTCGTGGGATCCTTTATAATATCTAATCCAGGAATTCAAAACAGATTTCAGCCACTTAAATCAATCATGCCTCTCAATTGTTTTGTTTGATTAGTGAGAGGCCAAAAAAAGTATAACAAATATTCAGAGTGTCATAATAAAATAGGTTTGCACAGCTGCTGTTGGTTGGAATTATCAAAGGCACTGACTGACGGTGAGGAGCTGCAAACTGGGTAAAAAGCCATTTTCACCTTTCATGCATGGAACAAACCACAACTAAAAGCCTGTGCAGCAGACAAACCACCTAATAAAACAAAAAGGAAAACGACCTGTAGACAGTACGACAAAAGCTGCCTGTCATGGCTTCAGCTGCACTATAAATTGTTGCTCTAAATTTGGAAATGTGGATGGAATAGCACAACAATCCTTAACTTGGAAGTGTCATCTGCAAGATTTTGAACTTATCTGTTATTGGCACATAGTCACTGATGGAAACTGTGTGAAAACAACCTGTGAATTCAGTGTTGGAGAATATTACTAAACTATCCTGCCACTTAGTAGCAGTGCAAATAGCTACAAACACCATTATCATATCAAGTGTCTAGTTATGCACTACACCAGACAGAAATACTTTTTGTTTGGAGTCATATTTCCATGCAGTTGATAATTGTTCTCTTTTAATTCTAGTTTACTCAAAACCCTCCCCCGAGGAAAATATCTAACTCGATATACTGACACATGATACATCGAAGCAGGAAGAATGTTAGAGGCAGGAAAAATGGGAATGAGGATTTTAAACATTGAGTCTGACAAGGGCGAAATTATGATGGCAGGACGTCAGAGCATCTTCAAAAACTGCAGCTGTTGTGGGGTGTTCTTGATCTGCAGAGGTTAACATCTATCAAATGTGGTAAAGGAAGGAGCCATGGTGAACCAGTGACAGGGCAGCAAAAACTCACTGATGCACGTGGGGAGAGAAGGCTGACCCGTGTGGTCCGATCGAACAGATGCTACTGCAGCTCAGATGGCTGTAAAAGATGATGCTGGCTCTGATAGAACAATGTCAGTGCCTTGCAGTTGATTGTGTATGGAGCTCAGCCAAAGACCAGTCAGGGTGCCCAAACGGATCACCATCCACTGCCAAAAGTGCCAACAATGAGCACGTGAGCATCAGAACTGGACCACGAAGCAATGGAAGAAGGTAGCCCGGTCTGATGAATCACATTTTGTTTTACCTCACGTGGATGGCCGGCTGCACATCCATCAGGGGAACACCTGACACCAGGATGCACTATGAGAAGCAGTCAGTGGAGGCGGTGCGATGCTTTATGTAATGATCTACTGGAAACTTTGGGTTCTGCCATCTATGTGGATGTTACTTTGATATGTACCACCTGGACAAACAAATCTGATCCGTGGAGCCCCCACCTCTCAGCTTACAGGACTTAAAGGATCTGTTAGTAACATCTTGATCCCAGATACCACAGCGCACTTTCAGGGCTCTATTGGAATCCCTGCTTTGATTAGCCAAGGCTATTTTGGCAGGTAATCATAATGTTGTGCCTGATCGGTGTATATCCAGCACAAATCAACAAACTGAGAGATGTAGGAAAGTAGGGTTAGAATAAAAGTCGAGTTAAATGAAGTGAATCAGGTCCACAGGGCTTATATTGAAGAGCTACAGGGGATAGGATCTAAAAACAGCTGGAGCACAGTGAGTGATGCAGAGCTACACAAAGAGATGACTCAAGAGGAATAATGGCCAATTTTAGATAATGTTTCTCTTTTTTTGTGGAACTTTTTGAATGCGCCAATTACGTCCATGTTTTTTTCTTTCCTTGTACAAGTGCATCACGAGGGGAAGCTGTCCAAGGTATTTTAGCATCGCCCGGCTTATTCACGGAGAAAAGATGTTAAAAACAACATTAAATGCATAGTGTCTGACAACGAGCAGACGCTTTAATTACACTCAGCCTTGCACTAATAACCAGTTCTCTGACTACTCTAATGACAAAGTCAACCGCGAACCAGATACAGTCACTCAGAGAGACCCACAGCTCCTGTTCAGTTAATAAGCACTTTGTCATTACAAGCAAAATCACTTTCCCCAACATTTTAATCTTTAATATTAGAGGCTGATAAAGTATGCAGCAAATGTATTTAGCTTTCTATTTCGTGCGGCAATTTGATTAAATTTCATCTCATTCGACATGCAGGGGATATTCTGTCAAACTTAAAAAAAGAAACACTTTAAAATTTTTAGATGTCAGCCTCAAAAAAAAAAAAACCTCAAGAAAAACATAGGCATGATTTGATTAATGGATGTGAGCAATCAGACTACGTGGTCTGTGAGCGTGTCTTGATGACTAAGACCAAGCTTTTTATTCTGAAAGCAGAAAGCGTCTGTCAAACTGTCTGTCTCGTTTTCCTCTCTTATCAGACAACCATTTTCTCATCTCAAACCTTCAAGTCAGTTTCTATTATGCTAGCCTACCATCATTTATTATTGCATACAAGGGAGAAAGGTAATTAGGTGACGAGATAAGAGAAGTGGCCACTCTCTTTGCTTTAATCTCTCAAATTTCTCCAAGAAATAAGAGCTGTTAGTGTTATTAGTGTCTTAAAATTTCCACAGTTTAATGAAAAAAACAGTTGATGGGTAACAGTGGGTGATGCATTCCTGCTGTGTTTACATCCAGCCTCTGTTAAAGGATCGTGATGACAGATTACCCAACTACTGCTTGTCGGATAGTACAGTTATATTGTAGAATAGCAGGGAATGTCTAAGGGCTTTATAGGATTACTGGTCAATACCAATTCCATCCAACCGGCCATCCATTTTCTTTCGCTTATCCAATTCAGGAGCCTGGAGCTGATCCCAGCTGCCATAAGGTGATAGGCAGCGTACACACTGGACAGGCCACCAGTCTCACAAAGGGCTAAGATGGAGTTACAGACAACCATTCACACTCACATTCACCAATTTCAAACCACAAATTAGATGTGTTATTGCCCACTTAGGAGAAAGTTTGTGTAAAAATACCATCACACTTCATCAAAGGTTCCTGCCCTGTTGTGCTGTTTGAAACTAAATTAAGGAAGCAAGATTACATTGCTAGGGTGGGATACTGCTCCTTCATCTTTCCAGTCTAATTAGCAGATGTATTTTCATGTCCAGTTATTACCAGGCTGAAGATTAGTCTGAGAGGAGCATTGATTACGTTAAATCAAAGATCTCTGCAGGAAACTTTTAGCTCTTCACAGACTTTAGTCAACATTTAATCTGCCTGTTATTTTCTTGAATCATGTATTAATGAAAGTTTTCAAACCTTTTAAAGTCCGAGCTGTATGTGATCTTCAGAAGTTTTATGCGTTTTAAATCTGGAGGAGATTAAAAAAATACTGAAAACTGCTGTTGGGAGGTACAGCGGTGCAGTGGTTAGCACTTGGGTTCAAACCTCCTTGTTGGCTGGGCGTTTCTCTGTGGGATTCCCCATTTGTCTGCAGGGGTTTCCCTCTGGGTAAGCTGATTTCCTCCCACAGCCCAAAGGCATGCACATTAACTTCTGGGTGTTTCTAAACTGACTGAGGTGTGGATATGAGAGTGTGTGCTTGAGAACCCTGAGATGAACTGGTGAGCTCTCAAGGGCGTGGAACTGCCTCTTGGTCTATTTCTATTTTGCACAGGACCCAGCTGATGGACAGATGGATATTTGAGAAGCTAAAATCACAAAATGGACTGGTATTGATGATTTTTTTCAGATGAATAAAAGTAAACTGTCCCTTTAAATGTATCTTATATATAAATATTAGACTGCAGATCTCAAATACTTTAAGACACTGATATAAACAGCTTTATCTGAAGCTTATGGCTGAATGTTAGGAGAATATCCCCCGTGTAGCCCTATGATTTTAATTACCATGTTTAAACTGAATAAATAAAAAAGATTAGGAAGCTTAAAGAAAACAGATTCTTATTATTTATTCCTCCCTCATTTTCTTCCGTCATTAAAAAGAAATAAAACTACAGTAGAATAGAAATTATGAGCTACTAATATACCAGACATCTTAAAAAACAAAACATAGGAAATCCATTTCCTCAGCCGCCTCAACACTGAACTTATGATGACCCCTTTCTCTCTCTCTCACCATATCTTTTGAAATCCTGTGGTCCTGGTGCACAAAACCTCTGGAGGGTAATGTGAGCTGGCTTCGTAGTCGCAGATGAGAGGTGGCGAGAGAAACAGGCAGACACATAGACAAAAGAGGGACAAAATTAGATCCTATTTGTAAAAGAGCATAGAGGGAACTTCAGACCCCTCATTTTTCACCCTGCTCCACATATTTCAAAACAAAAATGGATTAGTTTGCCTACATACAACCCACTAAGACCCACAGAGGTGATGTATCCAAAAGGAACAAAGATGGTAGAAAGTGTTAGGCTTGCTTTCTGTGTCATCCTGCTCCATTGAACATCAATGCACAGTTGCATATGAAACAAGAAAAGCATCTGTTTGAGGCTCTTTTTTTTTTTTTTACTCTAGAACACCACTATAAGTCCTAGTGGAAATATTGATTCGATTCAATTCACTTCATTTCTCAATGTGCTTTATGTTGCAAGAACGTCAATTACACAGAGAACCTCCCCCAAAGAAATCAAATACAAATGCCCCCCTGTGAGCAAGCACTTGGTAACAGTGGGAAGGAAAAACTCCCTTTTAACAGGAAGAAGCCTACGACGGGACCAGGCTCAGGGAGGTGCAGCCATCTGCTGCAACTGGTTGTTAGTGAGGGGAGGAAGACAGGATAATAAGCACACTGAGGATGAGAGCCAGAGGTTAATAATAAGTAATGATTAAATGCAGTCATTTAAAATTTTGTGTAAGATGGAAAATTTGTCAAACTTTAATGTACGAGTAAAATTCTATATTTGGTCTTCAATTACAATTCTTCTGATTAGCTCAAGTTTAATTGAATCAAGCATCATTGAACTCCATTAAAAAGGAAGTTGGATGATTGCTTCATATGCTAATGAAAAACACTCATCACAAATGCTGCCACCTCTGCACTTCCTCTGTACGCGTCCTCTCCGGTTCTATCCCTCGCTCTTTACCATTCTGAATGATCTGCAGCTTAAAAGCATGCAAGCCCATTAGTAAAAACTGGAGAGGGAGTCTGAAATAAAGGACAAAAAAGCTGCTTGAACGTCTGCTTTCTAGAGAGCAGCGATTAAAATATAAAGCAAAAAAAACAACAACAAAAAACAAGTTTGCAAGACACTATTAAAAAAAGCGCTTCCTCTAATAGCTTGTCAGCAAACTGTAAGAGCTCTTGTAAGAAACACATTTGTGTCAAAGTTAGTTAGGTGCAGGACTCAAAACTGGTGAAAAGTGAAAGGGGTTTATTTACAGATGCACACCAGGTGAAATATATACAGCAACAGGGGAAGGCGGCTCCAGGGAATCTAAGGGGAGAATGTCCAGGGCAGGGAAACCTTCACACTCCTCTTCACACAGTCCATGAGTCACAAAACCTCCAAATCCAATCCAAGAAAGTTCACTCACACTCACTCACACCCACTCAGGGTCCACAGGGCAGGAGAAGCAGGTAGGGATAGGGAAGACTGCACAAAAAGAACAGATTAGGGAGAAGCACTAGGAAACACAAGGAACTCACTAGCCAAGCAGGGTCTACACTGACACAAGTTAGCACAACGATTCAGCAAGGAAGCAGACTCCACTGAGGGTAATAATCTGTGATGATTGGCAGGTGAGGGATCACAGCAGATGGGTGACAGGTGAGTAGAGCTGAGTAGGCGAGGACAGAGGTGGGGAGCATAGTCTGACTCCACCCTGGCGAGAAAGAGTGAAACAGCAAACAACAACAACAACATCCTAGAGGTCCTTGAGGCCGTGGCAATGTGTATGTTTGACTGTTTAAAATGAATATATTTCAGGTGCGTTGGCATTTTAATGTCTCTGTTTGGTTTATGGATCCAGTGTTAAGCCAATTTCTTCTCCTCCTATTCAGTTTGACCAACCAGACCATGGCATCTTTCTTTGAGACACCACCACTGCCTAACTTACATCAAGGGATACTCTTTTGGAACACGCTCTACATATTTCTGCAACTTTTCCACAAATGTGCAATATGAAATAATGCCAAACATGATCATTTCTTTTAAATTTGAGTCTTTCCACTGAACACATAGCTGTGTTATGGATTTATCTGTGGTGCTTGTGGGGATATCTTCTATGAAAGTAGACTAGAAAGATTACATTTGAATTTATTTTTCGGTCATTTATCCCAGTTTTGTTTGCTAGTCTGTTTTCCCTTTGTATGCTTACTCACTATTTAGTTGTTTTTCTTCTTTCTTGTGGGTGATGTAACATTATAAAGCACAGATGGAGCAGAATGAGGACTCAGCTGTCTAAAGCTATTATTTTTGTTAGCCAAGCTAAATAGACTTTATTTAATATATTTCTGCTTTTCAATTTTCTTGGTTCACAGCTGTATTGTTAAACATCTGAGAGTCATAAATAATATTTCTTCTCCTTTCCTAAAGCACAATAGCTTATGTACCTAGAATCACGTCCATTATTATTTGGACAATGACACATTTTGTAATTTCACATCTATACACCACAGCTGAAGTGCAGACTTTCAGCTTTCATTCAAGGGATTTAAGAAAAGTATTAACAGTTTAAGATATACATCCCTTTGTATTCATAGCCCCCATTTTCAGTGGGTCAAAATTAATTGGAAAATTGACTCACAAGCTGTTTCATGGTCAGGTGACCCCAGATTATCCCATCCTCTGAGTAATATTTGATTATTTCATAAAATAATAAAAATAATCTCTGCACGATCACTTTTCTTCTCCAAAAGGAAGAAAAGTTTTTTTCTTTTTGGAGAAGAACCATTTTTGCTCACACAAACTAATTTGAATAAGACAGCTTCATAATTTATCTTTAATTCTATTATCTTTTCATGTATTTGTCATTTATGTTAAGCACTTTGAGTTTACATGTAAATGAAATGAGCATCGTCTTCATTTGTTAGGTGACGGTGCAAGCCACCTGCATCACCCTGACTGCCATGAGTGGAGACCGCTGTTACGTGACAGTCTACCCCCTGAAATCTCTTCGGCACCGAACCCCCAAAGTAGCCATGATTGTCAGCATTTGCATTTGGATCGGTACGTCGTGTCATTATCGACTGACTCGTTAAAAATAGTTGCGTATGTGTATAAAATTTAAAATGCCATCATTTCACCTAACCATGTTTCTCCTCTTCAGGTTCTTTCATCCTCTCTACACCAATTTTAATGTACCAGCGTATAGAGGAGGGCTACTGGTACGGCCCGAGGCAATACTGCATGGAGAGATTTCCCTCTAAGACGCATGAGAGGGCTTTCATCCTGTACCAGTTCATTGCTGCCTACCTGCTGCCTGTGCTCACTATCTCTTTCTGCTACACTCTGATGGTTAAGAGGGTTGGCCAGCCCACTGTAGAACCTGTAGACAATAATTACCAGGTAAGGGCAGGTGTTATATCGGCCTGGGCTTCACAAGTGCCTCACAAACACAGCCACTAATGCACAGAGATATTATTGTCACCAGCTGCTGCTAATTTTCAGCCAATTAAAAGTTTAAAATCTCTCTTCTCTTCTCCTCTCTTCTCTTCATGTCCCCGTCTTTGAAAATGTGTTTTAAAACTTCTTTAAAGTGGCTGCAGTCAACTCTTTATTTTATAATTTTCTTCATTTTATAATTTTTTATTGTGGCTTTCTTTTTCAATGTGGAACCTATTCATAAAAAAGAGCAACTGCATTATACCTGCCAACTTCTGCACACGAGTGTTACAGGAAGACAAATTATTGCCTTTGTGTCAACACAAAGAGATCTTACACTTCACTACATTTTGGGAACATGAGCAGGTAGACCTGCTGTGGACAGAGTGGGAGTAATGTTCATCACTACAGGTGCTATATTGAAAGTGCGACAGGATAAAGTAGAAAACAATTATGGGCAATTATGTTGCCAAACATTCCCACTCAGTGTGGTAGTGATTTTTTTAAGCACTAATGCCCTGATCAATAATTTACACCAATATAGGAAAGAGAGTGAAACAAATATCCTCTAATATCAATGGATAAATAGGTTGCAATGCATTGACAACCTCAAGGGGAAATAAAGTCTTTAATACAGTCACACTAGGAAAAGTAGTGGTTGGTGACCCAGCACGACAAAGGTCTGCAACCACTCTTAGTCAGTTGCTGTCTCTAAAGCAACTTTGGTGCATGAATACATGAAATAAAACCACAACAAGATAGAACTGACTTACTAAGACACTGAAAGGGGTCAAGCTGGCAATTACATGCAATCTATCTGCGATAATACACCAATTAACTCTGTGAAATCTGTGAAAACCACTAACCTGTGGAACTCTGTTGCAAATCTGATGCAGTCTATGTAGACAGAAAATCACAATAAAGAGAAAATCTCATTCACTGCTTATATTCAGTGTCCAGCCAGAACGTCACAGATTTGAAACAGAAATGAAGAAATGTCCACAGAAACATTGATGTAGTTGCTGCTGGTCAGTTTTGTCTTTAGAATGAATCGAATATAACCAGGATACAATAAACTGGCAACCGAATAAGTTGAGTCTCCAATTACAATGATTCAGTTTAATTTTAACTGATCCCCTATGAGCAAGTACTTGGCGACAGTGGGAATGACAAACTCCCTTTTAACAGGAACAAACCTCAGTGTAGTGGTTGCCCAGTACTTTGTGTGTTGCATGCTCAACCTCACTTACTCACCGAGTCACCAAGTGCAAAAAAGTGCAATCACCTGGAAACCACTGATGGTTCTTCTTGGTCCCGAGGACGTTACATTCTTATTTACTCGAATAAGAGATTCTGTAGCTACCCGAAGGAGCGTTTCTGTGTCCTTTAGTTCCTTCTTTTGATAACTTTCTGTTTTGATTGACTGTTATCACTCTGGTAACACTGTTACATATTCTAAATATTGTCAAAAACATTACAAAGAGGGTTCCTTGTTTTGTCTCTTCAGGTGAATCTCCTGTCTGAGAGAACAATCAGCATCCGGAGCAAAGTTTCCAAGATGGTGGTAGTGATTGTGCTTCTCTTTGCCATCTGCTGGGGGCCCATCCAGATCTTTGTCCTCTTCCAGTCTTTCTATCCTAACTACCAGCCTAACTATGCCACATACAAGATCAAGACGTGGGCCAACTGCATGTCCTACGCCAACTCCTCTGTCAACCCCATAGTTTATGGCTTTATGGGAGCTAGTTTCCAAAAGTCTTTCAGGAAAACTTTTCCCTTCCTGTTCAAGCACAAGGTCAGAGACAGCAGCATGGCTTCCAGGACTGCCAATGCTGAGATTAAGTTTGTTGCTGCGGAGGAAGGCAACAATAATAACGCGGTGAACTGATCCCGATCATTTAACATAAGAAGGATACAGCCAGTTTTCTAATGTGAACCATGAAAAAAATAACACTAATTGTGTGTAAACGTCCTCAAAGAGCAACTGATCTGAAAGAGACACTGTTTGGCAGCCGGGATGTATTTATATCAGTGAATATAACTAATGAAATGATGTGAGGAAACTCAGACACATAAAACAGATGGGCACTAACAGTATTTGGCACAATATGTTACCTGTTCCAACTGCCAAGGCTGGCAATGCTGGCACATGTCTGCCAAACACCAGGTCTGAATAACACAAAGCTGAACACACCAGATAACAAAAGAGGAGAGTTTGGCCTGAAAGCTGCAGGCAGGACATTTAATCCCTGTTTGATCTGATGAGGTCTGCAGCTCTAGAATAAACTGGACCGAGGACAGATGATGATTATAGATATCATATGAAATGAAACAACACTGAATGTATATTTGAATTTAACACTCTTGACTAAATGGCAGTTGGCTTGTTTTATTTTTGTTTGTTTTTTTGCTAGTTTTTCTGTGGTTGACATTTACGTCTTCGTTGGAGAAAAAGAGAATAATTTAACACTTTGAGTATGCGTCACTCCGAAGAACAGCGAACACTGTGACACTGTGTAAATGTTTAAAAGGTGAGCGTTCTTATAATTTCTTTAAGCAATCTTCAGGAATACTTCTCCTGGCTTCTCAAAGGACATTCAAAGCTCTTCTTTGGATGTTCGCTGCCTTTTGTTCCATTTTCTGTCAAAATGATCTCGTGCTGTTTCAGTGGTGTTGATGTCCAGGCTCTGGGGAGGCCAATCCATGACTGATGGTATTTCATTGTGTGTTTTTCTATCGAGGTGTGCTTTGAATGCATTGGCAGTGTGTTTGGGATCATTGTCATGATGAAAAATGAAGCTGTTTTCAGTCAGATGTTACTTTATAGTGGATTAATATCTGATAATACTTTTCTTTGTTAATAATTCCATCAATTTTGAAAAGATCCCCGACACCCCTGACTGAAATGTAGCACCACACCAAGTCTCCACCATGTTTTACAGATGGTTGTAGACACACTTTGGTAATGGTTTCTTGACAGCTTCCCTTCCACTCAGACCATTTCTAATGAGGCTTCAGTGAGCAGTAGATGGGTCAACTTAAGGGTCAGATGCATCTCTTTAAGGTCCTCTGTCAGGTCATTTCTTAGAACATGATAGGACTCTACTTTTTTTCAGGTCTGCAATTTTTTATTTTCTTCTCCACTAGCCCTAACTCACAGTTTTTAGAACACACCAAACACTATGCCAAGATATGGCAGGTTTTCAGCTAATAGTTCTTTGGAAATTGCCTCGTTGGTGCAAAAAAGACTATTTTATGCCTGTGAACCTGTGTTATCATTAGCATTCTTCATAGATTCAACTAAAGAAATGAGAACAATCTGTTTTTGCTACAGGTACTAGCAAAGTGCCTAAATATACACATTTTAAATGGATTCTTTACTAAAATATCTGTTATGTGTTAACACAATAGTGAGTTAGGTGGCTTTTTCATGCTTGAATCCTTGGGAGCAAAATATAAAGAAATGAGGGGCGACTCACAAATTTCACGTAGCGAGGTATACTTGTTATTACACATTTGACAACACTGTTTAAACAAACAGCCTTGAATGCCTCATACCGGTACACTGACCACTGTAACGCCAAATTTGTCAGCTTTCACCAGCTCTCTTATCATACAGCCATGTTAAGGTTCTTATCAATCTCTAAGCAAGACAGCAAATATGCAAAACTCCTCAAATATCAAACTGTTTGTTTAAAAATTATGAGTTTATCTCACTTCTGTTCAGTTTTGTGAGTTTGTGAGTCATGTGGATCCAGATCCACATGACTCACACAAAGATTCATCAATTTTATATACTTCACTACAGGTTACTACATACGTCCATGGTATTATAAGTGAAAATAAAAGGGAATCAGATCGTTTCTTGAGGCAACAGAAGTTAAAGCTGTGCTTTTTTGTTCGTTTAAAAACAACTGAATCCAGCTGAATCGTTTCCGTTGCTGGCAGTATGATGAGTGGTGTGATGGCTAAACCGGGGGTTGTAGTCAGTGAAGTGTAGACAGTGTTTACTTTGCTTTTGTGTCCCATGCACAAACATTCGCACCTTACTTAATTGTGCATTCACAAACACTATAGAAACATGCACGCATGCACACAGGCAAATATAAGCACACATCCACATTTCGCCCACTGCATCTACTTTTTTCGTTAGTGGTATCAGTTGTTACATCTTCTCAGAAAAAAAAAACACCCTTGCACGATCTTGTCAGACAGACGGCGGAGACGACCTGCTCCATTGTGAGAGTGCACTCTGAAGGAGAAGCTGATGACAGAGCAGCTGTCTGGCAATAGAAATGCAGCCTATCATAGTTAATAAATCTGTAAAGCTGTTAATTAGGGGGGAAAAAACATGCAGGAAGATTTTTCTAACATAGGTTGAACTACATGGCCACCTTAATGCAGCTATAGATAATGTAACCTTACATTATACTGGTCATTAGTAGATGCTAATTACATACTTGCAAGAATAGAGTAGAACACAGCAGAACATGCATCTTGCAGCCGTGTGTCAAAATGTTTGTACTCGTGCTAAAAAAAAAAGCACTTTGAGTTTTGTTGAAACAATTTGAGCTGCACTGTTTTAGCAGCAAGTAATTAGTCCTCCATTTGCAATTCAAATTGTACAAAAAGCAGCCAACTAAAGAAAGTGTCACCCACTAATTAGAACAGAAAAAAAGGGTATGGCATGGAGTGCATTGTGAGGCCATTTATTTACGTGAGCACTGCTCTAAAACACATCTTAACATGTTCGAGTTCTGCCGAATGGCTGCATATTGCTCTTTAAAAATCCTCCACATGTATGTATAGCCATTAAGGCAAAAGTCATTAATAAAATTTTCATTACTTATACCACACCATCATTGTGCAGCCTTGACAGCTTCAAACATGCAGGCAGAGGCATGAAAGGTTTTCAGCGGGTCTTCACTGACAAGAAAAACAAGAAATCCTGCAGCACAGAGCCCGCAGAGCTCCAACGTCACGAAATCATCGTGAAATCTTGGATTATGTAGAGACAGAAGACACTGAGCCATCCTATATAAAAAGAAGCGTAAAGACTTGTATTTTAAACTTTTTCTGTTTATCTGAGGTTAACTGATGGAAAACTTTTCATGGTATTATTTTTTTAATTCTTTCCTTTGCACAGCAATGTTTTGCACACATTCTCATGACATTGACACTTTTTATGTCTGTCTGGTTTAAAAATATATTCTGCTTGGGTTCAGCTTGAACTGTCTTGTGAGATGAAATATGTTCAGCTTTAGATGTACATGTGAGCCGCTTTGTTTAAAGAAATGATTGTAGTGAAACAGACAAATGATTTCAGAATTTCTCAGGGTTTTGAAGAATCCTGCCTGCAGTGAGATTAATTCTAACTTTTGAACAGAGGTAGTAATGTAAATAAAACCTTGATTCTAATCATGTTGTTGGTGCCAGCCATGCATTGCTCTATACTGTAGAGATGTTGCTGTAATGTACCGCACAGCTTCTGGAAACATTGTTTTCTTTGGTCATTAAACAAATGAAGAACAGGTTATTGGCTTGTGTTGTGAGTAACTTAGCAAAATTAGTAAAAATGATTACCTGCAGGTAAGATTAGAGGACAAGCAAGAAAAAAAAAATGCTGAAAAGGTTTTGTTTTTGTTTTTTTGCCCCTTAAGTATTGAACACATATTAAATCTTTAACATACATACATATTTAACATTCTGGATATTGTAGTATTTTTCTGGTATTTTCATTTTATAAGATCACGTCTCCCTTTTAAAAAAGATTTGATCTTCCGGCATGGTTAGCCCAGGGCCGACTGAAACAATAACTTGGGAATTTGATATCATCCCAGGCCACTCAATTTTATAATCTAACCCTATGGCTTCTTTACAGTTATTAGCAGTGTTAGATTAAAAAGTTCTATCACATTGATTATTACCTTTCCTAAATGCAATGCAGTATGTTACGTATTTAATTATTATTTATTTGTTACATTATTGTTACATTACTTTCTTGTTACTCCATAAAATGGCCTGAAACATATTGTCACATAATTACCAGTTAAGAATATGAACCTGTGGATACAGTTCCACACAAATCCCTATCTTAGTGAGCGTCACATCACTGCTGGTGTTACCTGCTGAAGTTCATACTTTGGCTGCTGGGCTCGGGTCAGCTTTACATTAGCATGTAGGTATCTGTTAAGAGTGGAGGTTCTGTTAGCATTATAATGCAGTTGTTTCTGTCCTGGATGCAGTTTGCCGTCATGTTCTTGTCCTTTTGTGCAGTCAAAATAAAAATAATTTTAACACCGATCTGCCTGGCATTCAGATAACTGAAGAACCTTTGTAATGACATAACTGTAACTGCAACTGAATTTAGTACAGTAACGCGTTACATTACTGTGTTACTGATAAATGTCATGTGATTACAGTAAAGCATTTCTTTGTCACCCGACAAACTCAACACTGGTTTTCGGAGATTCACTACAGAATCATCTTAACCTAAAGAATTCCTTTTCATAATATTAATGCTATATCAGTTGATCAGTAATGCTTAGTGAAATTCATGTTTCAATAGCAAATGAACATATAGGTTTACAGGGGTGAAGAGAGTCTATAACCATGAATGTATAACAGCTGTACAACAAATTAACTAGCTAGTAGCTAAGGTGTTCTTGACTGACCTGGTCTCTGACTGGTGCATTTCTCCTCCAAATGTACTTTTTCTTGTTTTATGGATCATCTATCTATATAGTGGGTGCATGTTGACTGTCTTTCCCAGAGAGAGTAACAGAGAAAGAGGCTGCGAAGAGGCTGTGTTTGCTCACACAGAAGAGCAAACAGTCTCCACACATCCGTCACCCCTGAGAGGTCTGTCAACTCAATACTGCTTGCTACAATGTCACTGAACAAGCTGACAGTTCACAGCAGGGCTAAAATAACTATCAGGCCACCAGTGCTCCTGATGTGCAGTCTACCACTAACTGTAAATAAATAATCAGGCCTAAAGTTGTTTTGTCCTGAAAATAGACTGGCAGATTCTTAAAACCACCACATTGAATCCTCTCAGAAATATCTCAGTTACCCCTGGATGGATTGTCATAAAATTTGGTACAGGTATTTCTGCTTCCTATAAATAACCTCGATAGACCTTAAGGACCCAAAAATGTGATGATGAATCACTGCTGCTGTGGTGAGAGAAGGCCTCCAAATTTGCTCATCACCTGACCATTAACTGTTGACCGCAGGATGGTCTGAAGAATATAATAAAGAAAATCGTTATCTTCAAATGTCAGAGATTGAAATGTCACAGGAGCGGTAGCGTCTGGTTAGTTTATAGCTTTCCAGTACAGACAACAGAGGTCAGTCCTAATGGAAAAGTTCACAGAAGAACAGTTTATTGTTGCTTTTTAGATTCAACAAAAATGTAAGAACAGCCACTAACAGATCTGCCTTCTGTGTATCAGTGCAGCTGGTCATGATGACCTTGGTCCTTTTGGCAATAGGTTAACTGACAGGTGTATACCAACTCAAAATTTTAAGGAATGGGAAATAAAGTGGGAGGCAAAAACCCTTAAATATTTAGGTATAAATATAACCAAAAACTATGCCAAACTATATCAAAGTAACTATGGACATATAAATAACAGGATGAGGCAGGATATGGAAAGATGGAATACATATCTGTTAGGATTTAGTGACAGGATAAATGTGATAAAGATGAATATCTTACCACGATTGCTATATTTATTCCTCTCTCTTCCGATAAGCATACCTCAAACCCAATTCTCAGAATGGGATAAGTATATATCTAGATTTGTCTGGGAAGGCAAGCGGCCAAGGGTACTGTTAGATTTGTATTGTTGATTGTCATTTATGCTTAGAAATATTTACTTATATATGCTTAGAGTTTTGTAATTAGTTGTAGATTGGTAGAGGTTTTGATCCTTGATAGTCTGCAAACTTTGTGTGTATTAGACAGCACTTTGGGAGCATGAGAGGTCATACCGTGTCTTATTGTTTTATGGTAGGATTAACGTAGTTGCGTCTGTTCTAGTCTAAGTGCTCTTTGTTTAGATGAACTGCAGGACTTCCTCACCGTGTTATCTAGGATGAACCATCTAGGGGGAGGGGGAGGCTACCCTCTTCCTGACCAAGGTAAGGTACTCTTTGTGTGTATGTAGACGTCATATGTTAATGAACTTATGCATATTCATGTAACCTCAATAAAAGAACAGTGGTACGGGAGAACGGACGAGAGCAACTGGGGTCAAGCGAAGGAACGGTGCCTGTCCGGTTCTCTCCCGTGCACGAGAAACATGAAGAAGCTTGCCTACTTGTGTCTTGCTTTGCAGTGTAATTATATTGCCTTCAACGTTCCAGCGGATGGGTTCAAGCTACAAACCTATCAGGTACGATACACTACTTTACAGCTTACTAAGGAGAAAGGAGGAATGTCGCTTCCTAATTTAAAAGAATATTTTCGTGCTGCACAGATACGCCAGATAACATATGATTATGGGGCTCGCTGGAAGGATGTGGAGCTCTCCACACTCAATGTCCCAATTCAAACAAACATGGGTATGAAAAAGATCCCTGAATACGTAACTAAAGACCAAGATAGGAACCCGATAATATCCTTTACATTAAATGTCTGGTATGATACAGTAAAGGAGTTCAGGATTGGCAAAGAGCTTGGTTTGCTAAAATGGATAGCCTTCGATGAAGAATTTAGACCAGGAAAATTGGATCTTGGTTTTAAAAATTGGGATGAAAAGGGAATCACAGCAATTTGTTTATTAATCAAAAAAGGAGAAATTAAAAGTTTTGAAGAATTAAAACGGGAATACAACTTAAAAAACAAGGATTTCTACAGATACTTACAGGTGAGAGATTACTTTAATAAAAACATAAAAATAGAGGAAGACAAAATCCATCCTATTATAAAAATAATTATACTGGCATATAAAAGTGTTATTCCAAAAACAGTGTCTACCCTATACAAATGTTTGATGGAATCAAGACAGGAATCAACTGTATATGTTAAAGTAAAATGGGAAAGAGAGCTGAGTGAAGAAATCACTGAGAGGGTGTGGTATGAAACATGGAAAGAACATAAGAATACAACTCACTCATTGAGGTGGAGAGAATTCATCTGGAAAAATCAAATTCGCTATTTTATTACACCTAAGATTAAAAATAAACAAACCAATACATAACAACAATGTTGGAGGCTGCGTGGATGGGATGAACCAGACCATACACACATTTTCTGGAAATGCAGAAAAATTCACACTTTCTGGGTTAAAATTCACTCGGCTCTCTGTGATGTATTAGGTTATATAATTCCTAGAACCTGCCTTATTTTGTATCTAGGGTACTTGGAAGGTACTGTAGATGTAAAGGATCATTACCTGGCTAAGATTCTTCTTTTGGCAGCAAAGAAGGCCATCACCAAAAACTGGCTTGAGACAGAAACACCAGGAAAGCAGCAGTGAGTAGCAATTGTGGAGGACATTATGGAGATGGAGAACCTTACATATAAACTGAAATTAAAGGAAGAATGCTTTTTGAAGGACTGGGGAAAATGGTTGACGTACAACGGAAGGGGGAAAAAAAAGACTGAACTGAATGGAGATGGGCATACAAAAAAAAAAACAAAGTGAAATGAACGATGGAAATGTTTGACGCCACAGGCATGTTTCCTTTTTTTCTTTTGTTTTACTTTATCTTATTTTTCTAATTATTATTCTATATGTATTTATATTTTTATACATATATATATTTGTTTGTTTCTTTTTCTTTCTAATTTCACTGTCTTGAGTTTGTGACTCTCTTTGTATTCTGTTATTCTGAAGAAACTGTATGCGTAATGGACAGGTGAGTTGTTCAAATAAATAAAATAAAAAGTAAAAAAAAAGAAGAAAAAAAAAGTAAGTATTCAAGTTCAACATTCAACATATAAAAGGCCGAAAGCCAAAAAATAAATTATTGACCAGCATCCCTGCTGCCCGCCATTTGCCTGCCTGGCAGTCTGACCATGTCTGCAACTGACAAATAGCTCCTGTTAGGTTTTTGTGTGCTTTCCTTCAACTTAGAAACCTCACTTGTGTTCAAGCGCTTCCTCTGGCAGCAGCTTTTCAAGCAAGTAAACAGAAACATAATGTTGATCTGTAACATTATCCAGCCTGTAAAAGTGTTAAGCTGTTGACCAACCTTTCAATACAACACACGGTACTACATGATTAATAATATCACCTGGCTCAATGTGCGGCTCCCAGAGGAAATTAATTTCTGAATTGGAACACGTTACCCCAACGGTGAGGAAAAGCTTGTGAGGCTCGCGAGTTTCTATTTACCAACCTGTTTGTAGCCTCACCACTTCACATTAAACCGCAAATGTTGTAGAGCATAAAAATTATGTTAATGTCAAACTGACACAGCCATTATTTTCCTGCTATGCTGCCTGCTAAGTGGAGTCATATTGATGCCTAAATGACTTCTGAGGGCTCATTTTGTGAACAGAGGTAATTCACTACTCACAAGGGAAGACAGACAATCAATCAAATTTTCAAACTCCCCTTTGTGCCTGACTTCCGCTATCTTGACAACACAGTATAAGATCTGTAGAAGAATGAAAGCTGACAGATTGATTCGGCTGTTAAGCAGAAACTTCTTCCAAACAAGTATTTTCCCCCTATGTCTTCCCTCCTTAAAGTATAGCGACAAAAGCAACCAATGATTTCCTCCCGTTTCCTTTGTCATTTGATGACGCAGCATTTTCATAGTTTTTTTTTCTTATATACATGGCTTGGTGTGACTGAATGTGACGGTCTGGTTTTATGTGTGGAAAAATCCATTAAAAAAATCCATTTGGCTAAAGTCTAAAGAAAAGTATAACATGACAGGAGAGACCACATCAAGATATATGGGGAGCAATCAGACACATTCTTCAAATTAATACAAAATAAAATAAAAGTGTTAGTTCAACTCTTTTAATCCTGTTGCACTCTGGTACTTTAAAGTGATTTAGTGACTGGAGGGAAAAAAGTGTCACCAAACGTTTGTTCTGATGTGCCCAACTCATAATGTTTATATGCTTATATGAAACGTTTGAGGCTCATATTAAAAAAGTCCTTCTGATGACCTGATTAGAAAGCTGAAACTTCAAAATCAAGTCAGGTTTCTGTTCAAAAACAAGCAGTGCAGCTCTTCTGTGGTACTAGCAACACTTTTATCAAATGTGCCCTTGGATTTATTATTGGAGTCAGTCTCAGCGCCCAACAGTGTTTAGAGATATGATAAGATGACCTTCACTTAGCTCAAACAGAGCACCAGAGACTTCGCATTTATGTACCAAGTAGTCCTTTATAAAGAGTGTGTTATTGGTTATACTATTCATGCTCAAGCACTCAGTACCTGGGACATGCCTCATAGGTTTCAGGGCTCACTTAGGTTAAACAAATATGTCTCTTAGGAAATTCAAGGCTTCTTTTAAGTTTTATATTCTGAATTATTTTCATAAGGGTTCTCTGTTTACCTATAGTGGATGCAGAGAGACACAGTGAAGTGCATTCTCTTTGCAATATTTTGGAAGAAAGAGCACGAGATGCCGTTATGGACAAAGCAGAGACTTTAGTTACACCTGCGCCTGCTCTCGCCGTGCTTTTCGTGCAGCGTGAGACCAAACGTGGTCCTGCATGACAAATTACTGCTTGGATCTTATTACGGAGAAAAGTCAAAATCAATAGCAATCGCTCAAATTTATGGGCTGCATCGAGTTAAGCATCAGGTAGGTCAGAGCCTTTCTCGCAGTGGGATTTTGGAGAGAGGCATATCTTATTAGGATCACTGATCTCGAGTCTCTTTCCTGCCACCAGGATGAGTGTGGAGGTGCCATTTTTGAGCTCGTTCAAAAAGCTGGGGAGTTTTTCCATCATTGGAGGTCCTCACCCCTGTGGTACATGATGGGAAGGCAGCTGTAAATTTAAACCAACAGACAGCAAAAATATTTAAGGTAGAAGCTGTCAGAGATACCACTGAGCCAAGAGGGGCGTGACGCAGTTATCAGTGCGATGATCTCCTGAGAGAAACCTGTCATTCCTGAAGAGGGAGACAGAGAGTCAGAGTCACTGGAGGAAAGACGTTTGGTAGCAAAGCAGCAAATCACTGTGAGAAAAACTGAGAAAAAAGGATGTCTGACAGATGGCTAATGACCCGTGGTATGGTTTCTTGGCAGTGCTTCACGCTCTTTGGAAGAAAACTGTTGAGCATGTATCAAGTGTGTTTGTGAAGACAGAAAAATAGTGTTTCACTTGAATTGCAGCAGAAAAACATGTATGACTGTTGACACCACTGCTTCTGCTCTGGCCCCAAAAACCACATCAGATCATCCAGTGGGTGGGGGGCATGAGACGGGGCCTGGGATGTGTAATGGAGCAACTGGACACAAATGAGAGATTTGGGTCCTATATACTCAAGATTTTCATTCTCATGCAGAGATGGTGTTGTGAGTCATCTAAAATAAAGGATATATCAAAAAAGAAAGTCATACAACTCTCAGCAGCCTGGACACTGCAAAATAAATGCAACACATAAGCCCAAAATGTCTGAGGCTGCTCAGTGTGTGAGTCCCTGGAGTTGTCGTTGCACTTAAAGTCGTAACGTTAAAAATCTAAACCCGCAGCTCTCCTTTTCTTTATGTTTTTTCAGTCTTTCTTGCTCATATATGAAGTCGAATGATGACGGTGACTCAACACACCAAGCAGTCAGCTGAAGGTTGGAGGGGAAAATAATTGTCAGTGGTGGAAAGAGCGCCGAGGCAGATGGCTGTATACAAAGAGGCCTTTCTACCAGTGAGCAGAAGTGCCTCGCGTCACAACACTAGCAGGAAACCATACCAACACCAGCACCACCAACTTGCCCCTGGGACTTACTGTATGCGTGTGTGTGTGTGTATGTGGGAGAGAGATTGGTGAGGGGGCTGGAGGAACACTAGGAAAAAGGAGGGGAAAAGGAAATCAAGGAGCCTGGAATGTTTAATGAAACCAAATATCCTGCCTCTAGTCTAAAAATAAGTGGAGCAACGAGCACATAAATAAACAAAAAATATGTGTGTGTGTTTTGTCTGTTTGCGTGACGTATAGGCCCAGCAGTGAACTGTATTGATTTGCCTTGCTTATTTGAGCTGAAAACGAATATTGTTTGCCCCCCACTGCCCCCGTTATAGCACACACACATCAAGTGGTGTGCATAAAAGCATGTAGAGGGGAAAAGTCAATTTGATTACAGGAACTACTCGCTGCTGTATATGCAATTAAATGGTAGAGTGGGTGCAAGTAATTAAATAGTGAGCTGAAACTTTACTGCTGCATATTTTCTGCAGTGTTATTCTAAGAGTATGTGACTTCTAATAATTACTAATTAGTCAGAGAAACTATGTCTCCATTAAAGTTTTTCACATAAAATCTCTATAGCATTGCATGCCTGCCAAGCACAATATACATATATGGTTAAAATGATGCAGGTGCAGGAAGCCGCTCACTAAACTGCACACATTTCAACATTACATTTTTCTGTTTTTAAGAAATCGCAACCTGTGGCAGACCTCACTACTTCTAATAGTATCTAGGCTCATTACTTTGGAGTTTATTTGCTCGAGTTTCCACATATTTGCTCCTTCAGTGCAAAAAAATACAATCATAAAAACCGTGGATTATCGATAGTAATCATGACATTGTTTCCCAGTTTGGTCATTGAGGGCCAAGGTTTGGATTCAGGAAGCCTGAGAACGACTCAAATAACCTTAAGGAAGTTAAGCTTCTCCAGGTAGTGTTGATGTGTTTTTGTCTGAAGTCCTCTGTATGCCATAAATATGTATAACATTGCAGCTATTCTTGTGTCTTTGTATTCAGAGCAGAAGATGTCCTTAATGCTTCACTGATTTGCCTTCTGCCTGATTGCTTGGATGTCAAGCAAAGTGCAGTAGCCCCATGCTGTAATAACATAAAAGTTTACGTCAGTCTTAGCTTGAATTCCTTGTTTGCACTGACCAATTGTTGGTAATTTAGGGTAACACTGGTGTAGTAGAGAATTGGCCGATTTTCTGCATACTCGGTCCAGGACGATGATTAGCCACTAAGTCTCACAAGTAACAGAGAATGAGCCGGTCCATGTCATGCCTGCACATGCAGTTGCACAATAGTGGGCTGGGGTCCCCTGGTGGGAGGAAGTGAGCTGCAGCAATTCAACAGCAATTCAGCTTGAAATTACTTACAGTTACATATTTATATATATTTAGTTTGCGATGTTACTCATTACTTTGAACTAGCTTTACAGATCTTGTACTGAAGTTTGTGTCCCAGTGGCGGATGGGTCACACATCGTCTTTAACACGTTGCACATGACTGGGTAGCAATTTATAACCAACAGCTTGTGTTGTTTATGTTTTTTAAATAGAAGTAAATACAAAACTCAATTTTGTATTTAGAGTTTAGATTTATGATTGAGTGGTGGGATTTTCTGGGTTTTAAATGACACTCTTGACTTTGAGAATGGCTGAACAAAATATTGGTAGCAAAATCCTCACTGTGAATGAGGAAGAAACAAAGTTCTCCAAAGTCCCCCACAAATCCTGTACAACAAACATAATTAGACACTTTAACGAACTTTACTCAACTGAACGTGTCCAGTTGAAAGTAACTAAGAAAGGGGACGTAGCTAAAGCTAGCCAGAGCCCAGCCACAAGCCAGCAGCCTCGGTATGAGCAACAAGTGAAAAAGAGAAAAGAATTAATCTCCTATTATGTGGTGAATTTCAAAACATGCTGGATATTGATACAAGTACACTTGTTTAGTTATATTAATGTGTTGCAGCTCCTTTGTTTGGTGGGGTAAACTACGTAAGCGGAAAGTAAAAGTGGGTGTAAAGCAATTCATTTAGGGCTCATTATTTGTATCTCTTTCCAGTCACAGATCACTTTATTTCCAGATTTTTGAATGAGAGAAGATTCTGTAACTCACTGCTTTTTTAAGGAAAGTTTGATTTTATTATGAAAATAAAAAATTGCATTAAAGGAAAGATATTTTTGCTTGTATATGCTGTCAATTACAGTTAGTTAGAACAGAAATTGTAAGTATTCAAAATGTAATTTGCCAAGAAAATTGCAATCAGTGCATTTCTAATATTTAAAAATCTGAGGAATAGCCTATTTCTTTATTTACACATGGAATAATAGCATGTTATCAGTATTTTTTTTAGTAATGTTTGTTTTTCAGTTGTTAAAAAATAGTTTGTGAATCTCTAAAACTAAGAATATTGAGCCATCTTACTCATATTTCAGTCACTTTGTTTACATAAAATATTTCTTGCCCCCATTTGTCTCTGTCATCTGGCACCCTGAATACTAAGTGGTGATATTTTGTGTTGGCTCTGAAGGTTCAACTTGCTGTCTACACGGCTTGTCTATCCTGACCAGGAAGGGTGTAGCATTCACGTCACGCTGGAGCAAAGGTGGAGATGAGAAAGAATCCACTGGTCACGACTTCCATTGAGTTCACAAGTTCAGGATATGTTGTTAAGCAAACATGCACAAACAGAACAATGCTGCACGTTTAAATCACGCTGACGGGACAAAAGAGAAAATAATACTGTGACAGTTACGTCTTTATTAACAATCAGCTCATACCCACAAAATCCCTCCTGGGTGCCCTTGAATGAGACAGGTAACCATACTGTGATACGGTGTGTGCTTATATGTGCGTGTGTGTTTGTAGGAGGTGCCCAGCCACCTGGAGCGGGGCAGGTATGATTAGCGATGGTGCCAAGACACACATAAGATGCAGCCACTCTGTCTAGCGCAAACACGCCTGTCTGAGCTCAGATCAGACGAGTGTGTGTAGGTGCACATATACCTGTACAACTATCTGCGTGAGAACCAGTTTGACATCAGAGCAGGGCCAGTCGTCTCTTACAAACACGCACACCGTGTGTCTGTCCAAGGGTTAACCTAGGCCTAAGGTTAACATCAGGTTATGATTAGGGTTGGCATTGGCTTTGTTAGGTGCTTAGTTGTGATACCTAAAATCAGATGTCAGTAAATCTCTGTGGAGAGCCAAATGTGCGCAATTAAAAAAAGAAAACAGAAAAAAGTGAGAGAAAGTACTTCACACTATCTGGGTTCATCCAGCGTTGTGCTCTCTCCTCGAGCTTTCTGTCACAGCTCATTTGTGTTTGCGAGTTCTAACTGTTCATTTGCAGGTATGTCCCGTTTTGTGTAGTTCATCAGGCTGGTCTTTGTAAGCTGCTTCATTTGTTTAGTTGCCATTAATTTGATACACTGGGTGTATTTTACATCAAAAGACGTGTCGAACATGTTCTTGGTGTGCCCCGGCTGAGGTGTCGACTTTCAAGTAATGCTGAATAGGAGGAGGCAGAGATTAAGATTTTTTTTATTTGGTTTGTTAAGAGGCTAAAAGAAATGACTGGGTTGTAGAGGATTGCCCGTGGCAAGAGTGGTATTTTAAGACCATGATGTCAGATTTAAGAAGAAATATTTAAAAGTATAGTCAATCATTGAACGTATGTTTTTACAGGGAGTGTAACTGTTTAACACATTTCCCATACAGTGCATGAAACAGAAAACTACAGTATACATTTTAAATATACAGAAATACATAAAATAGATTCATTACGCTTTAATAAGAAATAATTAACTCATTCACTGCCATTGACGTCTATAGACGTCAATTTCGTTTTTCAATGGGAGGGGCTAGAATACAACCTCGGGCAGCTTGTCAGTGAATTTTATTTTTTCATATATTTGTAAATAAATTGTTTTGATAAAACATAACCTTTCTCAGTGTTATTTCTGTTTTATAGAAGTGAAAAACTATTTTATATGTTAGAGGTGTCACAAAGCAAGAAATATTAGTGTCAAAGGCACTTTTCTGCTTGAAATGTATTTTTCACAAAAAGCTCGTTTTCTCCCTTTTTTTGGTCAAAACAGGCATTTTTGGTGGAACCCACCTCTCTTCTACAGCTGATTACTAACGAATGGAAAATGGTAGAAACAAGCTTTTTTTTTTGGATGAAAGAAGAGAGTCTGTTCTTCATTTTGGTAGGTTCAGTGTTTATATGATCATAACACATAGTTTTCTGTGGCTCTTCAAAAATGAGTAAAAATGCTCAAAAACCCTGGCAGTGGGGAGTTACCTGATTTGAAAATGGCTGGCAGTGAATGAGTTAAAGTAGCGGGCAAATTTGCAAAAAATCTAAACATACTTAAAAGATTTTAGGGGCTCATGAAAAATGTAAGTACAATTGTGAAGAGATTGAAAAATATATATATTTTAACTTAAGGGTGACTCATGAATTGCATGAGTAATTACACTAATTACATGATTGCTGCAAGTAGAGATAATCCTGTGACTAAATATTATAAGTAAGTGCATTATTATACAGCATTTATCAGCGTGTCAATAATAATAATAATAATAATAATAATTATGATACATGATTATATATAATTTTAGTTCATAGAATTCAAACAGTTATGAAAGGGCTCGTACCCTTAAAGTTACTGAAATAAGTAGCTGAAAGAAGTGAAAACAGGTCTTTTTTATATGAGCTTGTTTCCATCACTGTGAAAAAATACATCTGCAAGTCAAAATTCTGAGTTCAGAATGTTAAAACTCTTACGTTTGAGTCAGTACAAGTCAAGATTTTGAGATACCTAACCCGGAAACATTTGCAGTGCACTCAAATTCCACAGAGTGACCACACGCGCACTAATTTAAACCGTTCACCTCAGGGTGGTGTAAGACACAACCAAATGGTCTTCTTGGTGCAGCACAGCCCAGCCAGGCATTTTATTCTGAAAGACAGTGTCTCTGCGTAGTTTGTAGTGTTAATAGAGAAAGTGATGATAGCAATGTTTTTCTTTTTCATTGCATGCACTTAGAGGGGTTAGGTTATCTGAGCCAAGTCACCTGAGGCATGTTGATAATGATGCGGTGTATTAAAAACGTAGTGCACTATTAAAAACGTAGTGCACACAATAGATCCACTGCCATAGATACTGTAACCCTGTTTTCAGTGTGGCAGCCTCACCATTCAAATGAAGGTCCTGTTTTTCATAGACCTGCTGTAAGAGGAAGCGTCTTCATCTGGATTTTCTTCAGAAATGCATAAACATTGAATATGTATATAATGTTTAAAATCAAATATTACAAGAAAACATCTGGATTTGAAACATATCTAACCAGCTAAGAGGTCGGTTACAAAATTATATTTGGAAAATATTATTACATAAGTGATATCAAGTGAGTGTATTCTTACAAGCAGCGCTTTGCTGCTGCGTTTGAAAATCTTAAAAAAAAAATTGCGAACACTTCACAAAACGTAATTTCATTTTTCTCTGGTGCGGCAGCAGAGGTCACATCAGTGAGTGCTTTCAAATTTCATTTCCTTCACCCGTGGGTATATAAATAAATGTGCTTATAGTGAGACTGTTAGCAATTTGGTAAGGCTGACCCTTTAAACAGCCCCTGCCATCTTCTAATAAATCCAGGCATACAGCGGCCATCCAAAATACAGACGTTACACCGCTCACACAAAGATACGTGAACGGTGCGAGTGTGAGCTTAACGTTTGGTTTGCAGTAAAAAGTGCCGTTCTGTTTGTACTCTGCAGCTCGCATACAGTCACCGAGGCGTCATTTCTCAGCGACTGACCCCAAATGACTTTTGTTATTTGGAGATTTTCCATTTGAAAGAAATGAAATGCACTATAAAGTATCTTCAGCCCTGAATGTTTGCTGTTATATTAACAGTTTATTGTATCATGAATCAACAAAACATGCTGTCAAATAAAAAATACTTTGAAGTCCAGGCACAAATCACTTTAATTGACTAAAGCTGACATAGCAGGAGGGGCAAAAATATGAAATGTATAATGTGACAGTATGTAAAAAAAAAGAAAAAAAAAAGAGTTTACACAACAAACATGAGCTCCACATTTAACTGATTTCAGCAGACCGCTGTTCAGATAAGAACGTGTGGGAGAGCGTAAACACCCAGTCAGCATATAAACACTCGAGCTTTTTTGCTCTGAAGTCCGCCACAACATAAACAATAGGGCAGTGGGATGGCATAACCCTATCAGGATGAAATGGGGGTATTTTTTAAAATCTTTTTCACTGATCAAATATGAGCTGGTGGAAATAAATAAAGTTAAATACATCTAAATGGAAGTTCAGGTCAGCATTAACTGCAAATCTGAGTGCCTAAGTTGTGCTTGAGAACTTCACTCTGTTTTAAAATGAAATGACTTCATGAATTCCATAAGTTAAAGGTCACAATTACACTTCACTAGGTACGAAATCCCTTTTCAACGCTTAATTCCCATTCCAATAATATTTGCATGCCATAGGCCTGTTCAGTCAAAGACACAAGAGCCATCATTATCTCATTTAAGTGGCTGTACCTTCCATTCTTTTCAGGTGCCAATAAAAGGCAAGTTTTATAAGAAGCGCTGTCAAAAACCCTGTTAAAAGAACTTTGATCACAGATTTAAATGCCTGCGCATCTAGCGGTCGCACGCAATCCAGATCACCCAGTATTCAGAGAGATGGTTTAACATGTGCGGCAGCTGAAGACCAGAAGTTTGTCCCTCTTTGACCTGCAAATGCTTTGATTGAAACTCTTTTCATACTTTTTTTTTGTCCTTTTAACCTCCATTCGTCATCATTATATACTGGATGTAATACGCTTTCTTATTCATTCCCGATATTCCTGTGTAAACTTTGAGCACTCACTACGTTAGAAATCCAACTTACAGTAACTCACTGACTGATGTGGTTACATGACTGCTTGTTGCCGTGAGTGTACCAGTGTGGTCATCTTTAATCATCACAAATGGACCAGTCACATTTGCGAAACATGTAGAAAGACTGGGTTCTTTCTAAATGACAAAAACAACAGGGAGCGTTCAGGGCCCATAAAAAAAAAAATCACTGTGAATGAGCTAGCTGAAAACTGTGCTCTCGCTAACCACTTAGAGGCTGCAATGCTACAAGGTAACGCTAGCTAAGAGTCTAAGGTGATTCAGTGTAGCTTTAAACGAAGACGACGGCTGCAGTTATCGGTGCATCGTGCAGTTAACATTTCTAAAGCATTACAAAAAGTGAGGAGACTTCAAATCCTACGAAGACTTCATGAATTTGTTTGCTTTCAATCTGTCCACAATCTGTCCCGCTGGATCTCCTCTCATCCTCTGTGTCCCCTCCTTCCTTCAAACCATTAGAGACAAAAAGAAGCCATGAGCTCATCGATCATACTAACCTCCTGTGTGACCTCTTGCAAAATAACAGCCCCCCCCGCCGCCGCCGCCCCCCACATTTAGAAAAGCAGGTCTGCTCCATGCTGCTCTTTGTCTGCGCTCTTCCTGCGTTTCTCAGAGCAGCATTGTGAGACTCTCAACAAGTGGCTCCTTTAGCCGTTGCAGCAACAGCAGATCGACGTGTTGAAACATACATCCTGCTCTAAATGGAGGTTTGGTTGCAAACAAATGCAAATAGAATTTTTGGTATTTTCACCAGATATCACACTGTTAAACAGCAAGATTATACTGATGTCACTTTTCCGGAAAGATAATTTCGAGCTGAATACCTGTTTCAAATGAGAAACTTCCAAAGGTCTCTCCTGCGGGGCACTGATTTATTGAGAACACATGAAAACTCTTCCGCTTTCATATCACTGAAAATATTTACAGTTAGGGGCAATAACTGCACTTCCCGACACAAGAAGACAAATGCGTGAGCTGTTAACGGCAAGAAAATACCGATGAAAATACCGTGGGTGAACATTAGAGGGAAAGAAGACGTGGAGAGCCAAAGTGTTAATTTCTCACAAAAGAAACGAGTCAGGGGTACTGATACGTTTTCTGTGAGGTAGGAATCCAGCTGTAAACAAATCTAAAGTGGGTGTTCAAGTTGCAAAGAATATATTTGCATGATAAGACAGGACAAATCATGACGCACATGTTAAAATGCTGGTGAATTTAAGTAATTCTGGAGCTTTTGTTGGACTCACGAGCAAAAGGTCACCCAGTTTATCGATAGCTGCCGTTTAATTTTGCATGAACTGTTATGAACTTTTAGCTACGTATAAAAATGCAAATGAATTCAGCCACAGAAATGTTTCGCAACTGCTGATTAACGATAGATGGACAGAAATGATGTGTGTGAGCGCTGAAGTTTTATGGCTTCGGTTTTAAGGCAGATATTTGTCGAAGGAGCAAATATCCGTTGGAAAGAGGCATCTCCCAGCAGAGGAAGGTTGTGACTCATTCACCTTGAAGAAGAACATTGCTGGCGGCTGAGTCACCGGGGTCACACCCTTACACACCCACCAGCCACTCAACCGGTTTCATTTCACACACACACAAATTCAAGTATTACAACATGTCTGTGCTTTGTGGGAACACGTGTGTTGTGTGCGATAGTGGTTCATTCAAATCCAAGTTAAGTGTTAACGTTAATATTTCTCTTCTGTAAAAAAATACATTACAAATAAAACCTAACAAACCGCCGATGGATTCAGTTCTGACAAAAAGGGGACATCTGTAAATATTAAGCTGTTAAGGCGAACGGTATCGGCAATGTGTGGATGTAAAGAGACGATTTACATTGTTCAAAGTAATAATTAAATTTAAACTTTTGTGCATTTACTGCCATATTTTTGCATGCGCTCTGCTTTTGTGTGTAAAAAAATGCAGAGAGAAACTGTAAATGTTGATGTGCTTAGTGCTAATTAGCACACTTTTAGACAAATTTACAGACCACATTAACAATTATAAAACAGCAATAATTTATTTTTTATTATTAACGTACTCAAACTTTAGCTAGCGCTATACATCAGAAAGTATTTGCTGTCTTAACTTCACAAAAACACCCAAATCAGCTGCTTTTAATGCTAATGCTGAACTGCTGGCAGTTTACACAATCATTGTACACACTGTACACATCTGCACTACAGCCGCTACAGTATTTTCAGTAACCTGTTTTTATTTATTCTGCTCTTTTTATTAATATGATTTCCTTTATTTTTATGCTTTAGATTTTATAAAGTGTTATGTTATATGCAATATTTGCTTCACTACATGCAATATTGTGGGGGCTATGAACCTAAGAATTGCATTGCCGGTACTGATGTGCCATTGTTACACGTATATGACAATGATAAAACTTGAACTTGGATTTACGTGTGCAAAGGCATAACATGGATCGAGCATCCTGTTAGCTTGTGATCCACATTTTTAGGCTACACTGGCTTCAAAGTAGCTGGATAAAACTACAATTTTTCACTGGTGCTACAAAAACAACTCTGACATTATTTAACAAAATTTGAAAAATCACATTTATATATTAGGAAATTGTTTTCCAGCGTACATTGTGGAGACAAAGGAATCGGTTGGTAGATGAAATTCAGAGCTGGGCCGACTTTACTCTGTAATCGTTAACAGAAGGATGTTCACAAAGCCTGAAACAAAAGCATGCTGGTTAGGAAAGAATTAAATGTTAATAAACACATTCACGAACAGTGGACATGCACAAGCTTGTATTTAAACTCTCTGTACAAACATTTTACATGCAAATTATCATTCATCATGTTTTCTGTTTCGTTTTTTTCTGTACTTAAATCATGGAGGTAAGATGAAGATAAAGGCCCAGCTCTCTTCAAAAACTACAAAAAGGTTAATAAAGCTACATTCATTAAAAAGCCATTACCACTGCACTGCCATATATATTTAATATAAGTATAAAATTGATGCCCTTTCATCTCTTGTGGATGTCATTACTCTGTGGATCTTTGTTCAGTAATTGCAGTGAGTCTGTCATCTTTGGCTGATAGATCAGGCCGTCCAGTTTTTTGTAAACCTGTGTCACAGATCCTGTGTCAGAGGACGCAGCATATACATCCTCAATTACTGCAGCCCACATGTACTTGTCTTTATCCAACCGCTGTGCCTTTTTTTTGGATCCCACCTCAGACACTACTTTTTAAATTTCTTAGTCATGAATCTCGTGAACGTCACGGCAACCTGCCCGGCCTCTCGCCCTGTTATAGATGGAGTAGCATGCAGCCCCACCATGATCCTGAGTAGGATAAGTAGATGAAAATGGATGCACGGATGGTTGAAAATGATTTTTGCTGCTTTTGCTTTACAGCAGCAGCCTCGCTTCTCTGAAGCACTGCACCACCCTGTCCACGCTTCACCTCCAGGCTAACATATTTCATTGCATAGATGAACGGAGGTGCAGCAGCTCATGGTCGAACATTTTTCCAACATCATACACTTTCCTTTCATCACCAGGCATTAACATTTGAATGTAAACCCCCTCGGCGCTGTTTGAGATCAGAACGAACAGATTCTCCTGCGGGTACGCTGTTATTCACTGCGGCGCTCCTCTTACAGTCAAACTGTAAACCGTGAGTGTCATCAGTGTGAGCGTGTTGAAACCACTGACCTTGAAAGACATGCTGATTTGTACTAAATGTTAATGACGATCAAATAGAAGCCTGTCATTAACTGACATTTTTGCCTCTTTCAAATTATACACATAAATGGCTTGGCTTGTATTTGTATAGCGCTTTACATGTATGTAGCAGAAACATCCAAATTATTATTTGTTGTTCGTCTTGTACCACTCACCCCTCTGTCAGCATCTTTTATCTCCTTTCTAATGCAAATGACAGTTACAACTGCACCCTTTACATTTGAGACGTTTACCCCTCAGCGTACAATTTCAGACGAATTAAATTGAAAAATGGTTAAATATCAATGAATGCTTGCTTCGTCATTTCATTTTTGGTCTAATATTTGTCATAAAGGCTCATTTAAGTAATTATTTAGACAGATATACATATATAGAGAGAATTATTGTTATTATTGTATAGGTCAATACCAGCCAAACTGCAGGTTTCTTGTATAACTGGGACTTTGCAGCTCACTGCGGTGGTCCTGTAAGACAGATAACTGATCCAGCTTCTATTTTATTGAAACACAGCTTTTGTAATTTGGGTGTACGTGCCTACTCTCCAGGTCATGTAGACCAAAATGCTGTAGTAAAGTAGCAAAACGTGTGTGTGGGAGTTATTTTTTGATTCATTACACTATCAGATAGGCTAACACTAAAGGTGTTTTGAAATATTTAGAAACAAACTGCAAATGAAACATGAATAAATCAAAGAAATGCCTTGTATTTGTGCTTGTGTCTCGCAGCAATTTCTATTGGGCCCCCAAATTTAACAGGCTTTATAAAACATAATCCGCCTTTGACTCTGCTTGTGTTTTCCCCTTGGGACATTAGGTAAGTGGATAATTCTAATGTTACATTTATTTATTTATTTAAATTACACTACTAGCAGGAGACCTGGGGTTTTCCCCACCACACAGCCTTTATTAGTTTTAAGTTCCCGATTGCCAAGTTTGGGTTAACACTGTAAGCTGCTTTGGTGCTTCATGGTTCGACTCCTCTCTTGCAATCAACATAATCCAGTCTTAAAACCTCATTAAATTTATAAATCATCATTTACTGATGTGATTGTTCTTTAGATGAACCACAAGTGAAGGAAATCAGGCCCAGAGCAGAGTCAAAATAGTGACTCTGCGAAGAAAGGTTTCCCTCTCAGCACACACGCCTACATTCAAACACATGCAGCTCAAGCTACACGCTATGAAAGAATGCCCGTGTGAAGCAGACTTTCCACATGGTCGGCTGGCTCTTCCAGTAACCGGATGGCACACTTCCCTCTTTTCCATGGAGGGAGAAAACTGAGGGTAAAAAGGGTGTGGACAATTAAAATAGACATTTCTCATGCTGCACGAGCAAACAATTTGACTCTTCTCACTGACAGCTGTGGTGGACAAAACTTGCAAAATATGCTCTACTGTTGCTTAGCCTTTTTAAATAAGATAAAGCACAAAGTGTGACTTCCAGTTCAAAGATGACGAGCTCAAGTGTCGTGAAAATCTGCCATAGGCTTAGCCCCAAAGTTAACATGAAGGAGTCAGTCTGACCAAATGTTCAGTTGAATTTCAATTCAATTTTATTTATATAGTGCCAAATCACAGCAACGGTTGCCTCACGCTCTTTATATCGTACAATAATACAAAAAGAAACAGAGAGAACGCCAAAAACCTTATGACCCTTACTGAGCAAGCGCTTTGGCAAGAGTGGGAAGAAAAAACTTCCTTTTATGCACAAAAATAAACCTATGAGCCTCCTCAAAGGTCTTAAGTTGTTATTTTATGTGAAAAATGTGTAAAAATCACACCAGTAAACCCACACCTAGCTTCAAAATGATCTTACAAGCATGCGAGTATCTGTTTTTTTCATATAAGCTAGTTCAGAGTTTCAAAATGCCAATCCTCTTCTTTCCAAATAAAAATAAAACAACACAAATTTCTTTAAGAAAAAAACTTTTCGGAGGATCTGAACCATTATTCCCAAACAGCAATTTACGCAGAGTCAAACACAATGCAAATACTTTCTTTGTTCCTGTCTTTGTGCTACCAGCAAACAAAGCACAGCTCAACACCCACAAACACAATTTCAAACAACAGCTAAATTACAAATGAGAGAAACAATCGTGTGTGAAGCGAAATTAAGCCGTGCATGGCTGCATTCATAAGGCATCATTTGCACCACACCTGGATTTGCCACTGAAAAGCAAAGTTACGTGGAAATTATGGCCTCACAGTGAAGATGCATATGTGCACAGGTAAGACAATTCCACTGCAACAAGCCAGCTTGTACATAGCCAAGTAATAGTGTCATCTGGCATCACAGGGTTGTGTTTTTGTTAGTTTTTACAGGGGGAGGTTAAAAAAATGTAGAAAACGGGTCATAAAAGTGAAAAACAGTAACCATGTGCATGCAGGTTATTACTGGGCTCTTTCCTCAAAGGTTTTTGTGTTTTCTAAATGAAAGAAAACATCACGAAAACAAAGGTAGTCTGTGCAACATAGCAATTTCAGCAGTAACAATATATGTCCCTGTCAGTACCAATGTTCCCACATCAAGTATACGTAGACGACAGGGCTGCAATCTGGGGCTCGAGCCTGCTGCATCTCTCCCCTTTTGCCTTGTAATGAGGGCTGACTCAAGCAGTGATTAACTGCGATCTGGCTTACGTTAAACACCAGCAGCTTCGCTAGCTTCAGATAAGGATTAAATATTTTAACATGGGACTCTAAGGTGGAGGCTCATTTGATTCACTTAGTTTGTCAAGTCTGTTCATGAAAAATACACCCAATTAGATGGAAATGAATGAAGAACCCTGAAAAGTACACCCAATTATAGAAAAATAAATGAACATCTCCAGGAGGGAAACCTTGTTAGTGTAAAATGAGTAAAAGTCTGTCCGAGCTGATGAAAGTCATAGAGAGCTGCAGAAATCGTGACTAATCCCTGACAGCTTATTTTGTGAAGTCGCCCAGGGTGGAGATGGAGATTACAGTGAAGCAAGAAGCAAACAAAGCCAGTGTAATGCTTAAACACATAATGAGATGGATTTTTGCCTCTCGTGGCTTGTAAACCCAACTTTTAAATTCACCCTCAACTCTGTACAGCTCAACAAAACGCGAAGCACGAGGCCTGTAAATGTGGCTGCCAAGACGCCACGGTGCCTCGGCACCGGGATGAGCAGACCTCCCAAACACTCGTGTACCTGGTGCATCACAGAGACCACAGCGATACGAGCACCCATGAATATGTATAGGTGTGTGTGTGTTTTTCTTATGTATAGAAAAAAACCCTCAACAACAAGTAGCTGTAACTCAACACAATGCAAAAACTGAAATTCACACAGTGAGATTGGTTCCAGGTGCTGTTGGCTCACTGCTGTCCGCTGCCAAAAGGTTAATGGTTGGATCATTTAGGAATAATAAAAAAAAGTTGTTAAGTTTGTCATATTATTTAAACAAGATTGTCCAGACGTGAGTTAGTCCTACTGAAATGTTTTATTTATAATAATTCATTGTTCAAGGAGGAACGCTGCTAATTATTTCAACCTTACAATCAGTTTTTTTGTTGTTTTTTTTACTCACCACTGTGAAATTAACTCCCAAAATCATCCTCTAAACACACACAAAGATAAAATTAAAGATATTAAAAATATAAAAAAATAAATACAAACGTATAAAACTGATAAAACTCTGAGAATGGAGCCTAAAAGTAAAATCATAATCTTAAAATCTCAATTATAACAAGGTGCAGGACTGTCCTTCAATGAATGAAACACACCTGAATATGTTTATACTCACAAAAGCCCTTTTATTAAATAAAAAAAATGATAAATCCATAAAAAATAAATAAATAAAAATATACCCTCTTATTATTTAAGCCTTGTGTTTATCACATAAAGCTAATTTAACAAACTACTGTGAGAAAGAAATACTTGGTTGTGGAAACATTGCTAAGAAATCTAATACACGAAACACGAGAGGCCAGATGTTTAGGGAGGCTGGGAGGCTTTTTTTTTTTAAAAATATGAAATTTCTTAACATGAGAACATTACGTTGATTTAATCCTTAATTGCTCAGGAGCAGAAACTCGAGTAGGTATTGTAAGTCGGCATGTGCAGTACCTACTCAGAGCTTTCTTTGCTCATCTCTCTTACCCCTTTACTTTCTTACTTTATTATTAAGACGATGAGTATATATAGTTAAATATGACTATTGGGAACACCCAGTTGTCATAAACCAGAATTTTCCCTTTGTTTTATCACACATGATAAGGATTGTGTGTGTTTTCCCTCTTTGTTTGAAATCAAACTCCTCTCAGCCCTGAGCTGGAACGCAATATTTAATTCACCTTTTTGTCAGTGTTGAGTTTCACGTCTTGGGCGAATGCAAATCAGGTACTCTTCACATCCAAAACTGGCATTCTGTATTTTATTTACCTTCACCATATTAGCGATGGCTAGAGGGCAACTTCAGCACATAATTAAGGCGAGAAATTATATAAAGATTTGCATCCAGGTTTCCCTTAACCCTGTGGGTTTAACTCCATTTCTGTTTTGAGACGTATTCATCCATCTGCACTCTCTTGATCCCCAGTCCAAACCACAGCGATGACTCATGGGTAAATGAGCTGAAAGAGGCGGGGCCCGTGAGGCCAGAAGGAGGGCGGCAGAAAACGGACAGATTAAGTGAGAGGGAACGGTTTGTGGCGGCGAATCACAGAGATGCAGTTAGAATGAGACTGCTTGCGGGACTTGGAGACGCATCAGGCGGTGCAGTTGCCTAGAATAACAGAGTCTGTCAGGATGACGAGCATGGATGGTGGTCCCTACAAGTAAAGCCTTTAATAGTAGATCCTTTTCCAGAAAACAGGGAGAGGAGGAGGATTTCATTTTAATTCTGGAAAGGTTTTGGGAGTTCATCCAGTGTACATCCACAGAGGATACTAAAACACTCTCAGATGGATGAGAAGTAGGAAACACTACTTTCATTCACATTTATCAGAAGGACACTTTGGTTATTTATATTTTTCTCCCCGACACAACCTCACTATTCTCCTACCATGGACACTCTTAAGCGAACAAATGTGTATTATTCTGCAGATAAAAATAGTCACCCAAGAATACGCCAATTCATTATATGTTCTTTGTGTAATTTAAGAAAACACAAGATTTATTAAAACTGAGTGCAGCTGGGGCAAGGACATCAGAACGGTTGAGAGTTTCACTGTTTATTATTTAGTCAATTTTAAATACTGGTGCTGGCTAATGTTCGCTGTATTGGGTCTTAATTTGTAGGATAGAATAGAATAGCTTAAAGACTGACATTTCAAAAGAGTAAAAAGGCCCTGAGGGGAAACCTATGGGCTGGTTGTGATGAACAGAAGCACTAAATCACTGACTTATTTAGGTCGCCAGACAAACACACCACATGCAGCATTCATTGAGTTTCACATTTAAGCTTAAAACAGGAGAAACCTGCACGAAGATGAAATAATTTTGAATTGCAAAACAAAATAAGGTAGCTGTAAACGCATCTTGTTTTTCAATCTTTCGAAAGATAAATCTAGTCTCCATTTAAGACGACCGTGACCAACAACAACCCGGTGATGCTGTAGATATTTTACTTTAGGCAAGAAGAAAAATAAAGAAAGCACTTTACAAGTATCAAGCTGAAGTTAAGGTGAAGGGTGTAAGAAGAACATAGTAGCTGAGATGTTTTTGACTACCAGTGTTCAAGCATCCCCACATGGTTTCAGTTGAGCGCTGGCTGTCTGCCAGTCCACTTCACCAGAGGCACCACCGTCCAGACCAGAGTCGTCTCTGCTAGCGAGCGTCCAAATGTAAAAATCTGTTTCTGAGATAAACAGCCTTTGAATAGGAGGGCAAAACTAACTGCTAGATGAATTCAACCATGTGGGGTTTAAGTTTGTTAAAAAAAAAAAAGTAACTGATTTTTCTTTTCCTTTTTTCTGCCAGCACAGCTTGGACATTTGTTTCCTGAAGCGACGTCCGCTGACATAAATAGCGACTGAAAAGACCTTGCAGGGCTAAGCTGCGAAAACTGGCCTTTCTTTCTCGTGCTGCAGTGTCTGTATGTTGCATGCACGCAGCATATGGAGCGCATTTATCCACTGCACATAAACAGTGCTGCGCTTAAAAGACGGACGTTCTTAAAAGAATGAAAAGGTGAAGATTTTTAGTGTGGCTTTAAGAAGAAATATGGAGTTGTTGATAAATAGGAAAAAACATGATAAATATATGTGATTTGGGGGGGGGGGGGGGGGGGGGGGTCACCGTACATGTAAAACACAAATAAATCAAAATAAATAAACGAGATTGAAGAAAATTTTACTTCAAAACGGAAAAAAATTGGTATGCTGAATGCATACAGGAGGTGAGATCTGCTACAAAAGACATTTTTCTATGAATTTCCTGTGAGAAAAAAACAAATAAAAAACAAGTTAATCAAGTAATCATGAACTAATCATCCTGCACCTCAAATCAGTTGGCTTTTTTCCTCACTTCTGCCCGCGTCGCCTCTCTGAGGTTACGGTTCTTGTCGTAGAACAAACTGCACAGTTCAGCTGGTCAAACACTGCAGTGAAAAGGGCCCGCCCAAACCTTTCATTAACGTGAGTAATGACAGTAAATATGAGTTGATAATAGCAGAGTTCAGGCAAACATGACTCACAGCGTGTTGGGAATAACAGATGTCCGTTTTGATCAAAACGTCTGCTTATTGTTTGTTGTGTTGCTATTATCTCTTCATCTTTTTTTTCTTTTTTACGCAAATGTCTTTAACCCTTTGAAGCTAAAGCCTGAAAACTGCTACATGAGTCATGATGTATGTTCTTATTTTGCTTACAGCATATATTCTAGGTCCACAAATTCAGCCCTCATAACTATTTAAAACAAAACAAAACTTGTATTTTTACTACAAACTGATGGGAGACATATCCACTTTGTACTGCATGCTTTTATTTTAATAGTGCAGCATTCACAGGTATGTTAACTATTAGTTCATTCCAGTAAAATATTTTTAATGTAATCTGAAAGATTTTCTTTTCTACAGAAACAGTCTTACTAAAAGAATTTAGAAGTTGAAGCAACCCCTGGATTTATGAATATTTTGGATTATATTTTTGAAGGATAGAAAAAATATTCTATATAAAAATCAATGTTTAGTTGATCGCACACAACAAAGCAGAGGTACGGGACAAAAACAATTTTATTTGAGTACAGCAAAAGCTTAAAGTGACAATTTATGTGGGCTTTACACACATTCACACGCACGTCTTCACACTTTTTTTTAACCTCCATGAAAAAGTCTTGAACCAGGGGGAAAAAATGTTTAACAGTTTTAATGGTCTTGAACCAACCTGCATTGTCCAAACCTGCCATGTTGTATTTGCCATGTTGTATTACAACTGCAGCCAATAAGAAACTCAGTGAGTGACTCATGAGTGTATTACCATTGTTTTGATTTGTCTGTAATTTTTAACAGAGTTCTGCAGTTCACTGACCTCGCTTCTGAAGCACAGTTCATATTTCTCCCCCTGAGCTCTCGCTCTGCCTTTGAAATAAAAGCAGCATGTAGCGAGGTCGACTGAGGTAGCTACGAGTCCTTCGTTATTCAGAGAAGGATGTACTACTCACGCATCTGTGTGTGTGTGTGTGAGAGAGAGAGCCTCACCATCTGGCCTCTATCCGCAGCCTGAGCCGAGGTCCTGCTGACAGTCATGACCAGCTGGCTGACTGGACAACTGTGCATTTGTACCAGAGAAGACCAGAAGCAGAAGGAGGCGGGTTACTGCGACGTCTGACCCGCACTGTGGGAGGAAAAAAAACAGATTTTATTTAAACTTTTATTAGATTTAACAACTTTAATCATACAGTCCATTCAGCTATAAAAAGCAAATCCAGTATATTTACTGTTATTGCAGCATGCTCTTTTCTTTCATGTTAGAATCACAAAATATTCCTTTAATATTCTTTTATATGGCACACACAGCAGTAATGCATTCATATATGTCGATGTGGATGAGTAGGAGGTATGCGATGTTACTCAATGTGCATTACTTAAGTGCATTTATGTTTTATTATTATGAATAATTTTAACCGGGTCTTATGGGAGGTGCTATAACCCCCTCACCCCACCCAGGTCTTTGGTGCCAGCCATAAAAGGCATTTCAGAAAATTCAATTTACTTTCAAAATAAATCTCATTTGCTAGTCTGAACATGTGTCTTGCATTGTGGTAAAAATACAACATCTACAGTAATAACAGTGATGAACAAAACACCCTGAATGAAGAAAAGCATTCCACTGCTTTAATTCCATCTTATTCGGTTACTTTACCGACAAAGGGTGTTACACTGTATGATCAGCTTACAGGGATCACACTTCACCTAAACAAGAAACCCACCAGATAAAATCATTTAACTACATAATTAGACATAAGCAATTCATCTGTGATATTGTAGCTTTACCCCATAAAACCTCTGTACTTGTGTTTTACTGTGATTTCTGTGTTATTTTATACTTTTATTCTGGACTTAGACCTGCGTCCATAGACCGCTGTGCTTTAAATACTTCACAGCTTCCTGTGTTATGTGTTGTCTGTGGCACTCAGCACATTTTCATACTGAAAACACACAAATCTGTGAAAACTGGTGCAGATTCATTCAGATCAAACACAGTGATCCTTGAGTGTTTTTAATATATGCCTGTTGTGGTGTAAAATACGAGAATAAAAATATGAGACATCCGCTGCACACAGCTGTACTAATTTAAGCGATGGATTCATGGCTGCTTCTGATCATATTAAGGATTTTGGTGAAAATTTGGTGGAAATAAGTACAAAAATGGCATTTTTTGTTCTTTTTACTGCGTCATCTATGTAAAGGATTCACCCCTCACAGAGTCTCAGACAGACAGAGCACATGGAGCAGCTGTCAGTTTGGGAAGTAGAGGTCTGCTACATTTCCTCCATATTCAGCCCTGGATGAGATAAGAGGGCAAACCAGGCACACAGCAGTAAAATGCAGAGGACTGAGACATCCTGTATGCCTGCCAGCACCCAAGCTGGCACATTGCCTCCGTCTGATTATTGTATATTCCACCGCCGTGTTTCAAGTGCTCTGACGCACATTTGAATACACTGTGGAAATTGCCAAGCGGCCTGTGCGACTGGTGACTCAGTGAATCCTTGTTACGGCCCACCTTCCTCAAAATGTCCCCTAAGGGCCAAAATGGACCAGAGCACAGCAGAAAGAGAACAAAGCATGGCCTCTGGCCCCAGTGTTGTTCCCACACTTCCACCACTAATCATAGAGAGTCCAAAACACTAGACCAAAACAGGCTTAGATGAATCAAAACAGTTTGTATAATCCATAAAGTCTGAATAAGTGCTAAGAGAAATTATTAACAGTTATAAAGATAAAAACAGCACGCTGCTAACGTATCAGATATCTTCATTCATTTGAAAATTACACCCAGTTTTGTGTTGTTCAGGAGAAAGCCCTCATGGTTTAAGCCATGCAGTTTGTGACATGTGATTGTCTCTTATTTTCATTTCATAAAAAAATGTAAGTGTGTATATTTTCCCGAGCACGTCTGCGCCAACATCTTGTGCAATAACGGCACATCCCACGAACCATGAAACAAAAACACACACGAGGGCTGTGATGGACTTAGAAAAACAAAACAAAATTTAAAAAAAAAACAAACTACAATCTTGACAGGAGAAGTAAAAAAAGCCATGAGTGAGAACGTGTCTTTTAAATCGTTCAGCTAATTAATCACAAGAAGTAAACCTAATACTGAAATAGTAGTAGCTCACTGTAATGGGCTGAATGTGTTTAATCTAGTAAACGGTTGTCTGGTGTGGAAAAGCGTGATCCCTGTGGTGTAAAAAGATTCATTTTTTAAAGATTGCGTCTGACTCATTTACTGTATTTCTGCAAAACGCTTGTGACATTTCCAGCGATCATGTATTGTCCCTTTAGAGGCGAGCCTGGATGTCCCGGAGGTCTGAGGCCTGTGACTCATGCTCAAAGCTTTTGGGCCTGTGGCATGAAGAAAGGAAATAAGAGCCAGATGCCAACAGATATCTACAAGCACATGGCTCGTGCAACCAACCTCACTCTGTGTGTTTGTGTGCATGCATGTGTGTGTTTATTTCCAGCTGTAATACAAAAGACTCAGGTGTGACTCAAGTGATTTTCCAGTGGCTACAAAATTTCTCAGAAACTCACCTTAGGAATTAAACCGTCAATAGAAAAACACATTCAAAGCACAAACATTTTTTCAGTGTTTACTTTTGAGCCTATAATTGTATTCTGGTTTTTAAGATTTTGGCAGAGGTGAAAACATTTCAGCTAAAGCAGATTTCACCAGCCATATTTTACAGACTTTACTTTCCTGCAGGGATCCTAATATATTGGCTGTGCTGCCAGGAAATAATTTAAACCATTTAAAATTCAAGATCTACCAAATTGCCGAAGTTTAACCGTCTGCTCTCATAGCCAATTGAAAGAACTCTGCTTTTTGAAGTTAAGCGTTCTCAGGGGTTTACAAAGTGTATGTCGTTTTAAATAAACTTCAACAGTCATTTATTCTTTGTTAGATTATTACGAGGCTTAAAACAATAGTTTGGCAGGTATTTGGCAAGAAAATAAAGTAAACGTCACAGTTGGTGGATGGTAGCAGGAGCAGGAAGCAGACTTACTAACAAAAAGCAAGACAATGTATTGACGTTGATGCAGGAGTTAGGAGATGAGGAAAAGCCCAAAAAGCAAACAACATATATAATTGGTAGGGCTACTTCACACTGACGTGTCAACACTGTGTCAAGCTTATGCAGTGCAGATGTTTTGAAATGCTGCTGTGGAGTGTGGTTCCTGTCACCCACCTCACGTGACCACGGCTAATTGAGGTTTTGATGTGTTTCGGTGCAGTTTCTACTGGTGGCTTACCTGCTGCTTTTAAGTTTGATTGATGATGTGTAGAACAAATCTAATGTCACCACAAACTCCCAGAAAAAGTCATCATCATCAAAAGCAGGAGTGTCAGAAGCAGCGATAGCAGAGGACTGTTTGTAGGAACTTTTTACTGGCAGGTGAGTTTAGTACATACAAGGCAACCGCTGATACCACTGTACAGGTCAAAAGATACCTCACAAATGCATTTGTTTCAAGGGCACAGGGTCCACTAGTTTATTTGCAGGAACAATGTGTTGTATATTCACACTTTTAGAGCTTAGCAAAAATTATTTATGTATATTCGCAATACGTTTGAACAGGTTTTTGGCAAGTCTCAGGACATAAGAAACTGACCCAAAACAGCTGAACTACAACAAATGTAGACATTATTAATGTGATGTTCTCTTAATCATCTTCAATCTCCATAAGAATAATTAACTACAGTCATTCACACTTTCCTCTGTAGATGATAAATCTTTCACAGAATTCCCTGTTGTTTACATTTAGCCTAAATGCAAAGTACGTGACAATTAAATCTACATAACAAATGTAGTTATCACAATAAACACTGCAGACTGTTCTCTATTTCTCCATTACACTGAATTACTAAGAAAGTGAAACAGTAGGTAAAGTATTTGCTGAAACAGCCTTACAGTCACAGCCTGTTGTCTAACACAAAATATGTTCTTGCTTTGGTGTGACGATTTCTCCAAAACATGTGTTGATTATCAATAATTATTTATTGATAATCTTGTCTAATAATTAGCCTTGACTCCAATTGTGCAACAATCTTCTTTGTTAGTATTTAATGGAACAGTTTTTTAAAGATGTAATAATAACAAAAGTGTCCAGTAGGTCCCTTTGTGGAGATGGATGTCCGATTGTTTTGAAATCTCTGTAAATTTCTGGCTAAACTGTGTTAAAAAAATTTCAGTGTTTCACAAAGCCTCACTTTGCCCATCAAGAATAACCAAGAGGAGCACAGAGTACAGACAAGGTAGAGAAACAAACATCCTGCCAAAGGACACAGGGAAAATTGGGCTATTTGTACACACAGAAGCCTGACTAGGGACAATGCAAAGCTGGGGGAACGAGACACAGGGGCAAACAATCAAGAGTCCATCAGACGGTTAGTAGAAACCCAAAACGAGACACAAGAGGAAACTAGTGATCAGAACAAAACAGGAAAGGAATTATGACGCTAACAGAGGTACAGTCATGGGGAATTAGCAACTAACATTAGAGTATAATAGTAAATCATATAAACAGGCATATACAACTCCATGAAAAGTAAACATTCTTAAACTCAACACACTAAGATAATAATGAAATCATGAACCAAAAACACAGGACTGGCCAGGTTTAGAATAATAAAGAACTCAAAACAGGAATCCAATTAAAGCTCAGTTTAAGTTATGATCCATATCCATCATTATTTGTTTCTAAACAACATTAAATTTGAAGCACAGTGAATTTAGTGAGTCCTTCTTCTAGCAAAAGCAAGTGATCTTTCTTATTTTTCAGGCACAGTTCCTGCAGATCTTTGTTCTGCGCTATGAGGCTTTTCACCTCATTGAAAAGCTCTCCATGCTGCACCTCAAGTTTCTTACACCTTTTCTGCAGTTCTTCTCATGTTTCTTGATTTTCTTCATGCTTCTCTTGCAGTTCCTCATTTTTCCTGTGGCAGTTCTTTATGTTTTTCTTCTCAAACTTTCTTTTCCTGCATATTGTTGTTTGTTTCTTGTACTTTGTCATGGATGTCCAGTAACTCTTGATGTCTCCTCTGCAGTTTGTGTAGCGTACACTGAATGTCATTATGCTTTTTCTCCTATCGTCACTTCTCCTCTTGCATTCTGATGTTTGTAGAGTGTGCTTTGTTATACAATCCTTGCAAATAGTTTTTTGGTTTTTTGCTCACCAGTGCTTGGACTTTACTCTGCATTTCTATGCATATTTTCTCCAGTTCTTCAAGCTGGCACTGCAGTTCTTTGTATTTAGCTTCAATGTGAAATGTGTTTCTTATTATTTAATGGTTACTAACAGAAATCGTGAACATTATCTGTTAAAGAAATGTTTGTCTATTAAAATTTAAATGTTTATTTTTAATATTTTTTTTAAATCCAGATCATTATAGAATCCATGCCCTTTATTAATATACATAATGCAAGCTATGTCTCAGCCATTGGAAGTATTTTGTATTATTTAATATATCTGATGCCATTTCAGCTCATTACACAAGAGAAACATAATTATTCTATATTACTGTCTCTGTTACCTGAGTATTCATCACTTCTATATTCAACACTATTTCACAACATTAAATATAAATGTAAATTTGCTAACTTAATCTAAGTTAGTTACTTTGTAAAATTAAAAAAAATGTATATAATATAGTAAAACATTACAACAACATTAAATTTAAATGTACTCATTTAATGTAAAGGAGTTATTTTATGCACTTGAGGGTGGACGATGGGTAACTGTTTCAGGTCATCTAACCAGTTATTTAACAAAGAAGTCCTTCTAGAAGCAAGTTTCCCCTTTTGAAAGCCCTTTTATGATTCATGTTAAGGTTTCTCAATGCATTATCATAGTTATTTTTACAATCACAAGTGAAATGTGGTTAAAAAACTTTACTTTGCCCCAAAGTAAAGTTTTCTCTGCTCTTCATAGAATTTGTTGCTAGGTACACGGCAAATGAAGACAAGTTTGAACAGAATAGGAAACTAATAGTACACGAGCTCTTAAGGATATACCAGCGGACCTATAGTTTAGAAAGCTAACAATCTAGCCTACATTAGCTAACATTGTAATGCTATTTAGAGAACAAATAACCGGCACTTATTGCGTCACAGTAATGGCCCTGAGTTATCAGAACTATTGACCCTTTTTTGTGTTTTGAACCTTCACAGCTGAACTGCGTCATGAAATTCTTCTTTATGTTGTAGTAACGCAAAATTTACTTAGAAATGACAAGCTGTGCTGACGCATGCAGCACCTCTGTGGGAGCGCACTGGTTACGTCATCACCTCAAGAACAGTGCCCGGAAAAGGCCCGGCAAAGATCTTGCCAAGTGTAAGGCTTTGGTAAATATGTGCATAGATTTCGAACGTGTATTTAAGTTTTTCTTTCGATAAAGAACTCCCCACTGCCATTCCCACTACACCAAATAGTTACGAAATCAACAATTAAATCACAGAAAAATTGCTGTTTTTCCAGTATCAACTTTAGAAAAAGAGCCTTATTATAACCTTACTATAACTTTATTATAAACACAGGACAGTCTAGCCAATGAGCTACCAGAACCTTTCTGGTATTTTACACATTCATCATGTAGAAAACTGTGACGTAAATTGCACTTCTTCTTTCTTTAGGATATGTCAGGGATTAAATGTTTAGTTAAATGTCTGAAGACACTTAAGATCAAAGTGGGCCATATGTGGCCTACACTGCAAAATTAGTTTAATATCCCTCTTCTAAGGACAATCAAACAAATTTTATTACCAATCAACTTCATAGCAGTTATAAATTGATCTCTGGGAACCATCACTGTGCTCCATCAACAGACCAACATTGCTATTATTGATGCAGTAATCTATGAAGGGGAGCCATGCAGTTAGGGCTGGGCGATATGGACTAAAATCCATATCGCGATATAATTTGAAGCACGTGCGGTAACGATACAGTGGGGCAAAAAAGTATTTAGTCAGCCACCGATTGTGCAAGTTCCCCCACTTAAAATGATGACAGAGGTCAGTAATTTGCACCAGAGGTACACTTCAACTGTGAGAGACAGAATGTGAAAAAAAAAAAATCCATGAATCCACATGGTAGGATTTGTAAAGAATTTATTCGTAAATCAGGGTGGAAAATAAGTATTTGGTCAATAACAAAAATACAACTCAATACTTTGTAACATAACCTTTGTTGGCAATAACAGAGGTCAAACGTTTACTATAGGTCTTTACCAGGTTTGCACACACAGTAGCTGGTATTTTGGCCCATTCCTCCATGCAGATCTTCTCGAGAGCAGTGATGTTTTGGGGCTGTCGCCGAGCAACACGGACTTTCAACTCCCGCCACAGATTTTCTATGGGGTTGAGGTCTGGAGACTGGCTAGGCCACTCCAGGACTTTCAAATGCTTCTTACGGAGCCACTCCTTTGTTGCCCGGGCGGTGTGTTTTGGATCATTGTCATGTTGGAAGACCCAGCCTGGTTTCATCTTCAAAGTTCTCACTGATGGAAGGAGGTTTTGGCTCAAAATCTCACGATACATGGCCCCATTCATTCTGTCCTTAACACGGATCACTCGTCCTGTCCCCTTGGCAGAAAAACAGCCCCATAGCATGATGTTTCCACCCCCATGCTTCACAGTAGGTATGGTGTTCTTGGGATGCAACTCAGTATTCTTCTTCCTCCAAACACGACGAGTTGAGTTTATACCAAAAAGTTCTACTTTGGTTTCATCTGACCACATGACATTCTCCCAATCCTCTGCTGTATCATCCATGTGCTCTCTGGCAAACTTCAGACGGGCCTGGACATGCACTGGCTTCAGCAGCGGAACACGTCTGGCACTGCGGGATTTGATTCCCTGCCGTTGTAGTGTGTTACTGATGGTGACCTTTGTTACTTTGGTCCCAGCTCTCTGCAGGTCATTCACCAGGTCCCCCCGTGTGGTTCTGGGATCTTTGCTCACTGTTCTCATGATCATTTTGACCCCACGGGATGAGATCTTGCGTGGAGCCCCAGATCGAGGGAGATTATCAGTGGTCTTGTATGTCTTCCATTTTCTGATGATTGCTCCCACAGTTGATTTTTTCACACCAAGCTGCTTGCCTATTGTAGATTCACTCTTCCCAGTCTGGTGCAGGTCTACAATACTTTTCCTGGTGTCCTTCGAAAGCTCTTTGGTCTTGGCCATGGCGGAGTTTGGAGTCTGACTGTTTGAGGCTGTGGACAGGTGTCTTTTACACAGATGATGAGTTCAAATAGGTGCCATTCATACAGGTAACGAGTGGGGGACAGAAAAGCTTCTTACAGAAGACGTTACAGGTCTGTGAGAGCCAGAGATTTTCCTTGTTTGAGGTGACCAAATACTTATTTTCCACCCTAATTTACGAATAAATTCTTTACAAATCCTACCATGTGAATTCATGTATTCTTTTTTCACATTCTGTCTCTCACAGTTGACGTGTACCTCTGGTGCAAATTACTGACCTCTGTCATCATTTTAAGTGGGGGAACTTGCACAATCGGTGGCTGACTAAATACTTTTTTGCCCCACTGTATATATCGCGATATATTCTTTTCTTCTGTATAACGTATTTTCCACACTATAAGGCACACTTAACATCCTTTAATTTTCTCAAAAATCGAGTGTGCCTTATGTATGAATTCTGGTTGTGCTTACTGACCTCGAACCGATTTAGGCGTGCAGAAATCTGTTAAAAAATGTTTTGATGGATTGTCAGAGCATTACGGCTGCCGTAGTGAGGAGCTTTGCGGAGTAATCTGGGTCCAAAACTCCGTCCCCTTCAGGTCCCAAAGTCAAACAAACACAGTTAAAAACGGTCTAAATTCTTTCATCTTTAATTAAATCATCAGCATTGCTGGTGTAACAATTAAGTTTAACATCCAGGCATCCATGAAAACAGAATTTATTAAATTTAATGGAGTTAGAAGTTAGCAGGAAGTTAGCTCGCTAGTTTACACCTAAACATTTCATAGCATGTTCTGACTGAGAGATTTTTGAAACTAATTAAAACGTACAGCTCTGCTACCACTTCCAACATAAATGAAGACAGAAAACTAAACAGCAGTGGCGTTTGCAGGGTTACTGAAGTTGGACTACCTGGTATATAATGTTGTGCTACATGATTGCTAGCGACACAGCTATGTTAGCATAACATTAGCACAGTGAAGCTAGAGGATGAACGCCAACTTTTCTTCCACTCGATAAAAGTTAACGTGAGGGATTCTGGTGGTCAGGGACAAATGCAATCGCATTGCAGGATGCTTCAAAACTTCAGTCAGGAGAAAAACTGAGATTATTCATCCACAATACAAGGTTAGTTATTAAATATACTGCAACAGCATGAGAATAGAGCAGCTGCGAGAGAATTCAACATTAATGAATCAATGTTATGGAAGTGGAGGAAGCGCAGTTTTTGGCTTTCCCCATATTTCAAAAGTGCTTCATCTCTTTGCTATGACTGTCGCCCAGCATAATTTGCAGATGGTAATGGTTGTAGCCTCTGCGATGCTTTCGACCAAAACAGGCGCAGCTTGACGACATCATCAACATGCGCTATCGCGATAGAGCGGTATAGTCAAAATCTCTATCGTTGGCCAAATTTATATCGTTTCTATCATATATCGTTTATATCGCCCACCCCTACATGCAGTAATATGAAAGTTGCTCCCTGAGCCTTGTTTTTTTTCTTTATCCAACTTTAGAAAATCTGTCTTCATCACTACTCCCCTCTGGGAAAGAAGTGGTTTCATTCACACAGAGGTTTCTTATTATTTGCCCCTGATCTAATATTTGCTCCTGTCAGAATAAGTAGAGTTCACCATAACCAACAAAGAAGAAACTCGTAATCCTACATGTCTGGGCTACACAGAGCAGTTCATCCTGCCAAAGAAAGATTACACTTGCACTTGTAAAATAATAAAACAAAACTCTCTCCCTTTTTATCAGGATGCATCATTTAAAAAAGAGAGACACCAAGAACTTTGCAGTGAGTAATACACAACGCCAAAAAGATATATCTCTCAAAGGCTAAATGGCTCAGCTATGGATATAGACACACAAAGGAAGGAGATTATTAAAAAAATATGGATGTGCCTTCAGAGTAATCCATCATTTGTTATTAATTAAAACAGGGAAGTAATGCATCATGGTACTCGAAAAGGCAATTACAAATCCATCTCTCCAAAGGCTGACACAATCGCACTGTACCGTGGATAGAAGGAGTAATTAGAACATGAATCTTTAAGATGTTATTAAAAGCTGCAGTTTGGTTTATTTTAATCAGAAGGTGTATGTTATGAGGATATCTACAGAAATAAGCTGTCTTATTCTGCAAACAGACACACTGTTGGAAGTTACTTCTCAAATATACAAATACAAGTGACGCTGCCATTAAAAGTGCCATATTTCAGACCTTATTTGCCCTAGTTACATTTAACGCCTCATTTTTTAGATTTTTAGAGAACTAGTCAACTTTACATCAGTAACCTGATACTCATCCATCACCGAGTAACAAGACTTACAATGAGGGTACTATAAATAAAAAACATGGTTAGGCGGTTCCAATTTGTTTGTGCTTGTTTGTGCAATGCTTTACAGCTAGACGTGAGCCCTGATGTGACTCATGGTGTTTACATTTTCCACCACATTCTCCTCTGTACTGGAGGACACGGTGAAAGACGCCGGCCTCAGTAGGTGTGGGGTGTGGTCGAGGTCAGTTAGAGCAGATTGATTGCAGAGTCATCAGCAAATTGTTTAAACTTGCCTGACTGAGTCACTTGGCTTTGTTTTAAATTCCTATCTCCACTTAAAAATGCACTGTTTACTGTAGCATGGCAGGAGCTTTCTCCGCTTGTTTCGATTTATTAGGACCACATATATAGTAAGCTTACCCAGTCACTTCAATTAAACTGCCTGAAGGAGCAGCACAGAGAGAGCACTGAGTGTTCTTGTAAATGACATACAATAAGCATTGTGCATATAATAGAAGAACTGCACCCCCACCTCTTCGTATTATTCTGTACAGTTTTTTTTCCTAACAATATTGCATATTGACAAATTTCTCTTACATTCTTATGTGTATATATATATCCTAGATTCCTTTTTTATATACCTTTAGATTTGGATTTATTTATCTTTCCAGCCTGATAAATAAATGAAATGAAACTTTGTTCTGATGTGCACTGTTATATGTTCTGAATGACAATATTCTATTCTAGTCTAGTATAAGAGGTCAAGCTGCCTCTTACTATGAAGGGCTGTGACTCCATATGACTTTATACGGTGCTATATACACAAACCCAACACTTCATTAATTACACCTTGCCCATACGGGGTTGACTCACCCTTTAACTTCAGTGCTGCCTTAAATCTGTGTGGCATAGATTTAACACTGTGCTGGAAACTTTCCTCAGAGATTTTGGTCCATACTCATATGATAGCTTCACACAGCTGATGCAGATTTGTCAGCTGCACATCCATAATGCAAATCTGTCATTCTACCAAATCCCAGGGGTGCTCTGAGTACGGTGAGCTCATTGCCACGTTCAAGAGATGAGTTTAAGATGATTTGTGACATGGTGAACTATCCTGCTGAAAGCAGCAGCGAGGGTCGGCTATGATTAGCAACAACATTCAGGTAGGGTGTGGTGTTTAAACAATGCTAGGTTGGAACTAATAGGTGTTGTGCATTCAGAAATGCTCTTCTTCATACTTTGGTTGTAATGAGTGATTATTTGAGTTACTCTTGAGAGTCTGGCCATTCTCTTCTGACCACGGACATCAAAAGCTATTTTCAAGAGAGAAAACTGCTGCTCACTTTCTCTTTTTAAGACATCCTCTACAAACTCTACAGATGGCTATAGATCAGCAGTTTATGAAATACTCAGACCAGCCTGTAAAACAGCTGAGGTCACTTAAATCACATCACTTTTCCATTTCGATGCTCAGGTTTTATTTCAGCAAGAGCGAGATGAGATGATGAGATAGCCTTTATTTGTCAGTTGCAGGTCTTTTGCCCACAACCAAGATGACAGACCTTGCCGACTGTACATACAATACACAAACATCACATTGGGGAGACGGATCAGGCTAGGTAGCATGTCTTCATGCCTAATTACACTAAGTTGTTAATATGCGGTTGGCTGATTAGACAGTTGCATTAAGTAGCAGTTGAAGAGGTGTACCTAATTAGGTGTCCAGTGAGTTTAATTGTATGTGAAAATGTATTTTTTTTTAATCTCCGTGAACTGAAAAAACCCTCATAAAATAGAAACAAGTAGCATCCAGATCTGCAAAGACGCTCATACTACAATACAGGCTGTCACATTTGATACATGAAAAATTAAATTATGCAACATTTCATCTGTTAATCGTCCAGTAATCACTCAAAAATAATGAAGTGTCCAAAATGTCAAAATCAGTCCAGTGCCTTGCTCCTGTTCAAGCAGCAATTTATTATAAATCTGAAAACAAACAACATGTGTGTACATGGGTTTATTGATCACAGTCACCACTTTTTAAGTCTGCAGCCACACAACTGCCACCACATTTTCCCTATTTTTGCATTTGGGAAATGTTTTTTTTCCCTCAAATATCAGAAGACGCCAGAACTTCCAGCTACTAGCTGTCCAGACAATTACACACAGAGAAACTAAAGGAAACTTGAACCTTCTTGTTTTACGGTCTGCTGGTTAATATGAATGACTTTCTCCAGACTGTTTACATTCATACACTCAACTGCTGCGATGCTGAGTGTTTCATATTTTTTTCAGACATAATCTAATTGAGGTGACAAAGATAATTTCGCTGGCTAAATTCTGATTTGCACATTGTTTCTATTTTGCCACGTCGCCTTTAAGTTGTACCTTCTTGATTTGACCTTCCTGCCCTTTCAGTCCACAAACTGTGAAAGTTTAGTGTTTCCTGGCACTCGAACACAGATAAAATAAAATTATGCATTTTTTTTTTTCTGTGAGTGTGCTACCAGAATTTCAATATGTTTTGCAGGCCAGATTTGGATGATTTACTGACCTTTATATATCCAGCAGGGTTGTTTATGGACTCCTTTGAGGATTTCCATATACACATTGTTTCAGTCTCTATAATGTGGACATAGCGATACCCTGTAGGGTCATAAAGTGAGACAAAAAGCAAGTTTGCCAATTAGCCTGACGAATGCACAGATGTGCAAAAGCTGATAATTGGAAGAAGACAGCAAACATGTTTTAGAAAGGTTGCTGCTGTGGCATCATTTATTTAAAATGATGACTGCTGTAGGATAGATGTTTAAAAGCACCATTAAGTGGAAATTAAAATTTCCATTGCCACACACGTGATCTCCGTGCAAGCCAGCAACTCTGGTCTTTACCCTCAGCATTTAGATGAAACTTCAAAGAAGAGGATGTCAGACAATGAGCAGCACAGATTCATAACCAGGACCAGCGTGAACTGGAGCCACTACTCCCGTAGCAGCTGTTTATTCATCTGAGAATGCCTCTCTCTTTATTTTCTTACTGTGTAAGAACTTATTTGACTAATCAACACTGAAAATTGCTTCTTTGCATGAGGCACTTGGTGCTGAACTGAAACATTTCTGTTGCAGTATAGTAAACTATACAATCACACAGCAGCACATTTCCTTGCCTTTTTGATGCAGAACTATTTAGTATTTAAGGTTTATGTAAAATAATAATGTGTAAAACCTTTGATTAGTTACCAGTAACTCATTTTTCTGTACATATGATACAAAAACTGGTTATACTGCGATAGAAAATATAAACACAAGTTAACTAACTGATGACTGTAACTAATTCTTCTGCTGTTTACTGTAGTGTGATTTGATGTCAGGTTTTTCAGGAATTCAAGGGTTAACGCACGCTTCATTAGCAAGTCAGTGTGACAGGACTCCGCCCTGACCTGATGCTGACATCAGTTGTTCAGTTTTAATTGAAAGGCGTGATATGACATGCATGCAGCTACATTTAGGGCGGTGCTTCAAGTTAACTCAAGTCATAGAAAACAAGTCCACTCGAAACACTAGCTTTGTGTATGTTTAGTGTATTACTGTATAATAAATCATTATTCAAGCCTTTATGGCAGCTATTTTTTCTTGGGCCTTTATTGTTAATGATAATGTGGTCAGTGAGATCAGTCTAAACGTAGTGATTAGACTCGTGGCATCTCTCATACTTTGTAGGTGAGATTCAGAAGATTCAGTTGTATTGTCCACGACATAAAATATTTTTACATCCTTCTCTTGTGCAACATTATGAACTTATATTACCTATGTTTTCTAAAAAAAAAAAAAAAGATTGTTTAAACATTAAATAATTATTCGTGTAATGCAGGCCGTGCCTGTCCTGCTGCATTTTTATTCCTGCTGTACTCTTTTATTGCCTCTTTGAGAAATTTGGACTCTTAACAGCTCAACTCTGCCCCACCTTAATATAAAAGGACCTCTAGTGTGGATGTGTGCGTAGGTGCTAGTGGGTTGGTTTGTTTAATCCTTTTGATAAAGCGTACTCTTATTTCAAAATTTCATGTGAACTATCCATTTTAATGCTTAATGGATTATCAAAACAAGCCAACTGGGATTTCTCGCTAACAATAATTTTTAACTAGACAGTTTTTACGTTATTACGACATATTTTCAAGCTACGACTGGTAACCATTTTAATCCAAGAAGTACTACTTATAACAGCTTCTCTGTTTTCTCGTTATAACACAAAGCCGCTGTATGTCGTTAACAAAATGCCTCCCAGTAAATTCAGAGGATCAAGAAACTTACCAGCTTTGCTTAAATGTGAAAAAGATACTTTACAGTTGAAGAAATATGAAACAGATTAATATATAAGACGATGATTCGAACATATGCTGAGGTGTTGCTATATATTATGGCAGGGCATTTCTTTAAATGCTTAATCATGTTTAGTATCAGTGAAGTATCAAAGTATGAAAGGGCAGATACACCTAAATGTGCTTTAACCTCTCTACATCATACTTACTCAGTTTAAAGTAACTCTGTATAAAATTGCAGTTAACTGAGTTCTCATCTTACTCCTCACAATTTAAATGCATTATTCTAGAGACAGTTCATAGCTAGTAGTTATTGTAGGCTGTTAGTACGAGGTTTACTTTGAAGCTTGCTGTTTTTGCTGCTCTTAGCTGCTGCTAAAGCTTTTAGGACCCCTCACACAAAATGCCTGTTGACTCGCTGCAATGAAAACATCTTACTGTTGTAAATTACTTCAACTTCTGTTGCCGTTTGCAAACACTTTGCTAATATCGAGTGATTATTAAGCTATTTGCAATGACCTCTACCACAAAACCAAAACAAAAGTAATCCACAGTTATATTATCAAACGTTACAGTAACCTTTAAATTTAATTATGAGCTTTTTCACATTTTAACACCGTGTATAAATGTCATGTTGCCATATGAGCTTTTTACTTTACGACTAGAAAAGTTAGGAGTAAAGAAAAAAAGAGAACTGTTTGAGATTCTGAGATTTGTAATGAAAAAATATATCCATCCATCCACTTATCCTTTCAGGGTCACGGGGGGCGCTGGAGCCTATCCCAGCTGTCTTAGGGCGATAGGCAGGGTACACCCTGGACAGGTCGCCAGTCTGTCACAGGGCCAACACATAGCCAGGGAAAACCAATCGCACTCACATTCACTGCCCCATTCACACCTAGTGGTGAAGTGCGACTGTCTGTCAATCATACAGCAGGCAGCAGGTTTGTTGGTTTTTTATCTCACTAACATTCAGCACCAGACTGATCTACCTGTCGGGTTTCTTCCAACTTGCTTTCATCCTTTAATTCTGCATTGCTTTTTGAACAGCCTGACAGCCTTCTCCTAAAAAATAAATAACATATAATAAACAATAATATATAAACATATATATTTATGTGATGTGACAAAAAGATGTAAAGTGGTGAGTATTCAGCAGCTTCAACCCTGTTGACCTTTTATGGGATTTAGAGCCACTCATTTCCTCTGCAACTGTGGTTTTCTGATGGCTTGGACTGGGACCAAAAGCAAGAGCTACCAGGGTAAGAAGAAATAATGATTCAACAAAAAAAAACTTCCTTGCGGTGCAGTCAACCCTGAAAGAAATACATGATTTATCATGATCTTTAAATTTTTCATCTTTGGTAAACAATATAAAGCAGAGCTTTTATGGTTGTGTTGCAAAGAAGGATATTGAATATTAAAGGTGGAAATTTTCTCTGTCTCTTTGATGTAAAGATGCTGTTTTCTCCTAATGCTGAAGTCGAGCTTGTCAGAGGAGATGCTGAATATGGAAGGCCTGCATAAAAACACCCAAATGTGTTAACGTTTAACCTTAATTTAGGCAATGAAAATCTACTCCCACTACTCCAGGCAGTTTGCAAGAACATGGCCAATAATGTAAAACTGTTGTCAGACATAATAGAATAGCTAGTGAATTTGTGAAACCTTGAATACTGGATAAGGTGATGCAATAACTTCTAATCTACTGTGAAATGACATTAAGGTGTTTAAAGAAAGCAGTCAGATTCTCATCAGCTTGTGTTTCGCTTTGGCACAAGTTAGCTAAGCTAAAATTTGTTTCAAAACAACTTCAAACGCTGCCACAAAAGCAGTTTTTTGTGCCCCGAGAAGTAACGTAGGAAAGGATACTAAATACTTTCACTCCTCACTTGTACTCCGCTCTTCACAGTCATGCGCCAGCCTTTTATTTTCCTCAAAGAACACACAGACTTGGTCCCAAAACTGTGAACTCTTTGAAGATAAATAAGACCCAATGCAAGTTCAGAGTCTCCTTTGTTTAAAATCAAGCTGGAAAAAAAAAAGAACCATTGGTTGGATTTTTAGGATATGTTACCAGCCAGTTCCAGGCAGTAATATTATGTGGGTCGGGCAGTACAAAACAAAAAAAAACAAAAAAAAGAGCGCGAGTGGATGCCTTCCCTTCCTTTGAGAGGAGTGACATTTGAAACAAAGAGCCCAGTTATGAGCTGCCTCGGACAGGCAGACTGACGGAGGCCAAATACTCCCAGCCCGCCAAATCAACTGCCCACATAGGGTGGGGTCACCCTGGGATGACTCATTCATACACGTACAGGGAAACATGAGTGCACACACATACACACACACAGAGAGAGAGAGGGGGGAAAAGTATACAGTGTTTGCAACTTTCTCAAAACACTACATTTGTAAGGCAAAACTGCAGAAAAAGATGCAACCCAGTAAAACTGTGAGTACGCGCTGAATGAAAATGAAAGAAGAAATAAATCTCTCTGCTCCACTCACGCGCTTTTCCCCCAGCAGCTGCTTTTGTCTGCGGCTCAGGTGAAAGTGTTCCTGGTGGGATTGCCTGTCTGGCCGTCTTTCTCTTGTCACTGATAGTCCGTGCGTAGGAGGCCTTTGTTTTCACTTGCCGTTCGGGCAGCCTGCCAGACATTAAGACTTTTTATAGTTTGTGTCTAGAGCACTCCTTTGTGAGATAGCTCGTTTTATGGATCCTTGGAAAGGATTTGTCAATATTTCAGCATCCATTTAGTCACAGTAAATTACAATGGCCAGACAAATAAACACCATTTACTGGCGTTTGTGTGGTTTTTGTGTCACTGATGTTAGGCAGTTCCAGCAGTAGCTTCTGCATCTTCCCCTGGAGCATTTCTTTGTGTTTCTCTTTGAGGCTGCAGAAGAGAACAGATGACATCAGACGTATACGTTTCTGCCGCTCACTGAGCTGCTAATGCTAATTTGATAACTCTGATAGAGCTGGCTGTTACCTAGCAACATAATATTTGGCCATAAATAGAAACTGATGGACAAACATTGCCCTGCTTGGCTACTGTCCAAACGTCACCTCTGATTTCAATGAACATTTTCATGAACAATTATTTCTGAAACGGCTGATTTGTGAACATTGTAAAAGTTTTCTTTCCTTTTTGCTGAAGTCATCAAAGTTTTTGGAGTTGTTTTCACATTGTAGCTACAAAGTCACCGGCCTCGAGTCTTCCTCATTTGCTCCGTTTTTCTTTTTTCCAGTACAGACAATACATTTTAGAGAATTTCTTTTGATTGCACTTGTAGATGTAATTCATTTAAAAACAAAAGAGGATAATAGCAGCATTTTCCATGCTGGGATTGAGTGAGACTCCAGTTCACCATGTCAACGCTACGTCTGAAAAAGTAAATAACAAGTTATTGACTCATGACGTTTTTCACAATGGATCTGAGCACACCCAACACTATGGGCTGTACTCAGGAGGGATACAGCAAAGTGTGTCAATATCTTATCAATGCAGGGAAACCAAATACTGATATTTTATTTAATACATTTTTAAAATGTACCACCACCACCATCCTGAGCAAACTTGCATTAGATTAAAAAAAAAAAAAAAAAAAGGTGGCTGCCTGGTGATCGTATTGAATGTTTTTTATATTCTGCAACCTGTTGTAAATTGTGATGGCTACATAGTTGCTCTGAGCTTTAGGGTGTTACAGACTGTTGCCTGATAGCAGGCAACCTTTCTGCAAATAACTGTAGTCTGACTTAGACTGACTGCGGTCACTCTTAAAGGTTTACAAATAATTTTAAATGAAGACAAATTGCCAACATCAGTCTGCACAAATTGAATTTAATTGGCTGCTAGCTTGTTGTATTCTGGTCTTGTTCCATTGGTGGGAATGCACTCTTTCCAGCTTGTGTACCATCAGAGCTGAAAGAGCCATCTGGGTAATCAATCCAGTTATCCTGTCTTCTTCCCATCACGCCCGAACCAGTGGCTGCCAATCCCTGACCCTGGCTCTGCTGGAGATTTTTCCTGTTAAAAGTGAGTTTTTCCTTCCCACTCTCACCAAGTGCTTGCTCCAAGGGGCTTGTCTGATTGTTGGGGTTTTCTCTCTATTATTGCAGGGTTTTTACCTTACAATATTGATTTGGCGCTATATAAATAAAACTGAATTGAGTTTTGGGCTGCAATGTACCATAAAAGACGAAAACATGAAAAGACAGTAACCCACATCTAGTCTTTGTTTATTTGTTCAAAATCAGTCTTAAAGTGTTTAGAATTTCAGAGTATGCTCCTTTCATGTGCTAATTTGAAGCATTTTCCTTGTGTTCATGAAAATTAAATGAAATCCACTGCCGGGAGCGCACAAAGCTTTTTGTGTTCGCCTTTGCAGCCAACAAAAGAACATTTGGCGTAGTGAGATTTTAGAGTTGGAGAATTGTCTCAGTTACTAAAACAAAAGACTGAACTGAATATGAATCTCTCAGTGTCAACAAATCCCGCAAAATAAAAAAGAAAAGAACAAAACCAACAATGAACTGAGCTGACTTGCTAGTGCTGTCAACGTGTAGTCAAATCCTGATATTGTGTAGGTCACAGAGCTCTGCGTTGTCCTAAAATGATTAAAAACACACACTGGTGCAAATAGCGACATGAGAACTGTGTTTTAAATGGATCCCACATGCACTGTCCTGTTGCCGTAAATGTGAGCTAGAGCGCCAAAAAATTCTATTCATCGACAAATGGAAATTAAACACAGAGAGGGGAGAGAAGTTTTAAGGCACTGGGAAACATGTTCAGTTGTGGTCTTTTGTGTAAACGCGAATGCCCTGTCCTAACAAGGTAAATGCGTAGCGCTTGTTGACAGCACTGTTTATTTCAGATACGCTGTGAAACTGACTGCGATGTGAGACAAAAGGCAGAACGTGGCACAGACGTCGCGACAAACAGGAGCTTGATTCCTGCCGCGCCACCCTCACTATTCACGGCGCTGTAAAAAGCCTTTGGATGAAAGGAGCCAGCAACGGGCCTTCTGTTATAATAAAGTGAGATCAAATAAACGGAGGGATGGAAGAATTGCTCTGGGATCACACGTGTTTGGTTAACGCCAAACAGATGTAGGCATACTGTATGATTACTACATCATAGCATGGATTGTATACCCACTCAGACAGGAAAGCGGTGGCAGCTGTTAGCCATCAACAAGAAGGCATAGGCAGGCCTTAACTATAGGCTGCAGCCGTGCCTACTCAAACACACATGAACGCATGCACGTGTTTGCAAATGTACACGCTAAGCAGCCGGATGCACACTCACAGGGGGGAGCGTGGGGAGGCCCGAACACACACACACACACACACACACACACACACACACACACACACACACACACACACACACACACACACACGAGTCTCTTTTATCTAGTTAATCTAAAGTTTAACGTCAGGGCCCACCGTACGCCTACCGCCATCTTAAAAAGCACAGAGCTTCTCCAGAATAACATAAACATCCTGAAATGATCGCTGCTCTGTGTCATAATTTACTTTTCATAACAGATCCTACTGCCTGGTTATTTAAAGGCTATGGGTGACCCTGAAACCAGAAGTTTCCTCACTCCTCCTCTGTTGTTATTTAAGGAAAACTTCAGTGTTTCCCTTTCTGCTGGGTGACTCCCTCTCTCCCTCCCTCTCTCTCTCTCTCTTGCTGGGTGTGGTTTTGAAGAGGCAAACTTGTGTGAATGATGTGGACTCTCTGTAGTCATAGCTCTGAGTCAGTCCACACCCTTCAACTTAAAGAGGAGTTTTAAGGAGGTGGAGCAAAGCAACCGCTTGGAGCACAGTTTGAGCTCGGACTTGAGCTCGGAGGCTTTTGTGAGCAACAAGTATGCGCGCTGCTGTGACCTGTGTTGACTTTGTGCCGCGCTCTCTGAGCTCTCTGACTTTTGGATCTCTTCGCTCTGAGCATGTCGAGGCTTCAGGGGCTCACTTTTATCTGTCTCCTCTCAAAGACGTGTGTGAGTATGAGAACAAATCTTGCTTGCTTCTCTAAAGTTTTGGAGCTGAGTGAAGTTTGTATGTGGCAGCGCATACAAAGGTGAAAATGGAAGAGGTGAAGGAGCAGGGGGGCCCTTCATGATGAACATGCATTACTTTAAAAAAACAAAACAAAAAAAACAACATCCACAGAGGAATTGCAGCACTTGCAAGACTGCCATATGTGACAAATGCTCAGTTATAAAAGTTTTACAACCAAGGTTTTAAAATTGGAAAATGTATTTATTGATTGGCTTATTTATTTGTTTCTTTATTTCCTGGGAATCCCTTTAAACAAGTGCATGTTTAAAGAATTATTTAGTTATTTTGTCTTGTGGTTGCTAATTTCTTCAGAAAGGTCAGGTCAGGAGTGTCTGTGAGGAAAGTGATAAAAAGAGACGGCGCGGTAGAGGATTAGTGAGGCGGCAAACTTATAAAATGTGTTACAAGAACAGTACAAAACTGTCAATTTAAATCTCATAAAAGTTTTTTATTTTTTTATTTTATTAGGATAATTTGCAGATTGTTCAGATTCAGACGAGTGGTTAAAGTTAAGGTGAAGGAATGAACCCGAGTAAGCGTAAAAGCGAGGCCCGTTCTGCTGGCTGAAGATTAGAAGGTTAATATTACTCACTCGCTCACACTTGTGTGTAAATGGCCGGCTATTCAGCTGTTTTCCCTTTTATAAGCTGCTAAACATATTTGTTTACATTGAGGCTTTTTTTTGGGGTGAAGTTTCCATATGTTTACAAATATAAATGGATCCTCAATTCATCATTTCTTCAGCCTGCCTCAGCTCTCCTCACCAACTCAACTCATTGCTCCAAAGCTACAAATCGCTTTTCGTTGGGATTTCTTTCGCTGTTTTGACTGTTTCATGTTTAACTGTATAACTGATAACGAGTCAACAAGTTTTTTCAAAGGTGATCTGAATCACTCTGAATGTGGTGACGGACGTATAACAAAGAGAACATAAAGCTCAGGCCACGTGGCTTCTCTTCACTCTTTTCTTTTTCTCCCTCGCTCTTCTCAGTCTCTCTTCCTTCCTTCTCTCCATACGTTAAAAGTTGGCACAGATGGAGGAAGTAGCCGGGCTTTTCCACCTTACATCACTTTGCAGTTGCGCGCGCACACACACACACACACACACACACACACACACACAGGCCACAACTCACTGCGTACTCGAGTGGCTTTACCAGTCTGTCTGGGTTTCCTCAGCGAGCAGTAAAATCTAACTGATATTGTCCAGAAAACTACGGCAAAACATATCAAACTCTGACTTGAGAAGAAAAAAAAGCGAAGAAAAACACCTGCCTCAGTCTGTGTCAGAGGGAGGTGTTGAAATTGTCCAGAGTTAGTTTAACTTCTCATTAAGAAAAAAGAAAAAAAGCGGGAGCACTGAACAAAGCGCTGCTTAGAGCAGTAGCATGTCACCGTGACAAACTGCTGTTGACATGAAAATACAAAATGAGTCAGTACTTTAAGCATCTGCAGCTATTTTTGGAGTCATTTCGCTTTTAATTTGCATAATATTTCACACATGCTTATTTCTAAAAGTATGAAATGTACTTTTTCCTTGTTTTTACACCAGCGATGATGCATCTGCCTCATAATTGCAGCTGAAACTTATTAAAACAGATACTTTTAAACATCCAAAAATGCCTGCTGCTGCAGCAGCAGCACACAAAAACAATTTGATGATATTTTAATTTGCAAGAAGCAGAGAAAATTACAGGAAAACGCTCAAACTGCAGCAGTGCCATAAAACTGCTTTACATCAGCACCAGATCGAATAAAACACACATCAGAGCAGAGTGCGCTGTGACAGTGTCCAGGCCTCGCTGATTGAAATTTATTGGTCTGATATTTCACGTGCACAGTGGAAGCCTGGATAACACCCTCGAATGAAGCTGTTTTTTTAGTATTTAGTATTTAGATTTTAGTATTTATCTATAATAAACTCCCCAAATTTGGGAACATGCTGTTATAAAGCTAAAAGATCATCCAGGATTTAACACATGTGAGGAAAAAGAAGCTCGACAGGGTGCTTTAGAAGAAGGGGAGGGAGACTACAGAGCTGTTTTGACACAGGCTGGATGAAGTGGCAGACAGAAAGAAAGTTGGAAGTCAGAGATCGGAGACTGGAAGTGTAGAATAGCAAGGAAAAAAATGGAGGAAAACAAAGATGAAAGGCTAATACGAGGCAGCGTTGGAAGAGCGTGAGGGGATTTGTTCTCCTCAGTCTTGTTTACAGGAAGTTCTTTTAAAAGTTCCACAGATGGCTGCATTCACAGAAAGACTCTTTTATTGCATTTTTCCAAGGCCCATAAACTCCCTATACCTTCGTGGGAAACTATGATTGATGCTGCTGCTTGGCTCGAGGATGGTCTTGACTGGTCTTGCAGGTTGACTGTGGATTTCTGTCAGCATTGTTTTAAGGTCAGAGCTTTCGAGAGGTTTTAATCTTCTCGTCAATTAACACGTCGTAACAGAGCGAACACACAACTACCGATGACGCCTAACAACATGTTTAAGTTCTAGTTCGCGAAGATGGGCCTGAACATAGCTTCACCTCACAGCAATTAAGCATCTGGCATCGTTTATTAATTAAAACGTACTGTTTTGTTCAAATGGTTAAAACTATAAACTAAATTATGGATGTAAAAATCTAAAAAAGTAAAACAAACGTTTTGGTCCTTTTCAAGTTTAATAGTAACCAGAATCGAGTAACGTCGCTGACGGACTTTGAAGTCCTTCATCAGATTGCACTCATGTGAAAATTAATAGAAAGGAATAAAAACATTAATAAAGAAGAAGATGGCAAGAAGGAAAAAGAGAAAGGAAAAAATCTCAGTCATTGTCAGTCTACAAATTATCAGCTTCTAAACAGCCAGAGAAATTTGATAATGTATATAGATTGTAATTTAATTATTTAAGGATGCATTCAGCATTCATCATTCATTCAAAAATAAACACAGATCAAATCAATACTGCTGCCTCTGCACCTTTAAGCTTGCAGTCACAGAAGAAACTAAGTATTCCTGTACATGCTTTATTCTGCAGTATCGCAGGTCTTCACAAGTTAAAGGGTCTGTTTAGTTCCAAGTGCCCAGAGCAGTAATTTGGTAACTTGGAGGTCCCTCTGAGGCCTCAAGTCCACAGAGGGCTCCAAAACCTTGCACTGCCCTGCTGGCAGCTTGGGAGGTAAATAAAGTTAAGCACTCTTTAAAGGCTTCTTAGCCTCCGGATTTTCTGCGACGTTGGTCTGTAAGAGATTTAGTGGGCACGGCATTTCTGCAGAAGTGATTTGGCTGCTGTGGCCAAACCTCAACCTAATTATTTTGTGTTGATTTATTTTACAGGCAAATGTAAACCATCTTATGACTTGTAATTATCCTTATTTTGCAGATTTTGTTTTCTCAATTTTTTATTTACTTTTTTTTTTTTTTTTTTTTTACACATGTGTCGACAATTCAGACTTCTATGTGGAAAAAACATATTCAGGTTATATTCGAACGTGAAAGTCTTCAGATGACTACCAGAGGAGCTGTTGAACATGCATTCAATTATAAAATAATTATGTCCTGGTTTCTCTCATCTTTTGAGCTAAATTACTACTAATAAGCACAGGGAAGAAAAACTTTTTCCCCGCCTGCAAAACATAAAAGACCAAAGGAAACGTCTAGGTATTTTATTCTACTGAGTTCTATAATTGCCACAAAGTTGTTGCTTTGACAAAGACAGATAAAAGTAGCCCATAAAGGGTGGAGTGATTGGCTAAAAGAAATAGGTAGATTATTGAAAATAGCTTTAGGCTATTCATATGAAAATGTCAAGCAAACATAAAGTGGAACCACTGAATGTCATATAAGAGAGCCTTTAAACCCAGAGTTCAATCTGACCTTCTCTCTATATAATACATAAAATATCGCTCCAAACAACACTACTTTAGGTTATTTTAACCAAAAAAAAAAACCCACTCTGTGCTGTGTGTGGGCTCCTGGCTCTGAGTATTACAAGTGCAACAGCACAAATCTGCTGTGAAAAGGCAGCTAAAGGACATCTGAAGTTAAACCCCTCAATCTCTGAAGCTATTTAGTCTTGTTAAAGTTCTTGCTGTCTACACACACGTCATGTCTCCTCAGTCTGACTTTCCTCTTTTCTGTCTCAGCCTCCCTTTCTGTTCTGCCACTCTATCCCTCTTCCTGCCCGCCTCTCTTCGCGCCATCACGAGCATAAAGCCAACTGCACTGCAGGCTCAGGAAACCCCTCCTATAGATTTGCAAAAAACGCAGTGCCCACTTTGTCCACATGGGCACTTGTGGCACTGGAATTAAGATACCTTAAGATGTTGACAAGTGAATGACTTTGAACCTTTGAACATTATGACTAAAGTGCCAGAAACTGATGATCTAAGTGTCCGGCAGGTGCTGTTATTTTTTTCTTTGGTGTGGGATACTGAACGCTTCAGGTCAAACTGGGATAAATCAACCATGCACAAGCCTCAGACAGACCCCAACCAATCATGTGTGCCCTTGGCCTGCTCCCAGAAAAAACGTGTCTAGCCAAAATACAGCACAGCTGAGGCTGTTAAAGTCACGGGGTAATCACAAGAGGAACGGCTCTGGCTAGTAGCTCTCCAGAGAGCGAAGGTAAGGTGAGAGGAGCAGAAATTGTTGAGCAGTCAGCGAGGGCTCCCATATATGAGGTCCAGCTATGTGTTGAGTGTTTGGTTAATGCATCCCCAGATTGAGGTGGCAGCCAGGAAATTGATGCGCTGTCAGCATAGCCATAGCAGCACTCTGTTTTTCAAGCATACTTTTCCACCAGATAAAAGGAGGGTGAGAAAAAGCAATTTTCTGCAAACTTTATTCCTGTCATTCTAAAGAACATGCCGGCACTCGTGGATATAGCGCTTCAGTTCTGCAAAGGCAGCACAGCAGATGAGCTTCGAGCCTGGCTGCAAGCACTGTGCTATTATGAGCACTCTAAGTGGAAAGAAAAACGTTTAGTGCAGCGGCTCAAAAAGTGATTTTAATTGTCACGAGATGTCTTCCTTCAATCCGTGACGCCATTTCCACTCTTGATTGGTCAAAAATCAGGAGCACCTCTCAGTATTATATACATACAGTGAAGACCTGCACGTAACTGTTAACCTCATTCATTTATCGTCACATCTTCTGTGATTTTCATTTAGAAACAAACAGTCAAACGTGTTGCAATGAGCAGCATTTGCCAGTCGCTGCTCAGTTGTGAAAGATTGAAGTGTGGAAAATGGGAAAGAACAAAAAAAAAGGAGTGTGAAGTCTGAGTGGAGGGCATTAGTCATCTACGTTCCTCCAACTGTTATTGAGTAGCTCAGGCGGTCTGGAGCTCGGCCAGGCCAATTGTTGCTCATTTAGCTGTCAAACACCCATAGCCCAGGGGCAGCCACAGGCAAGGAGTGGACAAGTTTTATGCTGGTTGAAATGTTAGACTCTGTTTCCATGTTGTCATGTGAGTTTGTCTTTGGAGACATGTGATGAACCCCTTTGAAGTACAAATCAGGGTTAATTTTAATCTTTCCTTCTTTTTTTTAATGCTCCACATCCTGTGTCTAACTTTAGCAGTGTCAGTTTCTGCTAATTTGGTGCTCCCAAACAAAATCTGATAAAACCCTCACATAGGGTCTCGTCTAACAGCCCCTATGTGTGGGTTTGTCACTCCTGCCATCATTAATTCAGCGGCTCTGCATGAGGGCACCTCACTGTCTGGATATATACATCTATAGGCTGGTGTCTGACAGCTGGAGAGCGTGTGAGGGAGATGGAAATGTGGATGGAGAAAGGCAGACAGCACCAAGCTATCGAGTTACCGCGACTGACTGTCAAAGCTGAGCCCAGGAACAGACTAGCTCTGGGCTGTTACTGTCAGCGAGCTGTGAATCCAGACAAACACAACAGGAGACGCAAACGTTTGAGACAGAGTAGAGACCCAAAATAAGACAACTATTAGCACAAACATAAAGCAATTAAACAACTAGAAAAAAAGCTTTAGGACAGCAGTGACGTATTATCACCTCAGTGAAAAGCTGGTCGCTTGTGGACATTTCATGTGCCGGTTGCCTAGGAAACCCTCTAACGTATTTACTACCAGGTCACCTTATTCACTGTAATCTCAGGTTCACGTCTTCAATGTCCACCAGCTTCGTGTAGTCACTTGAAGTCACTTGATTCCCGCTTTATGATCTCTGGTCACCTTTGGTCGTCCATGCAGCCTTAGCAATTATTTGCCAAGCAGCCCCTGTTAGCTCTGTTTTGGTCGCCATCAACTGCTGAGGCAGCTAAATGCTGTCCTCTTATTTCCCAAGGGGTCACCACAACAGATGCATCCACATGTTTTGATTTGGCACAGATGCCTTCCTGATACAACGCTCTCATTTATCCAGGCTTGTGACCCCCCCGAGGTCGAGTTTGTGTCTCCTCCTAGAACTGAAACAGGGGTTTTGACTTTGACACCATGGAGCCTGTGTGTTGCATGGAAAATAGTAACTGCTAGTGATTAAATTGCTATACAGGAGTTTTTAGACCCCTTTTTTGGTATTTTTCATGTATTCATTTAACTTTTGGCTGAAAATTGATGGCAATTGCACACAATTAGTTGATACAAATTGTTGTAAAACATTGCCACATTGAGCAACTATTGTATTTTAATCCACTCAAAATATAGAAATATTGATTGCATCAGCTTTAGCACTTAAAAGATTTTTCGAACTTGTAGGTCAATGTGCTCATTCTGGTGTGTTATAGCTGCGTTCACACACATCCGGGCTCTACACATTTTAAAAGAAAACTCATTTTTTTAACACGTTTGTATTAACAGTTCCAGAAGTTATGGCTAGCAGGCGCAGAAACATTTAACTGAGAATATCAGTGTCGAACAGACAGGAAGGCTGTTGTTTACTCTGGGTTGGTTATTCATATTTCCTCTTCTATCAAACACTGTGTTGAGATAAATATTTGGAAAAGCCAGCCACATGCGCCCCATTTACTCCTGTTTCTTGGATGCAAAATCAGGAAGCAGTTTTCCCAGTAGTCAGGTCACATTTTCTGCCTTCTCATGTTCTCCGGTACCTGGAGAAAAGGCTCTTATTTTAATTTTAATACTTAATCAAGAATACAGGCCACCAGGAAAGTTTTTCATGTTTCAGAGAAAAGTTGCCTAATTGCATATGTTGCAGGACATTTGTAGAGACAGATCAATCTTGACAATAGAGACAATCTTGTCAGTCAAAAGCAAACGATCGCATTGTAAGAGAGAACCTAAAGGCAAAGTTGCACAACACATATTATGGATTTTTCTTATGGGTGTGGTCTGTCGCCAAAATACTGAGTAATGAGATAATAAAGATACAAAGTATATAGCAATGTAGAATGACTACTGAGTGCTCATGTAAAAAGTATTTATGGTAAAGTAATAATGTCATTAAAGGAGAATAATGATGGTTTAAAACGTCAGCATGTTGACAGACACCTTATCTGGGATGTTTCAATCACAGAGAGACAAGCTTTAACGATTCACAAAGGCTACAATAACTAAAACGGGCCATTGTCATAGAAATGGAAATGACACGTTTCAAAATAAAATACTTTCATGGGTGAAACATCTCGTCTGGTGTGGCAAATGAGCAGATACTGTTTTATTTTGGAATTGACTATGTTTTATGGAAAAATGATTACTCTGTGTTCGTATGCCTGTATACGAGCTGTATGCCTGTCACTTTCATAGTGTGTTGTGTTCCTGCTGTTTGTTTCCAGTCTTTTCATAGTCGTGTAGCTAGCCCTAATCAAAGCCAAGTCCTTTTCTTCACTCTCGAGGGCTTGCTGTTCTCATCCTGCATACTCCAAACCTAACAGAAATCCAGTGTTTATCATTTGTAACATGCAATGTATGCCAGAAGCATACTGTGGCTATTCTGTAGGCTTGGGTGATTGCTGTATGTGAGAGCGTAGCAATATAATCAGCACAGTCCTGCTCAGCTCCAAACACACTCGCACACACTCCGTGACCCACCTGTGCGAGTTCCTACAATAACCCGGAGCCTATAGATTTAAAATGCAGATCTGTTTGTCCAGGTGCGTCAGTGAAAGAAAACTCTATTGACCCCCCCACACACCACGCAACACAAGCATAACATGTGGGTGTGCATGTGTTACCATTTAAAAGTGTGTCCCATAATGACATAGTGATGAAGGGGTAAATCTACTCTGCCGTGCTGATGTGTACTCAGATAGACACCTGCAGTCTGTGCCCTTTTTTCCTTTTTCTCTCTGGCCTCACCTGCAACCTTCTCTTCTCCACCATGACTTACATCTTTTTTTTTTCTTTTTTTTTTTAAATTGTACCGTCTCCCTCCTCAGCTTCTGTCTTCACAAACAGGATACTGAATGGTTGGTTTTGCTGGAGGGATTCCTGGCAGAGTGATTTGGTTGTGATGTAATGTAAATCACATTGCCAGGGATTTCCAACCAGCTACAGCTGAAACCCACGTCTCCAACGCCTGACGGCTGCTTGGCAACATCAACGTTAGCACAGCCCGCTGCTCTAAATACTTTGACGCATCCTCTCGGTTCGAAAAAAATGAATCAATCTTATGTTTTAAAGGTCCCATTTGCTAAGATGCTGTTAAACTGTGTAAAGTAATCCATACAAAAAATGTTCTAAACCAAATTTAGTGCTAAATTTGAGATAATCTCAGTGGATATTTGTGATTCGGCCTTTTTTTCAGTTTGTCATCGAAAAGAACAGTTTGCTACCTATTCTCCCAAAGTGTAGGTTGTGGTTAGGGTTAGCACAGTTAGCTAAGGTGAAAGCATGGTTAGTCTGGTTCATTTTAGAGGTAAAAACCAACATAAGAGCGCCTATAAAGCTTATTAAAGTGCAAGAGAAAAAAACGTTTTGTGGTCAATGGTATATATGGCCCAGGCTAACATTTGGCCCCTAACTAATTTAATTAATTATTGAACAATAAGTTTTTTATACTTTGCTGTTTTTCATGTGTTCATTTGTATGTGTCAGTTACAAAGTTATGAGAATTTGTCTTTGGACAAAGCAAGGCTAGCTGCTAAGCTAAACAGCTGCTTGCGAGAGCTTAGCATTCACTATCTAGATCTTAAAGTCATATTCAGAGCTCCAGAAATGTTAAACGTTTCCCTTAAAAAGTGATCCATGTGTATTCTTGCTCGGGCCCTGCATTACAAAATGTAGATGCAGTGTCCTCCAGACGGCTTCAGCATTAGTTTGGTGGAGGTGAAGGACTTAGCTCGCTCCGTGAACAGTTCAGTGAAGTCCTGTGTTCACAGTGGCTAAGTTCCGCTCCTCTCAAACCTTTCCGGCTCTTTGCTCCCTCTGCCGTAACAGATGTAAGATATCAACAAGTAATCAAGGGTTTGTTTGATTGGTTGTTTTTTTTTTTTTTTAAAGATTATGTTCTGCTAGCATTATATGATGTATAATTCAATATATAATTGATTTTGGGCGTTTAACGTCCTGCTCTCACTGCTGAGAGTGCTTGAGGGTGCATGAGGCACATCCTGTATTGGTTGTGTAACTGACCTGCTGTAGCAGAGAGCACAGTGATTTCCTACCAAACCATTAACATGAAAATAACAAGCTTCTCTTTTACAGTTTGTCAGATGGAGCGACTCAAAGGGTTTCTGCAGTGCACTTCCCTTCTTCTCGTGCTGTCTACATTATACCATCTGTTATGCATGTTATGCAGCAGTCTTTTGTGCGCTCTCTGAGAGGACAAAGATAAGGCTTATGAAAAAAGAAAGATGGGTTAGACGTAGGCAGGAGGGAGGGACGGGTAAGTCTTACTCATACAGGAAGGAAGTACAGGAAATGTCCCATCGGGAAAACAAGCAGCGGCGTAATTGTGAACCCTGGGCTCATTTACTGTCTGGGTGGTCATGAAAGCAAGGTACTGATTTTGTGTGTATCTCTGTGTGTCCGTGCATGTGTGTATTCATGTTTCAAGTAAACACTTCTGTGAACTTGTATGTTGATTACACAGTGCTACTAACACTGTTCTTTGTTTAAATCTGGAGATTTGAGATGGTTTTTAAATGTTTCTCAGCGCCGAACACTGTAGAAGCATCACGGCACTCTCATAGGGGTTATCCTGTGTTTACAGCAGCTATCTCTATCGTTCTTGCTCACCCAATCGCCACACGGTTTAAAATAAGAGCTACGGGAATTCGAAAAATGTTGTTAATGTCGTTAAGAATAATAAAATATGTCTTCAATCCGACTCCGTTTTTATGTATTTTAATATGTTAATGTCTTTTAATGTACAGTGTACTTTTCAACAATAGATTTAGAAGCTTAACATCAGTGCTGGTCTCGGACAAGTCCAAATAAAATTGGTAGTGAAAATTGAATTTATAATGGGAAAAGCCATAATGTATTATTCACCCGTTTAAGTTTATATGTATCTTTAATGTTCAAGCTGTTAAATACTTAAATAATAAGCTTTTAAATACTTATATACCTTGGTAACATAATCTATGAGAATGCAATTTATCTGCAAAATAATAAAGCTTTAAAATAAAGGGTACCAAATATAGTGGAAAAAAACAAAAACAGAATAACATTGAAATACCTCAATTAAGTGCACGCATGTTAAACCTGTACTAGACTAAATGTACTCAGTACACTTGTACTGGTCCTATTCATCCTTTCATCCAATGATGTTGGGCTTTGTAAGATTAGTACTCTACTTCTGTGGCATTGGTGGGGGGCAGTCATGGCACCCTATGCCCTCTTGCAGACACACCACTGCCCCCCCCCCCCTCACTTTCTGATCTTAGGCTGTAATAATATATATAACTGAAATGGTGGTAAAGACTAACCAAATCAAAGTCAAGTCAAATTCAGTTAAATGTACCATATGTACAGATCAGACACAGGAATTTGAAATTGCATTGCTCCCACAGCCCTCAGTGTACAGAAATCAAGAGGTGCAGAGCTAAAAATGTGGTGCACGGCAGCAGTTGTGACATCACTTTTGGCACGGTCTGTAGTTCAGTAGTTCAATTTACTCAGGACTGAGATTGTGAACCAAAAATCAAAAAACATTTCACTGAGCAATAAAAAATAGTCCCTAACTCTATGTCTTTTCCTTGCTATCTAAAGCTTACATGGAAATTTGTTTCTTATTAAAATCCTAAGCGTTCAATGAATTTTAATACTGTTTGTAGAACTAAATGTGGCTTCTACTGAGCCCTTTAAATGTCCTTTTTAGTGATGTAGGGGCACAAGTTTCAAATAATACATGACAAGATATAACATAAGACATACACACGAGGAAATATTCTTCTGTAATCTTCAGGAGGTTTTGCTTTAAATCGACTTTTTAAAGCCTCTTTTTTTTTTTTTATCTGTCTGTTTTTATGTTACCTTACCTGTATACCTGTTGTTTGCTTCCCCTTGTGGTGAAAGCAGGGTGGTGCGGGTGCCTGGGCTCAATCTCCTGTGCCTACTGAGCTGATAACAGTTAGATATTAACAAGCACTGGCTCAGTTCAGCAGGAACCGGAGTTAGGCCCTCTAGAAACATCGAATCATCGAGCTGCAGTCTGAACCATCTGTCTAATTACAACAGCACACGGCAGCAATCTACATGTTCAATTAGCGTTTCCTATATACTGTACTACATATGTAGCATTATAGCTGGCTTGCCTCCAACAGTAGTTGTGGGATTTTTTTTCTTTCCTCCTCTAAAGGTCCATTAGACTTTTCCCACAAATGCTCATCAAGGCCAATCTCCAAGAAAAAGCCAGAGTGCAATCATCTGTTAATGAGAGCAGAGGAAGCACAGACCCACACATCCTCTCTTAATTTAACTCTCGCAGTGTAAAGCTCGTGATGGAGGAAATCTGCTTCTGTTGGTTTGGTATTACTAAAACATCACAGGAGCAGAGTTTTTCCAGCTGTATTCAACACTTCTTAAGGTCCCAGGAAAATTCCTTTGGATGCGATTTAAGCCAAGCCGTGTATTTCAACAACTATTTGACTTGCCTTCAATTAGCTCCTTTTCGCTCATAAATCTGTGAAACAGACAGTTGCAAGTTGGCTACATTAGCAAAGAAGTCCTTAAAAATTACAACCTTCTCACAAAAAAAGTAAAAGAGTACTTTCTACTTATTTTATTAAACCTGTTAAATACAGCTAATGCGATAATAAAGATTAAACCCAGGTCAGGCTGTGGCAGAGCGTCTGGCAGAATAAGTAATACTGTTGTTACTTTTGATATAAGCACATTTTGCTGGTTTCAGGGAAATTTCCTAACTAGTTTATAAGTGATTACAGGAGGTTGCTGGTAGTGCTAGGTGAAACTGGTCACAAAGAGGTATACAGTGTTGCACCGAAAAACCTCCTCATGATGGCTCTGGTTGCTAGCAGATTGCCATGGTTACCTGTAGTTTGTATGGAAGACGCCAGCTTGCCTGCGCTCGCCAACTACTTGTGAAAAGGAAACAGAGAACATTCGCCTTCAAAGTAAATCCTTCATGCAAACGTTTGACAATTACTTGCTGACCAGTTGTGAAACCAGAAATGAAGGATTACTTTCAGATTAAGGGACCCAATATACCTGCCTTATCACTGTGTACCATTAATACCAGCAGTTTGGACACGAGTACCTGCTGCAGCATTCTCCTGAAGAAGGTCGTCACTCAGACGAAACCTCCACTTCAACGCTGCTGTAGAAGAGGTCAAAATGGGAGGCAAAGAGGTTTTTTCTTTTAGGGTTTTTTTTGAGAAAGTCAAATTTTTATATTGTTGCAACATTTCCCTCTGTATAATCTGTGAACCTCTGAGCCTCTGTATATCATTATTTCTCTGTATGTTCTGTATCAATAAAATGGTGGTAAAAAAACCAACACAATCATGCAGTCGTATTTTCAACCTATCTGCAGTGACAGCAGCATAATGCATCAGGCTACTAAAAGGGAGAAGTGCATGACTGGTTAAAACAACATCAAAGTGGCGGCTTGCATCAGTGGATGTTACATCATCTCATCGCTACAAACAAACAAAAATGTCAAGCATAATAGTCCCGTGCGATTCTACAAAAAGTTGCTCAACTTTACCAAACTACTGTAAATCAAAAATACAGCAACTTTACTGTAAATACAAATTACATGAAAATACTGGGAATTCCAGTTACAACAATTTATCTTATGTCACTAAATTTATGTCATTGCACTTACAAGTAAATTCAATTACAGCAGAATTTTTTTCTCCAAAAGAGGTTTTCAAAGTAAAGTTACTCTTATTGTAGATTACTGGCATCCAGGTGAGTGAGTTAATGCAGAATTTACAGCAACTTATCTTAAAATTAGTTTTTTCTGGTGTAACAATTGCTTTACTGTGAACTTGGCACTCTGAAAAGTGGTAAACACCAGAAAGGTGCTACTGTTTGACTGCTGCTGCCTCTCAGTGACAAAGTGCCGCTTCTCCAACAGTTTCTCCAGATTACTGATGACAGTAATGTGAATCCCAAGTTCACTGTCAGACTGCGTTTTCCAAAGTTTGTTCGTGCACTTGCAAAAACAAGAAATATATAATATATCATATATTTTGCTATCATGTCTACGTTCTTTAATTTCTTGCTGTAAACATGTATTTTCTTTCTCTAAACAAATAGTTAGAGAAATAACATGAAATAAAGCAGAACAGCGAAGTAGCTTTGAAAAAAAACCCCAAAACACTGGTTGTTTGATTTATTATTTATAAATCAATCACCGTGTGTGCAGCGATGGTGAGCAAAACTCGGCTAGAGATTGCTTCCCTTCCCTTAAATCCTGTACTTTGTTGTTTTTCTTAGAACAAGATATTTTACCATTATGCTGGGGCCTAAAAGGATATTTTGAAGTGCTGACGTTTCTGGTGTTGTACCTTAAGTACGAAGTTACACAGAGGAGGTGATATGAGGGATTTTTAGCTTCTCATCGTCATTCTTTTCCACTGTCTGGATTCTGCAGCCATGAGTCAGGTACCTGTTTCTGTTTGACATCTGGCCTGTTGTATCTGCACACAAGAGCCCACATTAACACAGGCACTTTTATACACAACCTTATCCACACAAACTCTTACATAATGTTTAATTTTACACAGGTGTACACACTCCCATAGGCTCAAACCGCTAAAAGAAGAACATTCACACTAGTCATGTACACATCAGGCCTAATTTTTGCTCTGACTTTGCAGCGTCACAAAACTAATGCACCATCAGTGTGCCCTCCTGTATTTCTTCTATGTTAAAGAAAACACAGCTGTAACGTTATACTGAAGATTGCGTGACAATGGATCATCTTCCCTATCTGGGAGAAACCACAGCAACAGCTGTGTGCGTGTGTAAATGTGCGTTTATGTTCTGTACCGTCTGCGTTCAATATGAAAATGAATCATCTGAAAGTGTGTGTCACGCTTGTTTGTGACAGCCCCAAACCCCAAACCCAGAACGAGGGCTCACATTTCAGTAATTAAAATCGTCTCATACACCATCAGGCTGGACACTTTAATCCTGCCTTTCAAAAGCTATTTCACATGTGAGGCCACAAATAGAAAGGAAACATATAACATGCTGTTTTTAGATTTAACAAATTGGAATCCGGAGAAAGTTTGGGAGACACGGGCTATCCTGAAGCAGTCTTTCCATTTAGATCGAAATCGTTAACTAAATCATCTGTCACAAGACGGAGGCCTTCAGTTTATTGTGTGAGAATGGAGAAACTTAAAATAGATCCTTTGAAATTAATCAGATTTAAGAAAAAAGCAGTTCTGTGTGTTTTGCACATTTTTAAATACTTTATCTTGTGAGTCAGACAAGAAGAGAAATGAGGAAAATAAAATGTTGGCTGAGGAAATTTAAGGTTCCTTAACTGGCTCCAGTGTGAAATGTAGACTTTACAGAGACAGAATCTCTGACCTGTGTTTGTGTATGTGAAGTTTCGCTTTCTCGCTCTGTTAGCTGAAATCTGCTTTGACCTGTGGATGTTTACTTGTTAGAGTCTGCATCTTTGAATTAAAGTTCATGTTTAGCTTCTATCGTCAAAACAGTGTGTGCACGTAACTGCTATACAAGCAGATTTAAGCTCCACTGACATTACTGCGGTGGCGGCGTGGAACGAAAATGGTTTATACTGACAGGGGAAGAAAAGATGTTTACTCCAACAGATAAAGGTTGTCAGTGTGAATGTTGAAATTGTTCCGTCTCAGCACACATCTGAAGCTGGTTATGATACAGGCTGTGAGACAAAATCAACTTTAACATACCACTCTGTCCAACTTCCACAGTATAGATGTGAAAGTCTTGTGTGAAGCTGGAAACTGAACATACAATTACTTGGTGGTAGAATTACGGATCAGCCATATGATTAAAACCACTGACTGGTGTCATGAAGAACACTGAGTATTTCATTACAATGCAGCGTCTTGCAGGGAGATCTAGGATCCTGGCATCATCTAAATGCTACTCTGACATAGAAAGACGCAATCTTGCAGACTCCTATGGCAATGGCTCTCTCCACTGCAGTGCAAGAACAGATCGGCTACATTAATTCCAAATTCCCCAACTTTCATCATCTGGTGCTGATGCTCCTGGAAAATCCTGATCCAGCAAGACACTCCCAAAAGTCAAGTCCCTATGCTCATCGGTCAGAGCTGCTTTGGCAACACAACAGAGGATCTGTACAACATTAGCCAGCCATTTTATGTACTTATGCTTATTTCATTTTTAATTTAGTAAATGTACTTATTTATTATATAATGATATAATAAAAAGGAAAAAGGAAACATGCAAAAAGTAGAATTTCAACCAGGAAAGCCATCAGGATAGAAGTAGGAAAGCTGGTAACTACTGTAACCATTTGTACTCTCTACACAGAAGCTTTCACTCCATTGATCTACGTTTTGAGCAAAGTGGTCAAAAGATGAATCAAAAGAAAACGTCTCTTTGAGTTGCTGGAACACAGACTCATTCAAATTACCGTCAATCTTGTTGGAGTTCTGCAGATTGGAGAAACTTTTGTTTTATTGTGTTTTGATAACAATATTATATTATTGGTATTATTAGTATTATATTACAATACTTAAAGCTTCTTTTTTCAGCTGTTCTCTTTAGAGGTCGCCTTCAGCATGTCTTTCACTACATCTCTGAACCTCCTCTGTGGTCTTCCTCTTTTCCTCCTACCTGGCATCCCCATCTTCAAAATCCTTTCGCCAGTATATCCACTCGCCCTCTTTTGTACATGCCCAAACCATCTCAGTCTTGTGTCTTTAACTTTGTCTCCAAACTGCTCAAGCTGAGTCACAGCGGTTCACGCTACCATCTTTCCTGAGACTGAAGGATGAGACTAAGTTCACAAAATAGAAAAACCTTTTTTAAAGCCAAAAAGTCACCCGTGACACAATTATTCCGACCCACATGAAGATTTACACTGCATACAGTCATGATGCAAACCTCACCCTGTATCTAACCTTAATATCTACAACCCACTTAGATATTCTTAGAGAAACCTTGGAGGATGTTACTCTTCGTATATTTGTAGATTTTTTACCAAAAGCTTTATTGTGACGATGAATAGGTAGATTTAACAGTTGGAGGTTGGATGGGTGAATTAATAGATGGTTGGATGGATGATTTTTTTCTACGCATTCAAATAAGAAGAAAGAAATTACAATTAAGGAACAAAGCAAACCACAGTGCCGTCATGCTACTGAAAGTTTCAGTACATTAGGATAAAATCAGCTTACCTCACTAATACATCCACCATCTTAGCATTTCCATTTCTTTAAAATTAACAATACAGAGATTTTGTGTAACACAGCCATACATTAAAGTGAGGAAATCTCTTAATCAGTTATAAGGTTAAGCAGAGTGTTTTGTTCTCAGTCTGGTTGTAAGGAGGTTAAAGGCCTACCAGGCCAAAAGGGTGGTGTTATTTAGACTCCTTGGTGTGTCCAACAGATTGACAGGGAACATGATAAGATGTATGCCGGTGTAATTAAGTGAGGAGGAGTTTAAAACTTGGGATTTTAACAAATATAGTCATTGTTTACAAAGTGGTCAGAAAGTTGAACCATTATGTTCACAGAACATGGACTTGGTGACGAGTCAACCGCAACACAGAGTTCGAAAGCACACCTCCTGCACTCTCATCCAAACACAGCTATCCCACAGCGCTGTGTGTTGAGCTCAAAGCTCCGCATACTGTTTACCTATGACAGTTTCCCCATCTGCACCTTGAGCTCCACAGCTAAGTTCAATCATTGTCCTCATTTCTAATGACGGTGAAAATACCTACAAGCTGAAAGTGGATTATCTGATGGAGTCATTGTTATTGACTTCAGGGAGTTTACTATTAGGAACATCCCCATAGTCAATCAAGACACCCTGCCTGAGTTTGAATCCAGCACCCTCTTGCTATGAGCCAGCATTGCTAAAAACTGAGCCCGTCATGCTTTACCCTCGACAGCAGGCCTGGTCGCCACCACAAAGAGAAATATGTACTGCGAAACTATCACAGGCAAAATACCCAACGTGAGAAATTATATTTCACCAGCATCAATCAGCAGCATGAAAACACATTATTGCAGTAGTCAAAAGTAAAAAGAAAAAAAAAATCACCATTAATAGCAGCGCACATACTGCACAGTTGACAACATAAATAAGCAAGCAGACAGACGCCACGACATCATGCTTAAGCATATATGGAGAGCCATAAAAGAGAAACAGATACTCATAATTCATAGCTTACTGGCATGGGACCACAGAGGGAGTGACTGAACCAGAGTCACGGTATCAATTCCCAAATGCCGTGTTTGCACAAAACGCACTTATTTTGTGATCTGAAGCAGTTATTACCAAAGAATAAGTCTTTTTTTTTTTTAAAGAGGGTGAAAGCATCTACAAGCAACTGCATATTTCGGGGCCCACAGTTTCTATGACCTAGTATTAGTAGCAGAGAAGGCAGCACAAACCCAAGCACTACATGTGTCACATTGAAACAATTACAAATAAAAAAATAGATCTACCTTAATTTAATCTTGCTGATCTTCTCTTCAAGCTCATCTCTTTGAGCTTGCCTGCAATGCTTCCAGCTCTGCTGCTACTTGTAGATCACTACCAGGAAGTCCTGTCCCTACATCTGTGTTCTGTAATGCATCTCGGTTCTTCCCCTCTGTTTTAAAACAATCTCTCTTTAATTTAAATTTTAGAATAATGTATAATGTTTGCAAGTAGCCGAATCTTAAAAGTTGTGACACATGCATGTTGCCTCACCTTCAGATCTGGATAAGAAAGACTGGAAGTTTGGTCTCTCGGGTCTCATCATCAGTGATTTATTTTATTTTATTATTTTCTCATGCGAGGACATTCATGTTTTTCGCATTTTATTGTAATGCTGACAGATTAATATAAAATAATTTCATCATAGGGTGCATTTGATTTACAATGTTGGCCCAAGACTAGAAAGAGAAAGTGTTTCCAAACTCTTCAAATATGGTGACAGAAGAGTGTGCATGTGCTATGTAATTTATTATGTGCACACAATCAGAGACCAGCAGTGTTCCACTGTGTGTTTGAGATCATTGTCATGATGAAATATTAAGCTATCTACATGGTGTTGCATGGAGGATCAACATCTGATGGCACATTTCTTGTTCATAACTGTTTGAGGACACACTGCACACTATACCAAAATATACAAGTTATCAGCTCGTATATCTTTCAGGAAGAATCTTGTTGACACAAACATACGGTTTTAATTTGAGATGCCTCTCAAATTGTGTTATTTTCATTTTTTGTCAATTTCAACAATAGAAATGGGAACTCTCTTTTTTTTCGCAACAGACTGCTCGCAACAAAGTGCCTAAATACAAAAATTTAAATTGGTTCTTTATTAAGTTGTGTGTTATGTGTAGACACAACATTGCTCCACCTCTTGAGTTAGGCAGTTTTTATGCTTGAGTGATTGATAGAAACAGCAGCCAGTGTCCAAATAAAAAGAAAGACCCCCAGAAAGCTTGGAGAACTATTGCTCTAGACCACTTTTTAAAATGACAACAAAGTCTGGTTCCTTGGAAGCAACATATAAAGAAATGAGGGGTGGCTCATGACTGCCGCACAGAGGTATAGTTTATATTTACAAAGCTGTATTTTCTTGATCAAAACTCTCAGAAGATCCAAATAGTCTGTTGATGCATTTCTTATTTTCTTGTCTCCCTCCTGTCTTTATTTAAAAGCACAATTCTTGATGCAAGAGAGCCAAAACACATAAAGCTACCATTTACTTGTTACACTGCACAAATGCTTTGCTGCAAGGATATGAATACATCTCCCAAACAATGTGTTTCATTATTAAAGCGAGCTTGCAAGTTAAGAACTGTGAAGCTTATTTGCCACCTTTAAGCAAGTCTCCTCCACATAACAAACCGCCGTCCCCCACTGATCCATCAGCCTATTTTTCAGACTCATTTGCAGTCTCATCTGTCTCCTTACTGTCTTACCAGAATCTCTGTCCCTCTGATGGGGTGTGGGTGGGATTAAATATATAATTACAACTGTCTTCACCAAACCATCACATCACCTGGAACTCTTCAGCATGAAAGAGGAATGACTTAACTGTGAGGTCCTTGTGCACAGCTGAGCTTCCCAGAGACTGAGAAAAAAAAAAGATCAATCTGTGAATCAAGACCTATGTGGAGAGGTTCATAACTCTCAATACCTCTGTGGTTTGGTATAATGATCACAGTACTGCTGTTAATGCGCTCCACTATCCAAGCCGAGCGAGGTGCAGGGAGTTGTGCTATAATTGGTCCCTTTACGCTACTAGACTCCAGCAAGAGTTCACAATGTCACAGTGTTGTTACAGAACACAGTTCATTTGCTGACATTAGCATGGGCGATCTGCTGTTTGCTGATGTTTTTTATCACCTATCTGTTTCAGCTGGTGGCTCTCAGGTAAAAGACGATTAGCTGCATAAAGGGGAATAAATTGTGTTCAGGATCTCGTTGAATTTTGTGATCATTAGGAGCACCAACAGATTATATGCCACCAGGTTCATAAAGCAAACTTGGTGGTAAACATGTAGATCACAAATATACTTTAAGTTTCTGATCACCGGATATATTTAAGTCTAAAATTCCCCATATCATCGTTAGATATTTGACTTTTGATCTTGCTAGTTTTGTGTGTTCTGATTAGTGCACAGAGGGCTTATCAGGGGATTTTTCTTGAAAACAGCTACGTGCATTGGCTGAAACAACACTGTGAGAGAGAACAAAAAAATAAATAAATAAAAATGCAAATCAATTAGAGCCATTTCATCATAAAAACGGTGGGTATAGCAGCTCTCAGGCTTGTGGTGGAAACCAGACTCAAACTGATTCATTCATATTCTTTCACTGATGGACCAACTCTGGGAATTATATTATAACAGATGTGCCAAGCACAGTTCGTCTAACACCTGATACGATTGTTCCAACTATCACCTTCATCTGACTTTTTTCGCTTTTCCTCATTTTCAGTTTTTATTGCTTTATCCATTTTGTAAATATACACACACAATAATCTTCTTTTGGAGCTTGAGCACAGATTGTCACAGATAAAATCTGCAAGTTGGGAGGAAAGCAAAATCTAATTAGAATTCATCTGACATCAAATTTTCTGCAAGTTGTGAACTGCACTGTTTCTGATGGATTATCAACAGCGGAAACTCTAAAGAGGACCAGACGGCGAGAGGAAATGCTAACAGGTAGCAAAGAAGGGGAGAAAAAGAATGATTAGGATAAAGATGCTAATTTTAAGGACTAAAAAAAATGTAGCTGCATATGGGATTAAAACAAATGACTTCATCACCTCAGTGCTGGCAATCAGCAGCACACTTCCCTGCAGACCAGCACACAGAACTGGATGAGGTCCCTATCTGTCTTCGTAGCCTGCAGGGCTACGACTGATTACTGCCTGCACTGCTGATCTATCTCCAAATGCGCATTCGTGCCAACAGCCAAAACAAAGGAAGTGATGTCATTCGTTTTAATCTCAACTACATGTATGGGCCATTTTATACCATGAAAGGCAAGATTTACGTCGTCACTGCAGCTTCTGTACACATCTGCCTTTGTCTTTCTGTCTGTCACCATCTATTTCTATGACTCACAGCAAGTATCCTTCTGGATCACTGTGTAGAACACCTCACTCTTCTATGCTCTTAGTCATATCCGGAGCACATGTCCCCTCCTTACATTATTTATTTATTCACGTTATTCGTTTAGTTTTTTGGTCTTTTACTAATGCTGATATTCTCAATGAGGAAAGTTCATACATTTGATTTCTTGCAAAGAGTTACGTTAGAAAATTAAAGCTTCTGCCTTTACTAAGATGCCAGGAAGTAAGCGTAATGAGTGGAAACAGGGAGAAAGAGCCAAGCTGTGTGAAGGTTGGAGTGTATAAATAAATAAAAACACAAATGATCCCTTATTTCCCTCCCTTTATTTTAAATTATTTATTTTTTATCAACCAGAGGCATCCTATGCTGTCATTGAGAGGGAACTGGTTCTAAATCAGAATAAAGAGGGTGTTCTCAGTCAGCAACTATAGACCAAGCTTTACTTAAGAAGGCATTTCTCTCATCTAAATCTTGAAGGTCATCAAGGAAACATTTTTTAAAAATATCTTACTCAGGAAGCAGTTTGAGTTGTGCATTAAAGTAAATTACACTTTTTCCACAGTTTCCCATTATACCCAAAGTTACTCTAAAATAGCCTCAGAGTTCAATGTTTTTCCACGCCATTGCATGCCTGTTTGCAACCTTCCTTTGCTTGTTCATAAATATATTGAGGAGCTGTCAGACTTACAGTGAATGTAATCTAAAGTGTTAACGTGAAATGGAAAATTCTTTCTGCTTTCTGAAACCTGTTTTACTTCGATTATATTTCCCTGTAATCTGAGATGACAAGTTTGGTGTTTTGCATTGGTAGTTTTAGCTACTTTCAAAATAAAACACTGGGGGTTGTAACTGTGTTTGGCTGGGAAACACAAGTTTGTAGGGGATGGGCCCACCATCATTTGAGAACCATTTGACAACATCAAAATATAAGAACATACGTGCAAAAGACTTTAACAAGGTGTGCTTTTCTCCCTAAAGCCTTTCAGGGGTTATAAGATATTAGAGAGCACCCTCTAGTGATTTGCTGTTTAAAAATCTAGTTGAAGTTCCTGCCAAATTGACCGCATGTATATCCACTTTTTGAATTGCAGAAAATGGGATGAGAAACCTGCAGAAAGTCATCACTGAACTTTTCAATTAGCTTTACGGCCATCTCAAATGTGAGAAATTCTTCCAGCTCTACAAATCATTTATGTTCTTGCGTGTGAACGCATGCAGTGATTTGGCTAAAGCTATATAACAGTGAATTAAACAAATAGTACCGGGTGTTGGGCGTTTACCTGGGAAATGCAGCTCTGGCCTCCTTTCTTGTTTGTACTTTGGTGCAGCTCCAGTTGTTTTGTTTAATGTGGCCTGTCGGGTGAGTCAGAGGATAGTGAGTAATGATTCAGTCATGCCTGTAATACTAAAAAAAAGAAAAAGAAATTTACACCCACACGCACGGACTACTGTACAAGGTACAAGTTTTGTCTTTTTCATAGTGGGATAAAACCTTTCAGTTATTTGATGTAAAAATAATTTTAAAAAAGGTAAGCACATTTTTATCTCTATACCACCTTTCAAGATAAACATCACAAAGTGCTTCAAAAGAAAATACCAGAGTATAAAAAAAGAGTTAACCAAATGCAAGCGTAAAAGGCTTTTAGCAGTTTTTTAAGACAATAAGAATTGAATAAGAATTTGGTGAATTACAAAACTAAATCAAACCAAACATAGAGGAACTGTCCATGATTTTATGCTTTGTCAGTTTGGTTAAAAAAAATAAAAAAATCAGCAGCACAACCTGACGACCTTGCCAATTAGGAGAGTTTCTGAGGTCAACTGCCCTCACAAAGTCTTGTGCTTGTATTGTAATACCTGTTTGGACTTTCCTAAATATTTCCCCTCATAATGTGCTCCAAACAATAGCCTGACAATTAAAAGGGAAAAAACCCAAGAAACATGCTCCCTGGAACTAATAAAAATGGCAGGCTGCTTAAACTAAAAATATAAGTAAAAACTAACTTCAAACAAGGAAACTCACCCTGGAAAACCTGAAACTAAGCTGAATTGAAGTCAAATCCTCAGGTTACCGACTGGAAACTTAGAGTTGTTACTGAGTCACTTCAAAATCTGAGCTCCCCAAAATTTACCCCAAATTTTGATTTATAGGGGCCGTTTTTTCTTTCTTTTTCCAACTTCTGAGAAAATAAGATATATTTTTGCGTTATTAAGTCAAGTTTTTTTTTTCAGATATTAACCGAAATTTTTCACTTATGGATGGCAAAATATATATATTTTTGTTAGTGGCTGAAACAAGCTTCCACAAATATTTAACTAACTTGCCAACGTGCACATCTCATTTTATTTTGAAAATCGACGACCCGGAAGATTGCTTTCTTCTTCTGGTGACCTCCTGGGAAGTCCTCATCATGGCGCAGGCAGTTAAGAAAGTTGTGAATAAAGTTCCCGCATTAGTCGGCGGTAAGTCTTCTCACGCTTCTTTTTATACTAGAACAAAAAGTGAGGTACTTACCATGAATCGTGTAGCAGGGGCAATGTCGCGTTGCTTACAGTTTGTAGCAGTTGCACTGTGACCTCTGGCGTCAAAACATCAAACCCTGCAGCAAATCTTTATAAGTTTGTGAATTTGTATTTGTACTTTATAAAGTGTTTCATGAGAGGCGAAATAACCGTGTTGCGTTTGGCTTTGCTGGCTTTACTGCTCCTTGGCTGACGTGGTCTGTGTGTGACTTTCAGCCGCTCTTACATACTCCAAACCCCGGTTAGCGACCTTCTGGCACTACGCCCGAGTGGAGCTGGTCCCACCGAGCCCAGCTGAGATCCCCAAAGCCATAGAAGCTGTAAAAGGTCTGATCAGGAGCTATCAGACGGGACGCCTGGGACAAACTACAGTGAAAGTAAGTTTGAACTGAGTCGATTAACCTCTGTTGACCTTTTAGATTAACTTGGCTGCACAGAAAGTAGACCTTGAAGGAATGGCCAGCCTGTAATTTGTAATGAACAAATAGTTTGACAGATGTGTGCTTCCATGTTGCTGTGGGAGTTCAGGGCCCTGAGTGATTCGATTTTATATTGGGCACCAGAAAGTACCTATTTTGAATATTTACCAGTAGGTTGTGAATTTTGCTTGAGGGTCATTCCAGATGAGTTCATCAAACACCTCGCACCTATTTTAGGGACTTTAAGCATCCTTCTATGCTAACTTTAGCTACACTTGTGAGAGTCCATATTCATATAGCCATGGCACGAGATATTGCCGTAACATTTGAGGGCAATTTAAGTAGTTTATGTAATTGGGAAAAACAATATATTAGGTTTTTAAAAACCCTACCTTCATCTATTATTCTTTTAAAATAAAATGTAATATCTCACTGTAGGGACCTGAAATCCCCATTAACTTTGCCCTTTTCATGCAAATCTGTGATGGTGAGGTGGGACTTTTTTTTTTTTTTTTTAATTTCATGGCCCAACATTGACCCTTGATACATTGGTCACTCAGTGGATATTGTGCTTTTGAGTTGGAAAACTTAAAACACTAACTGACTAACATCTTTATTAAAGCACATGTGATAGTTATTACTATCCTTTACAAAGTCTGTTTCACTGTCTCAACGTAAACATTGTGGGTCTCTCACAAACACAAACCTTTACAGAACGTGTTAAAGTAAAAATAGGTAAACACACCATCACAAGTGCAGTAACACCAGCTGAATAAAATGTCAACAATTACTTACAAAACCCTCTTTGTGTTACATTATCAGGCCTCGTGCAGGGACTGTTACTGAGTGTGTTATTCTAGAAACATTTAAGGAGTTTTCTTGAGTGACAACTTGTTGTTTCCTTGCAGGATGCCATAAGGAATGGACTGGTGACCACTGAGGTGCTGATGTGGTTCTACATCGGAGAGTGCATTGGCAAAGGAGGCATTGTTGGATATGATGTCTGAAAAATGAACTTTTCTTCCTCCTCTTGCTTTTCCAGTCATTACATTCTCAACAGCCTGCACCAAATTCTTCCAAATAAACAGATGTTTGTATACAGGAGTAGATTTTGTGTCTCGAGTATTAATTTCAAGAGAGTACTGGGTCATATTTTATTCATAAAAGATTTACAAAATGCAAGAAACCAACGCTGAATATGTTCTACACCTATTGTAGAGAATATTAAAGTTTGCATACATGTATAATTTAGAGTGAAAATGTGGTAGTACTGCAGATGGCAACAAAACACATCTTAATTCAGGCCGCATATTTTATAGATGCTACTGCTACGTAATGATGGACATCTCCTCTCGCTCTCGACTCTCCGACATCGCGTTCACGACGTTTCCCAGGTATCTGCAGAAAGCTTGCCTTACATCCTCTGGCTCTTCTTCTAGGTTGGAGTGAATGAGCAGCAGTCTGCTTAGATGTGACGCTGCACAAGAAAATGTGACTGCATTAGCCCAGAGATAATGATTCTCATGACTCTCAGAGGACTGCAGCACAAGTTACCTAAAGGCAGCCGTCTGTCTTCCACTCCACTGCCAGGCTTGTGGTGAGCTATGAGCAGACACTGGCTGTCCTGCAGATCTTGAGAGGAGATGAACATCGAATGCCACGTCTCTATTTCTTTGAGGTGACTTGGAACATCAGGGTTAAAAATGATCACCACACCGCTGGAGTCCTTCATGATTGCAGGCCAGCATGACTCAAATCTGTATGAAAATACATTTTACTACCATCATATTACATCGTAAGTAACAACACTTCTCTTAATTGTCACATAAAGGTAAGGATAACATCTATGCCTCCACTTACTTGAAATCCCCTGAACAGTCCCAAAGTTCAACCTCACACGACTTGTCACTGCTGCCCTCAGGCTGTGATTCAAATTCCAGTATCCTTGAAACAACAGAAAGTAGCTGCACTTTGTATTTTTACACACAAAGACTGATATCTGTCAAGGAAGGCTATGATATTGGTTCAATCTTGTCATTGCGATGACTGATTTTTACACTAAAGTGACACTCGGAGTGGCTTAATGTTGAAAGCAGTAAAGCTCACATAGGATTTGTACCTGACTCCTTGAGTAGGTCTGTATTCACCGCCCACATTTTCTGTTGTGTCTGAGAGAAAATTTGCAAGAACGGTTTTCCCACTCTGAAAAACAGAAAAGCAGATGGCTTTAAGTACGATGGCAAAATAGTAGCACATTACCCAGCCTGACAGACGGGAATTGTTACCTCCGGCAAGGAAGTCGTGTTTTTGGTAGCATTTGCATGCATGACATTCTTTCTGTCTGTAAGCACGATAGTTTGAAAAGTTTTGAATGAATTCTGGTAAAACTTTGTAGGGGTGTAGAGTGGGGCCATGTTTACAAGCTATTAAAATTTGACTTGTATCCAACAGGTCTTTGGGGTCAACTTAATGATTTACTGGTTGAAAATTGACAAAAAAGTGTTAGAACTTAGAAACAGTGATTCTTGTAAGTATTCTGTGCATTTTCAACATATAGAATGTACCATACAAAGATCTGAAATGTCACGTTTGACCTCTGACCACAATATCACACTTTGGATGCACACTAGTTTGCATCCAAATATCATGTCACATTTCATATCTGCCTTTCTTTCACCTTGACCCAAAAATGCATTATATCTTTAAAATAAGTACAGTCAAGAGAAAGAGAATGAGCTGCAAGCTCAAGTTATTCATGAGTGAACTGCCTTGTGGAGGTTTGCACTCTCATGTTTTTAAGTAAATATTAACTTTAAAGTTAACTACCAGTATTACATAAAAAAGTAAAAAGTGGAATATGTCCCTTCTTCTCCTTTCACCTGCTCCCTTTAGGGGTTGCCGCATCAGCCACCTCAGCCCTTTTTGTGTCCTCCTTCACCACATCCATGAACCTCTTCAGTGGTCTTCCTTATTTTCTCATGCCTTGTAGCTTCATTATTAGCATCCTCTGTGCATGTCCAAAACATATCATCCTTGCCTCACCAACTTAGTCTCTAAACTCAACCTGTCCTCGTGCATGTCTTCCATCACCCTCACCCTACTCCTGACTTCCTCATCCAGTACCAACCTCCATCATTTCCTTGGTGGCACAAAATAAGCATTCTTGTATGTATGAGCACATTAAAACCAATACACACCCCTCAATTAATATAAACAAGTACAGTAAGTTTTGATATTTATTTATTTTTTAATATTGTGCAAAAGTCTTGAGCTACTTTTTGTCGTTCTTCCAAGGAGCCAGAATTTTTTAAAACTGGTCTCGAGCAATAGTTCTCCAGGCTTTCTGAAGCTCTTTCAAAGTTTTGTCTGCCTTTTCACCTTTTAACTCAAGGGATAAACCAGTGTTGTGTCTACACAGAACAGACAACTCAGCAACAGACCTGTCTTAAATTGTATCTCTAGGCACTTTGTTATTAGTAGCCTGTTACAAACATATAATTTTGGTCCCATGGTTCTGGTTGAACCCCTGTTACAGACTGGCAGGGTGTACCCGGCCCTGTAGCAGTTGGGATAGGTTCCAGACCCCTCCGTGACCTTGATAAGGGTAAGTGGAAGAGAATGGATGGATGGATGGATGGATGGATGCACTGTGGTCACGCCAGCATCGAATCCATCCAAGTTACATGGTTTATTAAAATAATCAAATTACAGCACTTATATTTATGTTAGACTACTTTTAATTAACTGCTTTAGCCCACTTACAAGGAAATTTAAAAAAAAATCTTGTTCATGACCTGTGTAGTATGTTAACACTATTGGAAGTCCCAAACATATTGCCCATGCAGCAAATGCACACACAAATAGTACAACTGAAAAGCACGCATTTTGAACACAACCAGGCATTTATTGGGCTCCCCAGAGCCCAGTTCTCAACAGAACAGAAAAAAGTCGGCCACCATCTAAAGGATGGTTTTGAATGTCCTTCAAAAACCGTAGAGAAATATTCCTGAGGGTACTTAAAGAAATTACACGAAAGCGTGTCTCAAAGAGTTCCGACTTTCGTTGAAAGTTGATCATACCAAATATCGACTTCCAAACTTGTTATAATGTTACAAACTCAGTTTTTAATTTAATATACTGTGTTTCAATCTATGTTTGCACATTTTTCAATAAATCTCTGCACCCATTTACCTATCAAAATATAAACAAAAACATGAGGGGTGGCTCGAGACTTTTGCATAGTACTTATCACTCCTTTTCCCTTCGTTACGACTGAATTTATACATTACTTTGTTGAGCAGTGACAAATAAACTCGGAGCGTAAATGTAACGGTGAAGGGTATGAATACTTAAGTCCAGTGCTTTCTCTGGTAATATTAGCCAAGGCAAATTTCACTGTTGACGCTTTTCGCTACCTGCTGGAATCTGAAAGGTAAAATAGCAACCGGTGTACAGTCAAATGAGAATTTACTCACCTCATTGGGACCAACAAAGAGTATTTTAGCTTTGAACATTTCCACTCAACTGACGCTGGTTAGCATTAGCTTTTCAGCTAACTTATCTTTACAAAATTCCGGGATAGCGAAGCAGTATCGCAACAGCAAGGTAAATGTAAATCAGCCAAACTTAGCTGCGTACATATCTAAACCACGTCATACTATATTTTTACCTTTACTTAATAATATATATCTCTTTAAATGATCTTCGATGCTTCCCGAGGATGGCGTACTAGCAATCGCGACAGTAAACTTCTTTTCCGTTTCTATGGTTTCAACCAGGCTCTCTGCTTTCTCTTGTTCATTGGCTGTTTACGGGTCTAATCAAATTTGGCCCCGCCCATTCAACCCTTAGGGAACGAATCAACAAAAAGATAGTCAGTTGACGTCGTTACGCTGCCTCACATCTAACCAATCGAGTGAGACTTTCCAAGAGGCGACTCCCCAGAGTGGAGGAGCGTTATTTACAAGAGGTACAAGGCGAAGGAGTAAGTGTTGTTTAAATTTTCAGGCATGCTTTTGTAAGTGGTTACTTGGTTTGGGCGTTATTAAACACGCTAGACTTGAATGGCGATTTACTTGGTATAATTACTAAAGTGCTTGCTACGCTTAGAGTTCCTTAAAGCTTAACAGCCACTTAACCTTGTCTGTTGCTAAGAAGTAGCTTCCTTGGCGATTGGCTTTCTCATGTCCAAGCAGGACTTTTAACCTTCCTCTTGTGTTAGCTGTCTGTAACTATCTCTTATGTTGAAGGGTCGCCTTTGACCAGTGTTCTAAATAACCCAGAAAATACCCTCAAAACAGCGGTTTATCATCCAGTTTGTTTGTAACCAATGGGTTACATTGTTAGGCTTTTTTATGAATTAAAATGATCAATTACAGCACAGGTGTCAAACTCTGGCCCGCGGGCCAAATTTGGCCCGCAGCCTAATTACATTTGGCCCGCGAAGCCATACCAAATTACTATTAGAGCTGGCCTACTGGTATTATACAGCTAATATATATATTGTTTAGTATTAAGCTTTGCTTGTTCCATATTCAGTTTTCCAGCAAAAATTATTTGAGTCCATAAGAAGAGATTCATTCTTAAATCTGGAGGAAGATTTTTTTTTTTTTCAATAAATATTAATGTTAGCCCGCGACTTTGTTCCAGTTTTGAATTTTGGCCCACTGTGTATTTGAGTTTGACACCCCTGAATTACAGCATATCGCTTCTTTTCATTCTAAAAAAAAACCTGATAAACTGAACCTTACGAGAATTTTATGAAGAAATAAAAGGTTGTGGTTCTATTACCTAACTATTACTGAGAAGTATTACAACAAAATGTCTAAAATACATTTCTTCTGATTATTATTATTTTAATATTATTAACTATAGTAACGTTATAGTAAAGTAAAGTTGTATTATTTTATTTTATTTTGTCCACCATGGTAAATTTCCTCCTGAGAAGGTATTGCCCCAGATCATAGATGCTAAAGAAATTGTCACACATGATATTGTGACTCCACAGTCCAGTAGTCATATGAAGGACTACGCGCTTTCCTCGGTTTCACCCAGGGATGCCACTTGGAGGTTTGCCTGTGTAACTCTGTATTTCCCATGCATAGCCGGTTTTTGCGCATAGTATATTTGCACATATCATTTGAGCATATTATATGCACATCTGTTGACAGTAAGAGGCATGTCTCCAGAGGATGACCTTCGAAGTCCCCCCCTTGGTTTCAGCGGTACCAGGGAGGATTTCACTCTGAGTCGTGGCGACCTAGACAGCAGTCATGAGCCTGTTGGTAGAACCAGGGCACGCAGCAGTCTCCATACAGGAACCCCAGAGTGTGAGATCAGCTGGTGAGGTCCTACAAGGATGATGCATTTGAATATGCACTTGCCAGCTACCACAACTTTACTGATTCAAAGTGTTTTCTTGCTTTCCTTTTTATTTTAGTCTCAGAGATTTTGGCAATAAAAATAATCCTTTCCTGAAAATGCTAATGGATGCAGAAGCAGCTGCCAATTCTGCAGCAATCCAGCTAGTGTCGTTTAAAGACGCCATCGACGATGAGTATGCTGTAGGTCTGCAGCAATTTTGGATAAAGCTAGCTTTGTGTAAAGCCAAAGGGTTTCCTACATTAAACATATGTTTTTGCAACTGCTGTCCTGCATTTTCTCTAATTTTCTTTTTTTTTAATGTCAATTAAGGATTCAAGACAGTCTGCCAAAGATAAACGCCAAATTGCAAGACAGCGTGGGCTTCTGCTGGAAAAGCTAGAGGACTTTAGACGAATTAATAAGTCAGTGCGACAGAAACTGAAACAGCTCCAAGAGGCAGAGGTTTGTTAAACTGCTACTACACCGTATAAGTCAACTGTATTTAGTCTGAAAATGTGTTTATTTATGTCCTTGCTTTAAATAATTCCGCAAAGGCAAATCGAATTGATGCAGACCAGCAGATTGACACGCTGCTGAAGAAGATCATGCAGGCTGAGAGTGAAAATGAGGTGAGTGTTTTATTACACCTATGCATTGGCACAAAAGAAGGAAGTTTAAGGGAACTAAGCTTTGTGATTAGCTTGTGAAGATTTAGTCAGTGAAACAAAGTGATAAAGGATAAGTTATAGCGGTTAGATAGATGGATTATTAATAATATTTCATTTATTCAAATTCCATTGTCTCGGCCTGTGATCAAATTCTTTATAGATTCCCTCACTGATTAAATTTTTCTGGGGAACAGAAGTAGAAATATAGTTTTCAGTATCAGCTCAACTGTTTTATTACCTTTGAGTGTGACTCAGCTCTAGGAAGTGACTGAAAGAAAGAGATCACAGATAAAAATAGCCGAAATGGGCTTTCTCCAAGCATGGTTGGGCTCTCCTTTATAAATAGGGTGAAGAGCTTGGGCATTTGGGAGGTGTTCAGAGTAGAGCCACTACTCCTTAATATCAAAAGGAGCCAGTTGAAGTGGTTTGGGCATCTGGATGCCTCCTCAGTGAGGTGTTTCAGGCATGTCCTACCAGGAGAAGGCCCTAGGGTGGACCCTTGACACGCTGGAGATTATATCTCTCAGCCTGAGAATGCCTTGGTGTTCCCCCAGATGAGCTGGAGGAAGGGGCTGGGGCAAAGGGGCAGCCTTTGGTGATTAAACTAGTGAGAGCACAGCCACATTGGTTCTGATGTCACAGGACATACTCTAAAGGTGTTAACTTTACAAAAGCGATTTTAATGCACCTAAAGTGAAGATATGGTGATGTGATAATATGCATTGGTTTCCATGTTTTTTCTCGCAGAATTTAAAGAAAGATTTGAGTGAGAGTGAACAGAAGGTCAGGGAGCTGATAGATCTGCGGAGAAAAGAGCAGGTAAGTACAGCAGAGATCATTTGCGGATGAATTAAGTCATTGCCCATGAAATTATATGTTTACGCTGGCTTCAACAGGAGAACGTAAAGAGTGCAGTTCACATGACCAAGTCAGCAGAGGCAACACGTGCTCACCTACAGGGACAGCTACGCAACAAGGAAGCTGAAAACAATCGCCTTACTGTACAATTACGGGTACAGACACCTTTATCAGCTGGCTGCGCTGTAGACTAAACTGCTTTATTAATGTATAAATTAAAACTGCACACTTGTGGGTTCATGGTCTTTGCAGGCTCTGGAGAGACTCATAACCGAGCAGAAGCTGGAGATTGATGATCTGAAGGGGTCTATCACCTCTCTGTCTGCGAAGGCAGCACAGGACAAAGAATCTCTGAAGAAAGCCACCCGAGCTCAGAAACTGAGAGCGGAGAGATTTGAAGCTGCTATTGAGAAATGCTACGCACAGCTGAGGGAAAAGGTACGAGGTCAAATTGGTTCATTATTTTGGCTTCAGAAGCAGTTGAGGATCCCGTTTGATCTTTGTTTGTCTTGTTTGGCAAACAGGATGCTCAGCTGGCCAAAGCCCATTCAGAGAGAGACTCAAGGAGAGGACAGAAGGAGCAGACGACAGATGAGAAAGACAAACTCGTTGCTCATATAGACTTATTGAAAAGGTTGGTTGGTTCTCCTTCCCAGCCATTTGTCATTTCTGAGTACATCAATATTCAGATGATGCATTAACTGTAAGTGTCTGTTTCCATTAAAGCCAAATTGCAGACTTGACAATGAGAGTGCAGAAGGAGAAGGACGAGCTAACTGCAGCAAATGAAACTCTGATGCAAAGGCTCGAAAAACTCAGCTCAGACAACGGAGAACTCGGCATAAATAATGCAACACTCAAGGTACAAGTTACTGAACAGCTTGTATGTGAGAGTCATTACTGTGAAAGGCAAAAAGCACAGACATGTTGCAAGAAGTCCGGTTTCCATATTTAGGAGTTAGGAGGACCTTATTTTACTAAAACTGTTTGGATTTCTCTGCTATCCCAGGAATCTGTAGCTCAGCTGGAGCAGCAGCTCGCTGAGTGCGAGTCTGCCCTCATAGAGGAGAAGATCGTCTCACAGGAGAAGAAGCACCAAGCTGAACAGTGCCATTATCAGGTTTGTGTTTTGATTTAAAACCTTTTACTTTCTCGTGTGCTGCAGCCCTGAAATATTCCAGACATCACCCAGTGACAGTGGGTCAGCTCCGCAGCGCTGTGCCTGTGAGATGTCCGATGCACGCAAGATTAGTACAGGTGACTGTCCAGTGAATTCACAGCAAGGAATTGAGGATCTGGTTTGCTGCCCTCTTCCTTTTTTTGTGCAGGCAGAGCCTCAAAAATCAAACGTATCAAAGTATTTTTTTTTCCAGCAGTGACAAACCAGACCTAGACCATCCCTTGTTCTCTGCAGGGAAACTTTTAATCATGTTTGTAAATGACTGTTATTTTTATAGACCCACTACTTTACTCTGGAGTCAACAAACATCAAAAAATGTGCAATGTTGAAAAAAAAGGCACTCTTTCATCATATTTGATCCTCTTAAAGATCATTTCTGAATAAACACTGACACACAACAAAGAGTGTTTTATGTTCTTAAATCTTTCAAACCTTTTACTTCTCATCTATTAATTTCAAATATTAACCTTTCAGTTCTTGTTTTTTTATTAATATTTTTCTATCTTTCTATCATGTTTGAAGGTCATTTTTTTCCTGACACAGTTAGGATAAAGTAGTTTCCAAACAGGATTACAAGAAACCTATTATTTACAGATACAGAATGTGGTCTGTAGAAGCCACTGAATGAATGACACTAGTTTTTAATGACAGGGAAGGCCACAGCAGGTTTCATGTTAATGTTCTGTATTTTTTTCACCTCCAGGTTGCACAACTTCAAGCTGAGCTCCATGATTCAAAGATAAAATATACAAGTCTTTTAAGAGAAACAGAGAAGACACGAGATGGAAAAGAGGCAGAAGTTGAGAAGGTACCACCGCCCTTCTCTTTAATTTGCCTTATTTTATTTACGTTACATGCACAGTTTCTGTTAAGCTAAAAACTCATTCTAACAGCCCATTACAAGTCTGTCCAGCTCTGTTTCACCTGCTGTTTAATGGACAGTCATTGTGCACTTAGTTTTCTTTTTTCAACTGCATAACCACAGCTGAATGAATCATGTACATCCGTGAGCATCTCTTGGAGAGGTGTGCTGAGTTTTAAAGCATATTACTATGTTTCATTTCCCGAAACCCAACTCTTTTTTTTTTTTTTTTTTTGTGCCGTTCCTCCTCTGGAGCCCAGGTGAGGCAGGAGCTGCAGGGGCGCGTGGAGGAACTGAACGCTTACCCCGAGTTACTGAATGCAGCTGAGCAGAGTCTCTTTGAGTGCCAGGAAAACCTGCAGCGCTTGGAGAGGAAGTGCTCAGAAAAGTCAGAGTCCATTAGGCAACTGCAGGTTAAGGTGTGCAAAGCCAGCTGCTGTGGTCAATGTAAAATGCAGTCATTTTCCTATTTTTTGACCACTGGGTGGCAGTATAGCCTCAGGTGACCGCTGGTGCATTGTGGTTTCTAATATTGCTGTGAGTTTCGATGTTTGTGATTGCTGTGCAATGTTTAGGTTGAGCCCACTAGCGAGTCTTTTGTGCTCCCCAGTGTGATCTCTGGTAGAACCAGACGACCACGTGTTTCCGTCAGAAATACTGAGTTTTTATCTCGAATCTGCTCGATTTGAGGCTGATAAATGTTCAGCAGATCGTGGAGGTAGTTGTTGTTTTAAAGTAGCATTTGTGCACGTGGTGTGATTAAATGTTTTCTGCACGATTTACTTGTAGCCCGTGGAGGCAACTCTGAATTTTATGTTTTGCACACGCAGATGGAGAGTCAAAGCAAACTGCTGAGATCATCTGCAGAGATGAGGGAGTCCATTTATGAGGCCAACTTACAATTACAAGAAAAACTGATTTCTATCCAAAAGTAAGACCTCAAATATCAAAAACCTGCTCATATTATCGGTATAGAAATTGATGCTTACTCTATGTGTGTGTGTGTGTGTGCGCGTGTGTGTGTGCGTGTGTGTGTGTAGAGAGACAGACAAACTGCAGCAAGAGAACCTGGAGCTGGTACGGAGGCTCGCAGCTCAGGAGGAAGCTCTCAGCTACAGCAACCGGCAGCTGGATCAGCGCTCATCAGAGTGTCAGGCCGTCAGCCGACAGCTGGAGGCAGCTTTAGCAGACGTCAGACAACAGGTACAGGTTAGCTGTTGGAGTGCTGACCAACAGTTCAGCACCTGTTCTTCACTCAGATCATCAAGTAAGACATTACAACCTAACAGTTCAGTCGAGATTTGTTTGAAGCCATGCCGTAAGTAATCCAGCTGGAGCTACATAGTAAACAGGCAAAGCTAGATATGCATGTATCTGTATAAAACAACTTGTGTTACTCCAGTTTGGTGTCAAAGAGAGATTTATCGTGCAGAAAATGGCGCATCACATAATGATATTTCACATTTTCACCCCGTGTAGGTCACTAAGGTGAAAGAAGAGGCTGTTTCCAGGGAAGAGGCTCTTCAAACCAAAATCCTGGAGCTGGGAGCCGAGAAGAGCAGAAGGGAAAGCGAGCTGAGGCTTCTTCGCCAGAGCAAGCTCAACGTAAGGGCCATAGAGAAGACGCACTCACGTTAGATGGAACATTTCTTGGAAGGCAGCGCTGAGCTGTATTATCTGTCTGTGTGTCTCTCAATCTGCAGGCAGAGAAGCAGTATGAGGTACGTCTGAAGGACCTGCAGCTTAGCCTGGACCAATCAGAGAGCCACAAGCGAAGCATTCAGAATTATGTCGATTTCCTCAAAAACTCTTATAAGGCCATGTTTGATGAAGGACTGCAAACATCAACATCTTATTTTCTGAAATGATGGAGGTTTGCATTTTAAATCCTGATTTGTTTTGCACTCTGATATTTATTGGGTCTGTTTAAAAGGGCAACATGGGGGTAACTAAACCCTGATTTTTAATTGGTTTGATCAGTTTCTACTTTTACATTCAGATTTTTGAACTGCATTTCCAGGAATCAAGTAATCTGCTGCTGTTTTTTTAAAATACAGTAATGTTTTCAGATGTTTGTACATCTTGAACTATGATATTTTGGTGCTATTCTGTCCGTATGACAAGGAGCTTGTTGCATAACTGTTACATAAGATTGGCCAAACTCTGAGTTGAGTAACACCTAATAGTACTGTTGCATAAATATTACACATTTGAAGTGTGAATGTAAGATAGCAAAGACTACACTGGACTGCAGGAAACCTCTTTTCAATTTCTATTATTTTATAAATTTTAATAGATTCATTTATAAAAAACAAAACAAAAGGACTTTCCAGCAGGGTAACACGAAATTGCTAGAAGGACTAGCAATCAGGTTATTTTAGGCACAATGCAGTATGTACTTGATCTGTCTTATGCAAGTGGCTACAGCTGAACAACTTTTTTCCACAGCCTGCAACTGAACACCAACGAAATTATGACAGCAGTTGTTGGCCAATGCAAGTGGTGCTTGAAAACGAAACATTTTATTGGTGCTTACATCCTTTTCAGTAACCTTTGTGTCTTTATAATGCATTCAAACAGTGCACGTGTGCGATGATAAATTACATGTGCAAGTAAAGCAGCAGGCACTCCACTCAAATAATGTTTGATTGTAAGTCAGATACATGTGTGATTAAAATGTGAATTTATGAATTGAATGAATTCAGAGTGAACTGAAAACATGCAAATGTGGTGCACAGCACAGTGCATCACTGGTGGAAGGGTTTCCCAGCTGCCAGTAATGGCTATCTACACTCTGCCATATTAAAGACGTAGCACACTGTGTGTAGTACCTGAAATAAATGCCACCCTCGTGTAACACTATGCCCTCTTCACTTAAACTTGCACATTCAGTGTGTGAATGTGTGTGTGAATGGGTGGATGACTGGATATGTAAAGCGCTTTGGGGTCCTTAGGGACTAGTAAAGCGCTATATAAATACAGGCCATTTACCATTTACATTCTGACAGGGTTGCGATATCTGATAATTGGCAAAATTATAAATTAGCCCCTAAAGGCTGCCAGAATAATATAAATCCCAATTCAAATATAACATTCTTGCTATCAATACGCAATAAGCAGTTTATACATTTAGAAACAGATTTCTGCTCCATCTTCTCCACGGGCTTGATCTTATAACGCTGATAACTGTGGAAGCTTCCACGCCATCATTCCCACCGTCAGTTCAGCAGAAAGCAAAACTTTTGGATTCACAAAAAAAAAAAAATCTAATTTTAATTGCAAATGACTTTTTGTTTGGTCACATTTTGTCCCAGCTGTGTTTACCTGCGATAGAATGAATCCATATTTCCAGCTGTGACTTTGCCCATCACCCATAATAAATCTTCTGCTCTGACTAGTGAAGCTGATTCAAAATTCAGCGTCTTTACTTTTAATTTCCCTGTCATCCTCCCGGTGCTGGAAACAGGCGTTTGTTTGTTTGTTGGTAGTGGACATAGCAAAGGTGTGGTGTGCACTGGTTGTGTTTTATATTAGGATTCTCAGCTGGACTGAGAATAATTATGTGTGGCCATTAGCTGTGAAGTCCATGCCTTTAGGTTGCAAATGTAACTGCCCACTTCTATCTCTGTTGTTGGTTTGTCTAATAAAAATCTTATATTAATCTGGCCTGGAGGCAAACACAGTTGCAGCGTGACTTACTGAGATTTACCGAAAAACTGAGCCATAAATGTACTGTGTTTATTTCTTTTGTTCTCTCACTGTTGCTTGTGCTTCCCTGCTGTATCTATGGTAATAAACTACTGTGAGTCCAGACCTCTGAAAGACTGATGTGTTCCTGCATCGGACGTATTCCCTCGAGTGAGCAGGCCTCCTCTCAAGTTCTCAGAGACAAAGCTCTATTGTGCTCTCCTTCAGGGGATGGAATGATTTCATGGCTGCGTGCGTCAGTACTTATGTTTTTTTCCTTTGCTCTTGTGGTCTTGCCTGTTTACGTAATTCTGTCGATCACTTTGGGAATTTGCTTTTTTCTGCTGCTTTCTGCTTACATCTGACTTTCGGCATTTCAGCGCTGAGATGGGCACACCCTGTGCTTATGTGCTTGTTAGGCTCAACAACTTTGATAGCCCTGACGCATAAACCCTTGCAGCTCTGCGTAAACCTGTTGGTTGGGTTAGTAGTTATGTCCCAGCTCAGCTCAGGGGTGGTGGAAAGTGCCATTCAACCAGACAGCCAAACGCAAGATTTATGAATTACAAAAGAGGCAAACTGCATGGATAAATAGGGGTTGGCAAATCAAAGAAAATTTAAAAAAACAGACGGGAGATTTATAGAGTTCAAGAGATTATTAAAGTTCAAAAGAAAATAACTCCCTGCCCAAAACAAAGAGCAGAGCAGCAACACCCTTTTCCCTAATGTAGCTTAACAAAAGAAACGGCTGATGTGTGCACAACCCCAGGCATACACAAGCACCTCAAAAACATCATCACTGCTCCTTATTATCTGCTCATAGCCCTAAAACCGAATCAGCAGAACACATCTTAGTGTGTGCATCACAAACAGCAGTCTTCAATGAGACCTTAACCAGGTGCATCTAGTGAATGCTGGACAGGACCAGCATCTCTCTAATCAGCAGCAGAGACAGAGTGATTGATTGCGACAGAGCCAAGTGATGGCACAGCAGAGCCCACCTTTGACAGAAATACTGAAGAGGACACAAGAGCAACAACAGCCACGGCCGTGCAATTCACAGTCTTATTTCCGTCACATTTGCCTTCTATTCTGCGTATCGTAAATCGCAGTGGAGGGTTTAGATTATCGGTGTAAGCCTATACCACTGCCAGAAAGCAAAAATCTGCAACTTGTGCCCAGCATCTGTGCAGCACCAGGCAAACTGCTGAGAAGTTTACATTACAGACATTCCCAAAACTATTCAGTGACATGTAGGTCAGCCAGATGCTAAAGAGACTGAAAATCGTTGCAGCAAAGACCCCCTGAGAATTTCCAGTTTTTCTCAAGACAAACTCTTAAGTAAGATAGTGGGGAACTGAATTGGTTTTCCTTGAATTTATTGGAGATTATAATCTGCTAACCATGAAATTAACAGTCTGTGTGTCCAGGCTTCAATCATATTTCTGTTTTGCATTGACAACCAATTACAGAGACCAGGACAGTAAACCAAAAGTACAGTTTTCCATGCTTAACATTAACTTTGCATTAAAATGAAAAAAAAGTATGAAGCATAACCCTTTAAATAACACGAGTGCAGTGAATCAAAAGAAACAGCCACCGCGTGACGACACATTTAGCAGCTGCCATAACTTTCCACACTGCGATTTAACATGTTTTGTCATTAGAGGCTTAAATATTATTAAGTATGTACAAAGAATAAGCAGGAAAAACATTTTTTAAAATGCAGCATTCACCATTTAAAAGCAGCTTCACAAAGAAGCAAACCACAAGGCTCCAATAATATGAAGCAGAAGTCTTCTTGCGCTTAAATCAAGTCTTTCAGTTAAATTTTCAGTTTGTGGATGTCATCGAGAGGGCTGTAGAGCTCAGGTGTCTTTTTAGCGTTGTTGGAGCAGTTGAGATTACACTTGCACGATTCGATCGTCATCACCATCCTCCTGAAGGTCTCTCCGTTTTTGCACCGAAAATGGAGAGGCATTGTCCGGGTCCTGTGTGGCCTGCAGCATTGTCCGTCTGAGCAGGATCCACAGTACCTGCGCTGCAACTTTTTCAGGCTACGACAACCTGCGTATGACAGGTGAACTGGATGGCTTGCTTTTCCTCTGTGACTGCATTTTTGACCTTTCTGCAAGAGAGAATGTATCTAGGCTTTAGTCTTAACATGGATGGGTTCTCAGCCTCTAATGAAATAATCACTGTATATGTTCATCAGCATATGGTGTACCTTCGAGGTCAACTGTTTGCAGGGACGGATTTCACAGATCCGAGTTTCTTTCACCAGTTTGCACTGTTTGTTGCGGTTGGTCAGCCTCGTGGACACACCAGAGCCGCAGGATTTGGAGCAGGGTGACCAGGCTGTGGTTTGAGGCATGCACTGGACTCCTCTGGCAAACATGTGGTCCACTGAATAACTCCTGAAAGCTGTGCAGATGTTTTTAAGCAGATATTTTTTAAGTTAAAGGTGGGTTAAAATAATGAAAGCAAGCAAGACTTAAATGCAATAAATATCAAGACTGCTCACCAGGCAGAGACTTTGATTCTCCCCACACAGAGGTGAACTCGTTCTTTTTGGAGAGGTCGTCTTCAGTGGTTTTGACTTTGCTGAACTTTCTTCTGTGCTTTTTTATCATAGCGCTCTGTGCCTCTGTTTCCTCAGGGCAGACTAGTTGTTCGCAGCACCCTCCCGGTACCTTGACCCGTCTTAGTTTGGCACAGCCCAACAAGGGCAGCGAGAATTCACGTGGGCAGAGGGAGACACATCCGACTGCACCGTCGATGCAAGTGCACTGGTGTTTGCAGTTAGGATGGAAGGTTTCCCCACTCTGATAAATCTTGCTGTTGTACTCACATGTTCTCCCGTTTAATTTGGCTGTTAAACAGAAGCAGGGAAAGGCTGATGTGATGAAAAGGGAAAAGGTGACAGTTGAAAAACAAAAAAGATCAGAAAAGGGAAATGAAGTCAGCGTACCTCGACAGACTCCCTTATCCGACCCTCCGAAGTTGCACTCCAGTCCCTTCGCAGCATCGCATGGCTGTGTCTTGCTGCAGTCTTCAAAGAGCTGCCGGGCACAAACCTTACAGCATCCACAGCTGTCCAGCACGAGGCTGACGCTGTCTGCACATGTTGGGACTTCAAGGGGACACTGGCAGTCCTTCGGGCATGAGGCTGACACCTGAGGTTAGACCAAACATCCCACCTTTGTAATCAACATTTCTTTCACCCACAGAATATAACAGCAGGCATAAGACACCTTTTCCTCACCAGCGTAAAGCAGAAGATCTCGACGACAAAGACCTTCCACATCTTCTCCAGCTGAAGCAATCTCTCCTGAGTGAAAAAGAAAAACCAGCCTCCTTAATATCACTCAGCAGACCTGGCAGCGGGATGATGGCTGTTTGTTCTCCCTCTTTGAGAGTCCCCATCCCCTTTTATCCACTTCAAGCAGATCTGACGTAGACTGAAGAGGTGTCCCGAAACTATGAGAGAAATGCTTCTCCACACGTCCTCCCATAAGCCAAGCAGAAGTTTCTCCCTCCCTCCTCTCACACTCGCTGTGCCAAGAACCACCCTGTGCAGCTTCCACTCTGCCAGGGCTTTCTCTCCGGTTTTACTGTGTAATGCTTTCTCATTTCCAAAGAAAGCAGATATTTTTGACCATTAAGATTCTCCAGAAATAAAAGCTTACATAACATGCAAAACAATGGCATGGATAATTCTTTGATTGCAGTGCTGGGAACTGATTTTATTCTGTTTTGTGACACAATGATTGCACTATTCAGTCTATATCACTGTTATGAAGGAGCTCTTTTGCGCCTAACCAAGACTTTACCAGCTGGTGCTGGACCATATATGTATGTATACCTGGCAGCTGAAATGCATGTGAACATGGCTCCTTAAGGGATTTGACACCGGGCCACTGCAAGTTCTGACATAAATATTGAAGGAAAGCCACATATTTCTATGACTGACTGAATTTCTCCCTGAGCTGAAGCTCTGTTTAGACTGTTGCACGTTGTCTGCGAATAATGTTTGTATTTTCCAGCCTTGCTAGTGTTACAGGTTAAATTTCCCTTCAGTCACCCTGTAAGGGCATGTGGATGGAATTGAGTTTAACTTCAAGATTTCACAATGAGAGATGAGAGCCTCCTGGAAATGTTTGAAACTTGATAATCCTCTGTTTAGTCTAAATCAGAGCAGTCAGAATAAGATGCTAGACAAAAAAAAAAAAAACAAGAATAAAAAGAAAACCCAAGCAATGCCTGAAGCAAAATTCCTCTCAGGATGAGCATTGCAGGTTTCTTTGAAATAGATGCCAGGGTAAAAAGCATCTTCTTCCATCCACATCAAAGAACAAAGGCATTTATAAGGGAGAGAATACCTTTCCTTTCATTATAACCTGTGAGAATAAGAGGCTGAGCAGAGCAGATTGGCACAGCCGCCGTCTTATCTAACTAAGGTTACAAAGGCCGGTCTGAGTCAGCGCCAGCTCCGGCAGATGAAGAGCGAACAAGCGGGAGCTTGGTGTGTTTACCGATGCCTGGAAATCGCTGACTGTTGTGGCTTGGTGTGGAAATTTCCTTCCAAAATTATAATATCAAGAATCTGCACAAACATGTTAGGTAAGAAGAACAGAGGCGGATGTGGAGGGCAAATTGCATGTCCTCTTCCCACAGTTCAGAAAATGAATGTGAAATAAAACAAGTGAGAAATTGAATCTTTCCTCTTTCTTAACATCCTAAAACACTGTTACCCCAACAGTTTGAAAGCCAGGGTGTCAAACACTAGGCCCAGGGGCCAAAATCGGCCTCACGGAGACTCCAGTCCAGCCCACTGGACAGCTTTAGATAAAAATGAAGGAAGGCATGAATCTTGGACTTTTAACTGTGTTTTCATAAGCTTCATTTTTGCATGTAAAGACTTCAGCCATGGTCATTCACGCTACACCAAAGTAACTGGTCTTTTCTAATGGGAAACTAAGCTTCTTTACACTAAGACCGGCCCATGTAAGATCAAAGATCTGCTCCTCGATGAGTTCAAATGAGTTTGACATCCCTGGCTTAAAGGAGTAGTCATCACTTTTTCGAGCAGATATCAGTGATGCTGAATATCTAATATGGCAGCAACTCAGTGCATATAGTAAGCAGAACGATAGTTTAGATATGACTGTTTCTGGAAGCCACTGAAAGTTTATATTTCAAAAAGAAATAATAAATAAAAAAGTGCCACGCTGTATTACAAGCTGAACTGATCACTGTAAGTGAAACCTCCGCCCTGCCTCAAATTTTCACATCATGTGCAAAAACAACAATCGATAAAATAAGACACTGACCCACGGGCATAAAATCAGTAGACTAAAAGTAGACAAATTATAAATAAGAAAATCGTATTAGAAAGTTCAATGAAAGATGATCAAATTCAAGGAACATCCTGGGCTTCTTACTACATTTTACAAGATCCAGAGAAGCTTATTCATGTCTTTATGTCTCGCAGGGCTGCCTAATGCGAGGCTCTTTTTATTGTCCTTACTAAAAAGACTGTTAGACGGCTCTGATTCTCAGCTCCCTGCCTTGACTTCCAGTAAGGTACAGATTTCAAACAAACAGCCCTAAATATATATCTGAGATGCTTAATGAATATGAACCCAGTGGGTCTCAAACCTGGTTACAAGAGCAGACAGATGTGAAACTAAAGAGGGCTTTATATACGCGTCTTGCAAAGACGCGTATATAAAGCGTGCATTTTCTCATATCTTGCAATTCACTTAATGAGAGCGACATGTAATTACTTCAAAGTTATTGTGTTAGAGAGACCTTTTATCCTCCCACAGATACTTGATACAAGCCATGGGTGGACGTGCATTGCACAGTACTCTGCAGCGCCCTGTTAAAATTACATATCCCTGATACTTAATGGGATACACTCGAATGAGTAAGGTGGGTGGGCAGGTTATAATAGGCTGTGTGAAAAAAAGCTATAAAAGAAGTAATTTTGCATGGTTCTTCGACTGAAAAGCACAAATACCTCCTCACTTACGCATATTGTAAAACCACAGTGGATGCAAGGTCACGGTGGTGTCTTGGCTGTTACGTGAGAGTGGGTTTTGTGCTGATATGAATGAAAGTCCCGTCGGTGACATCATTTCTATAAATGCCTTCTTTTCTTTTGTGTCTGGCTCTGCACGAAGGGCACTCTGGAGTCAGCACACTGGGTTCATTTGAAACGCACAGCTGGTCATTTCCAGGCTGCTGAGCTCTGCTGTCCAGCATGAATGAAGGGAATTGTGGAGAGGACAAGTGGGCACGCATTGTCTGTTTCTGTTAACGCTCATTCCACGTTTTTGTTTAACATCTGACATTCTCCTGCTGCGATGAAACAGCAGCCAGACAGCTGTGAGGGGCTTTAAATCATTATCGCTGCATGAGTCCTGCGATCTGATTTACAGTTCATATACATTTCTGCTTGCTGATGGTGGTTTCACACAGCACATACAGTACTACACTGCAGAGCATGACAAAACAAGCCTGATAACAATCTCCTCAGGGAGCGCCCGTCCTCTCTTTGTGCTATACTGCGATTAGGGGGAAGTGAAAATCTGCATGCGTTCAGCCATTCTGTGATAGACTTCATGTTTACCAGAGTGTCACATCACTTCTACTGCGCAGCAATTCCCTTTGTATATGTGAACTTTGACCCGGTGTTCTCTCTGAACTGCTGATGATTTTAATGCTATGACCCTTCAGCTTTATTTGTATATAAACTGTTCTGTGACCTAATCGATGATACAGGCTCTGCCTGCTGAAAATTTACATTGTGATCATCGCATTTCAAAGCTCAGTACTACACTTTAAAATGTGTCCAGCTGCATGACTGACAGTAACGGAAATATATTTACTCTAATTCTCCGAGTTACTGTGCAGATTTTCCAAACAAGACCAGCAAACCAACAGTTTACATAAAATCAGCTCCACCACAGCCAACTAACTTATTAAACCCTTAGTTGTTTGTGTAGTAGTAATAACCTTATTATTATAATTATTTTTGCAGATGCTGTTTCAGATAGTTTAGTTTGTGGTGCTGTTGAGCTTGTCTTTGTTGCATTCTGAGCTTTTTCCCAAGGCTCTGTTCATCCAGTTTCTACGGAGGAACTAACACTATTTAACTTCTACGCTGTTTTTCACAAGGAAAATTTATCTGATGGCGACAGCTACTTTGCAGTGACTCCACATACAAAACATGCAAACAGATCGTAAAGCATAGACGTTTTTTGTGAAGCAACTGAAAAGCCCTGCATCACATTAAAAAAGCCTACGTTTCACCTCAGATTTGCGTCATTACAATAAATCAGCAACAAAAATTCAGAAAAAATTATAAATTGAAATTGAAATTAACTGAGAGTTGCTCTGTACTTAAGTTACTTTGTAGATTAGAGAAATATCTTGTGCAGTATAGCCACGCAGTACAGCAGGGATGCCAAACTCAGCTTAGTTAATTGCCCACAAAGAGTAAACTAGTAAAGTAAAAAGCTCATATCCCTCCTGCTTCTTTAAAACCCTGCCAGATTACAAGTGGTAACATTTCACATTATTTTATTTTCTTATTTAATAAGCAACCTTGAGATCACATAAGAAAAATAACTGCAAAACTATGTCTCAGTTTTTCCACATTCATCAGTATTATGGGAGCCTTTAAGAGGGCCACTTCTGTGCCCTGGACCACATGTTTGACACCACTGGCCTATAGTTTACTGGGTGTATTTAGGCAAGTGTAGCACTTACTTTTCTTTGAATGAATGCTGTCAGACTAAACTGTGGGGTATAGCAAAACCTGCCAAACGTGGTGTTTGTATGCGAGAAGGTCCAACAGCGCCACCTAATGGAGTTATCGAGAAGCGCGCGTGGCCATGGTCGGAAGTGCAGAAGCGCAAGAAGTCGCACATCAGAACTCAAAGCGAAGACAGTTGCTCAGTTTGGAGTTGTTCTGGTAAAACAGGAGAAATCTTGAGGTGAACGTGGACTTTTTTATTCACAGTTACCGGTTTAAACCAGCGCTGAGTGTGAAACCGACGTCTCTGCCGTGTGTTGACGTAGTTAAGCCTCGACACAATCAGGAAGTCCGGGGATTTTTTTTCCGTTGTTGAAACAAAAAAAGTTGAATGGATAGTCGACAGACCACCTTTTATCGATTAATAATAAGGTGTCAGCTTATTTAACTTCTATAATTTATTCGCTGTTGTGTTTTAATCCACCACTACGAGATTATTAAAATAATCTTCAGTCGTTACCACCTGGATTTTCACTTTGCGGGGGAGAGGGATGGATGCTCCTCACCTCACTGAAGATGAAATGGCAGAGATAAAGAAAGACGTGAGTATTATACTTCAGGCACGCTCTGGCTTCCTAACAGATGCCAGATCAATCTGATAAGGGGAGCCATGTGGAAACAGATTCACTGCTAAATATATATTTATGCTTTGCTTAGCGCTATAGGCCTATTAAAAGGAGGAAATGCCCCCACCACACCCTCTTTGTGCCCTCACAATTTCCACTTTCTGTAGGATTTAACAGCAGGACAATAAGATGGACGTTTAGGGCACATCTGGACACCCAGCTTACTTTGTATGTGCCACAGAGAGAGCAGATCCAGGCCTGCTGTAGTCTTTGATTTGGGGGAAGGGGGGTGAACCCTGGACTGTGTGTTTCCTGTTCATTGACACCTCACTTTGCTCTTTTCATCTGCCCTCCGTGACTTCCTGTGGCTCTCCAGGTGCTGACCAGATTGCGGCACTACCTCTGCGATAAAATCAGAGCAGATCGCCACCTGGACTACCTGCGCTCTCGCAGGATCCTGACACGAGATGATGCAGAAGAGATCAGCTGCAGGACTACGCAGACCAAGAGGATGGCCGTGCTGCTGGACATACTGGCTGAGAACCCCCGCGGCCTGGATGCCTTGATCGACTCGATTCGGGAGATGCGCTCGCAAAATTTTATCATCACAAAAATCACAGACGAGGTGCAGAAGGCCAAAAATGAGAAGATCGAGTCCCTCAGAGGTTAATACGTCCATTTCTAAAATAGTTGTGTGTCTGTGTGTATGTGTGTAATGCAAAAAAGTGCTTAATGCGTTTGTTCTTTATGACTTACAACTGTTCCCCTTTTTTTCCCCCTCTTCTATTACTCAGCGGCAGGAGCTTCCAGTTCCTCATCTGACTCCACTTTCAGCACTCCAACCTCAACCAGCGACCTCCCATCAACATTTTCAAACAACTCCACCTTGCTCTTTCACCCGGACAGCGAGAAAAGCCCTTCCAACTCAGATGTGGGCACCTCACTCGATCTGCTGTCTTCGCAAAAAGCTGGAGACTCCTCCGTGGCTTGCGCCAGCATCGCCACGCCTTCCACGACATCATCCAGCCTCCCGAAGCCCGGAGACCCCGGGGCGCCTCCTCTGCCGGACGAGGTAATGGCCGAGTCCCCCTCCAGCATAGATGCTGGAGCGCCGGGGTGCACTAGCAGTGGAGGCGATCCAAACTTCCAGCCCCTCCGGTCGCGCTCCCTCACGCCAACTTCAACTAGGAGCATCTTTTAGGAGCATATCTCAATAAGACAGTTCTCAACCGGTTAAAAAGCCAACCACAACACTCACTCTCTCTTTTTCAGTGATATTCGTGCTTTCGATGAGGCAGTTGGTGAGAAATTGCTGCACATGGGCATATACTGTATACTACCACTATATTAGCTAACTTTTAGAATGAAAATGGGGGCATTTTCTCATCAGCTAGGCTAACTTTTAAAGATTGTTTTTTTGTTTTTCAAATGGTGCCAATTTGTTACCAAACCAAACCCTAGGGTATGGAGATTGCCTAGTTTAAAATGGAAAATATGACTAAAATGAGACAACGGTGCCATCAAAGAAGAAAGAGGAAATCTGCGCGTGCATCAGATGCATTTCTAACGCGGTTATATTTCCAGCGTGATGTGTCAGGAGTGAAGAAAATGTGACTCACCCTCTCTAACCTCTCCTACTCCCCTTCTGTGACAGGAGGTGTGATTTTTCTGATGAGCTGTAAAGGCCGAATGCAGTTTCTATGTTGTATACACTTGAACGACTACTTGAGCATATATATATATATATATATATATATATATCCATGTGTGTGCGTATAAAGAGCCAGTCTTGGAGCAGAACTCCAGCTCATGTTTTTCTGTTGTTTGTTTTCATGTGTGTGCATTAAGTCATCAAGAATTTGCTTCATGTTTTTGTCACTACAATAGTCTTGAATTAGTAAACATAGTTTCAGTGACATCCTATTTCTTTCTTTATTCACTGGTCATGTAATAATAAAACTAAAGGTTGTTCATATATGGACTGCGCTTGTGTTGCTTTTTTCCTTTTTTCATTGTGTGGTTGATTTCCTGTAGTGATTATGAAAAATCTAAATGTTAGAGTGCCGATAATTGTTAAAATAGGGCATCAACTGTCGAGGTCAAAATGAAGTTATTGACAGGCCTCCAACGTCTAAATGTGTCGTCAGCTTCTGGGTGTGCAGACGTACTTTTTTTTACTTCTGGAAAAAACTGGAAAAGCTACAAGTGGCGCAGAGGAATGACAGTCATTGTGGTGACGGCTGCAGTGGTGACTGTATCACCTGGTTTTTCATACACCGCTGAGAAGCCCTGAGTGTTAGACTGGGTGAACTTTGGGTCGCTGGTGCTCGGCGAACGCTAACAGGTATTTAATTTATTATCATAATTATGTGTAGAGTGAAGTTTAACAAATGTAGTTAGCATCTGATTTAAAAATATATATAATTATATAACAACATCCAATATAAGCAGCTAACTTTTATTTATTAAGCAAAAATATGTGTAGTAATTGTTTTCACACACCTCTCAAATCTGTACATTTCTCTGCTCCCTGTTGCAGGAAGCCCTATGAGCTAAAATGGGCCAGTGTGTGGTAACCACACTGTGGCTGTGGTTTTGTAGTGTGTTGTGGCTCAGTGTTGCATAATTAGTATGTATTGAAGTATAACAATTAAACTATAAAGAAGAGAATAGCAGCAGTGTACACAGGCTGGAGAACCAGTTAGATAAACATCAGGCTGACTGGAATGGCCAGATGCTTTCTTTATCTATTAAACATTTCTGATGCAGGTGTCACAAAGCTGCCTTCAGCCTAATGGAGGACTCCAAGCAGCTTTTGGCTGCCAGGTCAGAGGAGAGTCAGCGAAACGGCTGCTGCGGCTTAGATACAAAGACGGTGGAGGATTTCAGACGGAGGCTCAAATACTTCTTCATGAATCCCTGCGAGAAGTACAGAGCCAGGGGTCGGAAACCATGGAAACTGACGATACAAATATTAAAAATTGCAATCACTACTATCCAGGTAATCCTTTAGTTACGTGTGAATGTGTACAGAGGTCGGGAGCTACTTGTTTTTTACCTGTGAGACTTTCTTTCTCCCCCTGTTTCCAAACAGTTGGTGTCTTTTGGACTGAGTAATGAAATGATGGTGACTTTCAAGGATGAAAATTTGATGACATTCAGGAATCTGTTTCTCAAAGGATACAAGGATCACCGGCACGGAAGCCTTTCCCTTTATACCAAAAGAGATGTGAATGAGCACATTCACTACATTATCAACAGGGTACTGAAACCTTTGTTTAATCACGTGGCATCTTCTATTTAATTTTAATTTTACACTATTAAAAGATGTTTTCTGTTTTCTCTTTGTCTGTTTTTTTTCAGTATACCAATCTCCAAAACCTGACTGTAGGTAATCTTGCATATGAGCTCATTAATGGCGACTACACTCCTCTGACTTTGTGTCAAGTGTTTTATAGAAACAGCACCATCGATCCTGAAAACGACACCTTTGATATTGATCCGCATATTGATAAAGGTACAAAAACATAACGTAGCTGCAACACTGTTTAAGTCAATGCTTAATATTCTGTGCAAGATATATTTATTGAAGCTGATTCATGGCAAGAATGGAAAATAATCACACTGTGCACTTGTGACGTGAAAAGAGGAAGCTTGTTCTACTCTTCACAGGGATTCATGCTTCATCGTTCCTCTGCTAAATAATACAAACTGAAATAACTTCTGAACACATTTTCTCCACCACAGATTGTATTTCCATACACCCTATGCAATCATTGAGCAACGACACTCTGGCAACGCATCCCAACTTCTCTTTGGATTTCAGAAGGTGGCTAAACTAAAAATATTGGTTTCATGTCCAATGATAAGAGTGTTGGCTGCTAATATATGTTTGTGTGTCCAGGCTGCTATCTGTGAACATCTACCTAACTCTGAAAACCATCAATCTGCAGACTGTGCGGCACCACGAGCTACCAGACTGTTATGACTTCCACATAGTGGTTGGTGACACTATCTGAAAAGTGCCACAATCTCAAAGATATATTTTCTATAATATTTTAGGAGATTTTACAAGCTCAGTGACGAACCATCCTTTGTTTTTACACAGATCATTTTTGACAATCGTGCACACAGCGGAAAGATAAAGGTTGATATTGAAAATGATGTTAGAATTTATGAATGCAGTGACTGGAACGTGGAAGGCACATGTGAGTAGAAATAGTACTGAGAGACACCAGGAAGCAAAATATTTGTTAGTGTTAGTCAAACGCCAGCAGGGGGCACAGTAACACTTTTCTGCTTTTCATAATACAGCTGTGTTCAGACTCATAGGCATGAATGTCATGGTCATTTTGTGCTTTTAATGATTTCTTTGAGGTCTTCTTTTTCCAGGGTCGAATGAGAATTGGATACAAAAGGGTTTTTTTGGTCAAAAGTATAATAAGTGGTGCAGAAAGTTTTACATCAGCATGTACTGAGAGGGTGTTGACCAAGAAAGAAGCTACTGTTCCCAAATCAACACCTTTAAGAAAACCCAAATGCATTCTGGAGAAAAGTTTCAGATGTTCAGACCAGATAGACTGACCTATTTGGCCACAGTGGTGAGGGGTAAGTTTAGAGGAATAAAGGTGAGACTTTCAAACCCAAGAACAGTGTACCAACTGTTTTTCCTGCCACTGGTACTGGTACATTGTACAAAATGGGTAGAATAATTATAATGATGGAGACGCACATCCAAATTCTTCAACGTCACCTCAAATTGGCAGGTAGATGGTTGAAACTTGGGCACAGTTAGGTGTTTCAAAAGGACAAACACATCAAACTGGTTTTGGAATGGATAATATAGATCAGCGGTCCCCAACCCCCGAGCCTCGGACCGGTACCGGTCCGTGAGTCGTTTGGTACCGGGCCACGAGAGTTGAGGCTCAGGTGTGAAATGTATGGTTTTCAGGGTTTTTATCGGTTTTCAGCGTTATTTTGTTATCGTTTTTATTGTTAACTCGATTTTCCTGGGTCTTTTCACGTGTGTTATGAATAAATCTTCTTTTTTTCGATACTGGTACTAGTTTTATTTTGTTATATTTATCCGGGACACCTTAAAGGCCGGTCCGTGAAAATATTGTCGGGCATAAACTGGTCCGTGGCACAAAAAAGGTTGGGGACCGCTGATATAGATGATAATTTCATTTCTCATTAGAAATTTTTGGACTATGCTCGAAAGCTGGGCTCATGTCATGAAACCAACCAATTCAAATGAACCCTACCAATTCTGCAAATATGCTCACATATCCAGCCAGAATTACACAAGAAGCTTGTTGATGGCTAACAGAAGCATTTATTTGAGGTGCAACTCACTGAAGGACATTTAAACAAATATTAGTGGGGGTGTGTGTACATGTTTGAGCTGCTATGTCTAACTTTGACCCTATGTGGATTTGAGAAAATCCAATGTAAATCCAATGTCGTACGCTGTACAATCGTTCCACCCTGGAAAACAAACAGTTCAATCAAATCACTAAAAACCCCAAATTACTATGACATCCATGCCCATATTGAGTGTTCGTAATCTTTTGATTGCAACTGTACCTGCATGATCCAAGAAATGACAAAGGTTATGTCTCAGTTTTATAGAGACAGAGCCCCAAAATATTAACACCTGACCTCAAATGTTCTAGCTGGGAAGAACGATTATCTCCTCTTGTCGTTTGATTCTGTGGTCTTCCTCGCCTGTTTCGCCTCTCTCATCCTCTGCATACGATCTGTCGTCCATGGCATCCAGCTCCAGTTTGTAAGTATCACCACAGAAATACTTTTAGCATCTGGCTCAGTTAAGACACTAAACAGCACCCGAGGCAGCCCATAATTATAGTTGATGAGGTCAATCAAGTAATGTTCTCTATACTTTTGGTGAGGGGCTTTACATACTGGTAACTTGATGTAGTTTTTAAGAAGAGCACATATAATTTTGTGAAAAACTCTTGAGCCACCTTTCATTTCTTTATATTTTGCGGGGAAAATGGGACATAGGTGCAGAGATTTATGGAAACATACAAACATGTTGGCATGACCACCTTTATTCTTCTGTCTATCAAGATGATTTGACACTACCACTTATTTTCAGTCCAGTCCTTCTGTAATTTGGCGTAACTCTTGATAGCCATGCTTCCACCTAAGACTGTTTCTGATGAGGCTAGATGCACTTTCAGATATTGTTCTTCAGCTCTAGATAGTGTTAGGCCTGCCACTTCTTTTCTTTTCCCGTTTCCTCAGATTTTTAGGGATACACTGCACACCATAAAGAGATATCCCAAATTATGGCATAATAGCTCTTTAGAAATCACCTTGTTATTGCAAAAATATATTTTATGCCCGTCAAACTGTGTTATCTTTGTCATTTTTTGTAAATTCAACTTATGAAATGGGAACAATTGATGTGTGACATGTTTTAACAGACTGCCAATGTGTGAAGATACAATTTAAAATTTATTCAAAGATGTTTGATATGTGTAGACCCAAAACCATAGTCAGGTGACTCAAGATTTTTGCACAGTATTGCTTTATAGTATTAGCTAATAGACTAAGCATGTTAAAATGTGCCTGTTACTACTGCCTGTAGTAACATCTCATTAGCTGACTTGTTTGACAGTCTGTTTGTTTGATAAATTTCTCATATGTAGGAGTTCAGCATATTTTTCAGTGCCTACTACAATAAAACTGTGTCCTGGTCAGACCGCATGGAGTTTGTGAATGGCTGGTACATCCTCATTATTGTCAGTGACATAATGACCATCACTGGATCAGTGCTGAAAATTGGGATACAAACAAAGGTTTTCTCTTTTTTTCTTTTAGAAATCAGTGAATATTTTCTAAATGGTCTGAAATCAGTATGTAAAAACACTTATACTTGGCCAATAAACACGATTCTGATTCTGATGTAAAGGGTTGCAGAATTATCAAATTTATCAGTAGTATTTTTTTTCTTTTGCAGTTCTTAACAAACTATGACGTCTGCAGTATCTTGCTGGGAACAGCCACGATGCTTGTCTGGGTTGGTGTGATTCGTTACCTGAGTTTCTTCAAGAAGTACAATGTAAGACTTTCCTAACAGTGCCTAATAAAAAATACTTTATACAAATAAAGAGCAAATGCATTTCCAGAGGGACTGGCATTTTTTCTTCTTCTTTTTGTTTTAGATCTTAATCTTAACCTTGAGGGCGGCTTTGCCCAACGTGTTTCGATTCTGCGTCTGTGCAGCCATAATCTACCTCGGGTACTGTTTCTGTGGCTGGATCGTCCTTGGACCTTACCACGACAAAGTATAAACACTTTAATTCATATTACAGTACAAACATTAGGGTGATCTGTTCCGACATGATTTCCAGAAACACGATGTCAGAATGTTAATCGTTATTTAAACATTGTTTTACAGTTCAGAACACTGGCTAAAGTGACAGAGTGCCTCTTCTCTCTCCTCAATGGTGATGATATGTTTTCCACCTTTCAGAGGATGAGAGACAAAACCTACATGGTGTGGCTCTTCAGCAGACTCTACCTCTATTCCTTCATCTCTATCTTCATCTACATGGTGCTCAGTCTGTTCATTGCTCTTATCACTGACACGTACGAAACCATCAAGGTCAGTCCGAGCCACCCTGATATTTGATATCTTGCGGGGATGTAATTTACTGTTGAATTTGAGCATATTTTATTTATTTATGTATTTATGTATTTATTCTTATAATGGTTCTTTTTTTCAGCATCATCAGAAAGACAAGGAGCCAGTGTCCCAGCTTCAGGCCTTCATTGCAGAGTGCATAGATCAGCCTGAGTCTGGACGATACCAGAATACTGACGAGTCGACCTGCTGCATGTTTTCAAGTGGTTGCTTTGGATAACAGGGTGTAGTATCATCTTTTTGCCAATTGTGAGCAACGGGTTGCCCTCATGTGACTGCAAAATGCCCCACAGGGTCCTGAGAGTCTGTATAGAGCCTTTGTTAACACTATTGGGTGATAGTGATGGAATATCTTCCAACTTAAACAGATGTACTTTTACTTGAGTTCTGACTTTTTTAGAACTAGTAAATTAGCAAAGTTCCTATGTTAAGGACATGCTGATATTATATGGCCACATTATAAACCAATGTAACATCAATATCAAGCATTGCCGTATAAATATGTCAAATAATATTCTCTTCTTGCCAGTGTTGCATTCAAACATGGAGGGCAGATGTCTCAGACATTAGTGGAGAAAAACACTAAGAAGAACGTCCTCCTGGCTACACAACAACGATGTAACTTGGCGATCTTTTATATACAAGCACTTAAGGAGAAAATTTAAACATATTTCTATTTTCATAATCATTTATCCAACTTGGAGTCTTCCTACCCTAGCTGACATTGGTTGAACAGTGGGGTTCACCCTGGACAGGTCGCTAGTCCATCACAGGGTCAACACAGAGAGAAAAACAATCATTCACACTCACATTAGCACATATGGCCAATTTAGAATCACCATTAGCCGAACAAGCACATCTTTGGACTGGGAGTAAACTGGAGCACTTGGAGGAAATCCACACAGGGAGAACATGCAAAGTCCAACAGAGGGTACAAACCCAGAACCTTCTCGCTGTGAGGAAACCATGCTAAAAGATGCAACTCTCAAATAAACTTCACAACTTAAATGCAAAGTAAAGTGAAAGTGAATTTCCTGAAACGTAATTGCTTTTCATCTCTTTATTTTGTGCTGAGCACAGTTTTTTTTTGTCATCAATACAGAAGCATATCCTATGACCTGTATAAATTACTTTGTGTATTTTTGCTATACTTGTATTTTTTCTTTTGCACAAAATGTCAAATTGAGCACCTTATTTAGATAATAAAGTTTGAATTTCAGTACTGAAAGCTTCTTAGGAGTAGTCATGTCCCTTCTGGATATATTTCAGCGCATCTTTAGCCATAACAGTGGCACCTATTTTAAATTTAATCTGACTTTTTTCTCACAAACATGGTCGGCAAAATATCTGAAAATAAAACATTTGTTTCAGCTGAATTAATTTTACCTCACAGCACTTATGACATGTGCCAATGATGTCTCTGAACCAATCATAGCACAGAAGCAGCTCTTATAAAGTCATCAGTGACCTTAAGATCAGCAGATCTTAGCTCTGTTTGATCTCACTGCTGCTTTCAACACTGATGATCAGGACATTTCAACTCAAAGACTTTATGATCCAGTTGATTTAACGGGTTCAGATTCTTAATTGGGTCTCATTGTATTGTACCTAAAGGCTCGGGGTTTTTTTGTTTCAATTATTTGATTTAGATCTGCATAAATGAACATTCAATCAGGAGTTCTACAAGGGTCTGTCCTTGGCCCATTACTCTTTAACCTTTACATGCTCCTGCTTGGTATTACCATAGAGAATAATAATATATCCTATCATTCTTATGCAAATGATACTGATGTGCCTACCTTGTTCCTCTGATGATTTAACCCCTGTACATAACCTAATAAGCTTCTCTGATGACATTAACTACTGGATGTCTACAAACCCTTTGAACAGAGCTGAACAGAGACAAGACAGAAATATTTGTTGTTGGTTCAGAAAGTCAGAGACAGAATTTTTTTTTTTTTTACACTAATCATCTCTTTTGCGAGTAAGTTGGGAATCCTTGCATTATTTTGGACAATGATCTTAGTTTTGATAATCATATTAATAAGGTTATCAGAAGTGCTTTCTGTCACATATCAAAAGTTAGAAAATTCTCAAACTGGCTCAGGGAAATTGGTCCTTATAGTCAAATCAAGAAGTTTAGACTAGTGAAACACACTATTTGCAGGATTATCCAATTTATCAGTTGTACAGTTTCAGCTCGCCCAGAATGCAACAGTTAGAGTCCTGACCTGAAGTGAATTACCTCTATCACTCGCATTTTACTTTTTTGTAAGGTTCTACTGTCTTGTTTTCATTGTCTTGAGGCATTATCTTCTATTTCAAGCACAATGAGTCTATGTGTAATGACAATTAATTTGGCAGCCGTCAAAACAGGCTTTATGTGTAGTAATACTTCCTGCAGCCACAGGGGGCGCTGCAGTGACATTTATGACACCTGACTGTGGCACCTGACGGCATTTCTCATTTGCATAATGTACACCCAATGCACGGCCCTCATACTGGTTGCCTAACAACGGTGCCACCAATAACAATGCAGTTTGATTGGACGACAGCGGAGGAATAGACTTCAAAAAAAAAAATACAAACGCCGCAGCAGCCAGAGTCTGCCCATTAACCTGTGGAGGTATTTTCTGGGCTGTGTCGGGAATTTTGATACTTATTGCCGCTGTTGACAGGATGTTGACTGGAGTCTACACTGGAGTTGGAGGTGTTTTCAGGGAAGGAGTGTATTAACCGTGCCAGCAGCAGCACGGAGCTAAACTGTTGGATTTAGTTGACCCGTTTCACGCCCTTGAGTGAGTATCTTTGTAGTGTTGTCATGTTAGCATGGCTATTAATTATCCTGTTGGCTAACTAACATCACGGGGGAGACACGGCATGTGTGAACGTTATTTATGCTTAGCAGCGTTAAGCTTCTAAGGTATTTCTCTATAGCCATGTAGAGGTCTAGCAAACGACACAGCAAAGTAAGCAAGCATGTTTGCTGGACTACGTACGTTTAAGCAGCTCCTGACGTTAAGCATTGAGTGCGTCACGTCGTAGCACGTCTGACTTTATCGCCTCCTCAGTGTATGTATTTCTAGATAAAAGCTGTGTAAGCTCTCTGCTTCATTAGATAAACTGGGAAGAGTTGGCTTGTGAGGCAGCAGGCATTTCCCATGATTGGTGGTTGCGTCCAACCGTTTTTACACGCCCCAGCTTTTCAGTGCACCGTTTTTTCTTTTTATTCATCAACACAATGAAACTGTACCTGAATGCAAGTCACGGCATTAAGGCTGTGGGAGTGGCCCCTTTAGTTTAGTGTGTGGTTCAGCCTGTTTCACCGAGCATGTCAGTGATTAAAGTTAAAAAACAAACGCGTAGAACAAATGAGTCTGCCAGATTTACTCTCTGTAATGGATTCTCTTATTTTTATCTCTGTAATCCTTTGGTTTGAGGCTCAGATCATCTTACAGCCCAGCAGTTTGGATGCCAGTAACCAATAGGAGCACCCTCCTAAAACCCATTCGAATCCCCCTCCAAACCGGCACACATCTGACAGTTAATCCTGTGAGGATGAAGCTTCGGCTCAGATTATCTGTTGCTGGTCTGTCTCATGACTTGATGCTCTGTTGCAGCGCTCTGTTCCAGTGCTGTCCTCTGATCCACAACCCCCGGCTGCTTAATCCATCTCCCTGGTGACAACTTATGACCTCGTGTCCTGATGTGTTGGTGATATGGGAGAGTGGTGGACAACTGAGGCATCAATGGGTAACTTTTGTGTGTGTGTGTGTGTGTGTGTGTGTGTGTGTGTGTGTGTGTGTGTGTGTGTGCTAAAACGATGCATTTGATAGAGCACTTCAAGAATAGCAAGTCCCATTAGCTTTTTTTTTTTTTTTTTTTGGAGGGGGACTCTTTAGAGGTGACCCACATTTTTGTTCTCATTTCTCATCTGCAACCTAATTCAAGCCTCTCTTTAGAGGAAGAGAGCAGTAGATGTAATGTTTCCACAGTTTCAATATTTTTCCCTTTCTTTGTTCTGTGTTTACAGAAAACTATGAGATATCCAGCATATCACATGTTACGATGTCACCCTCGAGACAGAACAACTTTGTGTCATCGTACTCGTTTCCCTTGGCAAAAAGCTTCTACAGTGTAATAAGTGCCTTTTGCACAGAGGATAACATTCTTCAGTGCATTTCATACATCAATCAGGTATGGAAGGCCCTAGGATTATTATTATTATTATTATTATTATTATGATTATGATTGTTATTATTGATTGTTATTATTACTACTTGAAGTGTTTGGTTTATATGCAAACGTTTTATTGTCTCCAAAAAGATAACCCCTAGACAAGGACATACTTTTAATTTCCATCCCCCCACAGGAGCTCGCCTCACTGGGCCTCTCCTCTACGTATATTGAGGCCACCTCACCAGAGGGGACTGGCCTGAATGCAGTACCGGCTCTGAATGCCATGTATGAGCTGCTACAGATTCACAGGCGAACTATGAGCACTGTAGAAGGGCTTGAGAAAGAGCAGCTAAAGAAATCCAGCACCATGGAGCTTATGCAGACGAGCAATACCAGACTCAAGGCATGTATAACCGCTGATCTTTCTTTTAATGTACTTCCAAGAGAGAAAGTGTCTCTTTCGTTTCTCTGTGGAGCCAACATTTTATTTCTTCGGGCTATAATCTGCGTACAGATGTCTTGGAGTAAAGGTGGAGTAATGCAGTGTCACATTTTTCACCTCTTAGAGATATGAAAACACGGTAGTGTGTAAACACTGTGAATATCCCCACTGAACATTGTCAGTCAAGCAAAGACGGACCTTTTAGAGCTGTGTGCTGGGAGGTCTTGACGTGCTTTCTGTCACTTTGATGGTATCTGGTTGTGATGCATAGTCCCTCTGTTTTGTTTTTTTTGTTTGTTTTGTTTTGTTTTTTTCTAAACATGCTGCTAGAAAAAATAAAGGTCATTTGATTCACATAGAATTTCATTTGATTATTATTTATTTGTAGTGTATTTTTTTTAGTTTATTAGATTATTTAATTTGATTTATAGAAAATCTTCAGACGGCACATAACAGTTACGTCATGTATCATGTGTTTCCTTCCAGGATCAGTTGGAACTGTCAATAAGGGAGAAATCTGGTCTGCATGAAATGGAGAGGCAGCTGCAACTGAAAATTAAGACTTTGCAGAGCTGCTTAAAAACAGAAAAGGATGAGGTAAAGCTTCTTCTTACACTGTGGTTTTGTTACTAATACTAGTTATTTCAGGATGCAAAAACCTGACAGCTTGTAAATAATCAATTATTTCTGGACAGGTCCAGAAGCTCCAAAGTATCATTGCTAGCCGTGCCTCTCAGTACAGTCATGATGCCAAAAGAAAAGAGAGAGAAGCTGCAAAGCTCAGAGAGCGCCTCAGCCAGCTGCTGGTTGACAGAAAGGATAAGAAACTAGGTAAATGTGCTTAACTTAAACAAACAATGATTTGCATAATTTTGTGTCAGTTCTGTTGGATTTTCTGTTTTTCCTCAAATAGCTATCGATGTACTGAATTCCTTGGGACGGTCAGATGGGAAAAGGGGTCACTGGAAGACTGCAAAAGCGACAGCCAGGTATTTTGAAAGTGAAATTCATTTAACCATGTAAACTGAAAAATGTGTAGTATTATTTGCATAAACTGATATGTCATTGATTTCTGCAGCCACGAGGGTGAGATGTACAAGTCTTTGCTCAGTGACTACGAGGCAAGTCAGAAGTCTTTGATGCTGGAGAACGCTGAGCTTAAGAAAGTCCTCCAGCAGATGAAGAAGGAGATGATTCATATCCTGAGTCCACGCAGTTCTTCTGGCCGAGGAGCCACTGCTGATGACAGCCTGGAGCAGGTATTTGAGACACACACACACACACACACACACACACACACCCCTCTGGTAGATGGGTTTGAAAAGATTGATGGTTCTCTTATGGACAGGAAACCATCCAGATGGTGAATCATGAAGCTGTTCAGGGCTTTGTTGTAAATTACTTTAGATCATTAGAGGTGGGAATCAATATGATATTATCACAATATTATTGTGAATTTTTATTTTATTTTTTTAACGCTATACTGTATGTTGCTATCAGTCTGCAGTCGGATAGGGTCAAGTTGGTAATCACATGCAATAAGTTCCTGATGAGACAGAAACTAACTGTGATTGTCAAAAATATCACTTCTAATCCTGTCTATAGAAAGTCACATTTAACTATTACATTTCCATTGGCAGCTGGTTGAGTCAAATTCTCTCGAGTTGTGCTCACTGACAAAGCCTCATTCAAATTGATGGAAACAAGGTAGCAGTTAGTCTGCATTTAGAAATTAGACGGCATTTATTTGAAGGTTTTCAAATAAATGCCGTCTCTCCTAGAGTGATTTCAGTCAATCAAGTCAGACTGCAACTGTTTGTAGAAAGGTTACCTCGTATAAGTTGAGATGAGCCCCCTTATTCATAGCATTTTCATTTATTTAAAATGTCGATATTTGGTGTCACTGTATCGATACAATATCGCCATAGAAAATATGTTCCTACATACGTACACACATGTGGTAGTGACGAGAATCCCTGAGAGTATCTGGGCAACAACAAGGAATGAGACGCCATCTTGTGGTGTTACTTGGTGTTGAAGTAGAATATTTAACAAAGCAGACCAATACGTTGTCTTACGCAACCTTGACAAATGGACTCAGCCAATACACCAATAGATCATACCTGTAAGCGAAAGTGGTACAATGCTTTAGTCTTGTTACCATATTAAATTGTTGCTTTTGTTTGTTTTTTGCATAGAGATACTTTCAAAATACAAAGAGCACTAAAACTGGTCCATAAATGTTTACCAGAGTATTAGAAATGACATGTCTGAAGTTCAGATCTCCTGATTTCCTCCTTTTAAGCCCACTATATTGTTTTGGCTGATTTGCAGCATCATGATTCAGATGGGGAGGAGAAAACGGGAGACACCAGCAGAGAAACTCTGGATCAGTCCTGTGAACATGCCAGGGAGCAGCTAACAAACAGCATCCGTCAGCAGTGGAGGAAGCTGAGGAACCATGTGGAGAAATTAGACAGCCAAGGTAGATTCGGCGTAGACACAATGGCACAACTTTAAACATTTTTCATCTGCAAAACCTTTCTTATGTAGCTGAATGTGTCATGCCTGGAAAGAAACCAAAATTATCAGCTTATCCATTTGGTTTTTGTTTGTCAAGTCTCTCAAGTGCAGAATCAGCTGGAGTCAAATAAAGAGATGATACCTCTGGAAACCCACGAGGATGAGATGGAGAGGATGAGGTGTGAAGTCCAGCAGTGCAAAGAGTTCATTCATGCACAACAGCAGCTACTTCAGGTCAGCATCTGATGAGAGGCAGTCAGTGTGTTTACAAAGGGGGGGGACATGTGTGTGCACGGGTTCTTACTATCTTGGTGGGGACCAAAATCCAGGTCCCCACAGGGTTGGAGGCATTTTTCACACTTAAAATATGGTTTTACTGTCAAGGTTACAATTGGGTTATGGTTAGGTTTAGGCTAAGGGTTAGGGTAAGCGGCTAGGGAAAGCATTATGTCAATGGGATGTCCCCACGAGGATGTTTCTGGCCTGTTAGTCAGTATCAAAAATGATTTAGGAACATTAAGAAATAATGTGCTATCAAAGGAATAACCACTCCTGCTTTTGCAGCAACAACTCAACACCTCGTTTGACGATGAGACTGCCGCTCTCCTTAATGACTGCTACACACTGGAGGAGAAGGAGCGTCTCAAAGAGGAATGGAGGCTCTTTGAAGAACAAAAGAGAAACTTCGAGAGGGAGAGAAAGAACTTCACCGAGGCTGCTATTCGTCTGGGCCGAGAGGTACTGAAGGCTTCTGATTTGGTCCCGTAGTTAAATTGAGCACACATTGTGATGGTGGTGCATTTATTTCTTTGGAATCGTTTTTTTTATTTCGACAGAAAAAGGCCTTCGAAGAGGATCGCGCTTCATGGCTCAAGAATCAGTTTTTGAATTTGACTCCCTTTACAGACCGAAGGAGATGCTCCTCATCAGATGGTCACAGTGCCTTATCAGTTAGTAAGTTGGTGCAATTTAAATTAAGGTGCTTTCTGGAGTGGGTGGTTGAATGACATAGCCTCTCAGTGGTTAAATGTTTTACATACTAAAATTGGGCACAATTGCAACCCCATTTCTGAAAAAGTTGGGATGCTGTGTAAATGCAAAGAATTTATTTTATTTATTTATTTTTAATTCCAGATTTTTATTCAGGGTAGAAACAACGACACAGAACGCATCAAATGTTTTAAAATGGACAATTGTAAGAAAAATATTCACTCATTTTGAAATTCGATGCCATTAACAGTTTACCACTGAGCAGCATCCCCTCTTCTTTCTATCAATCGTCCATAAAATCTTACAAGAGAACAGTTTTCCGCTTTGCCACAGTCCATTTAAAAGCGTTTTAATCCATAGAAGATGTCAGCATTTCTCGATCGTGTGCAGATATGGTCTCTTCTTTACATGATGGAGCTTCCACCTGTATTTGTGGGAGGCACAGCAAACCATGAGAGATTTCTGGAAGTTTTCCTGAGCCCGTGTCGTTACTTCCATGACAGAATCGTATCTGATTTTTCATGCAGTGCTGCCTGAGAACCCAAAGATCAGACATCCAGTGTTTTCAGCCTTGTCCCTAGCACACAGAGATTTCCCCAGATTCCTCCAATCCTTTCAATCTCATTTACTGTAGATGATGACATATTCATGGTCTTTGCAATGTTATTTTAAGGAACACTATTCTGAATTTTGTGAACCCATTTCCATCTTTCCTTTCTAGAAACTCAGCCTCTCTAAGATGCACTTTTCCTTTTCTTTTTTTTAAATGCACTCCATCATATTTCTGTTACTAACTAACCGATTTACTTGCGAAATGTTCCTCCTGCTGTTCTTTAGTACCACCTACTGTTCCAATCTGTTGTGGCTTCTGTCTGAGCTATGAAATGTGTCACTCCCATCAAATTTAAAATGAACCAATATTTCCCCCCCTCAGTTTAAACACTGGATCTGTTTCCTATGTTCTATTGTGAATACAATTTATGAGCTATCCAAATCATTGCACAGCTCCACAATATCACATCGCCAAGTCAGTCTTGTTTATTCAGTATCATCTGCTTGGGGACATCAGTGTGAAAGCTACAAAAACTTGGTGTAAGAGAAAGACTAACAAATAATCATTTTCTAATACTGCATATGAACACCTAATGCATTACCAGAAAACTGTTGTCCTTAAAACACGGTCTGTATTGCAGGAAGTGAGCCAGAGATCAGGTCTTCAGTGAAAGCTCAGCTGGCCAAATCATCTACCTACACGACGTTCTCCACTCCCAGATCTTCACAAAGTGCTGCTGTGCCATCAACTCCTGAACTTTACCGGACACTCCGCTTAATACCAGAAAGCAGGTATTAGTGAGTTACTAGATAACTGTTTTCAGGGACTGCATTTCATTCATGCAGTGAAATGCTCTGCACGATATTAAATGTGAATGTCTTAACAACAGATGCATGAATCAGTGAGGATAAGAGACTCTTACTTATTGTATATATTTTTCTCTTTTTAGTTCCTCCAGACATTCAAATCGAGGACTCTGGCAAGAGTGTAGCACCATTGAAGATGGAGATAATCGGGTCAAGGCAAAAAACGGAGGTCGATGCAGTGACTTGAGTATTTTCTCTATGGGTGAAGATGAGAACAGCCTCAATTAAAGAACTTTTAAGTGCCTTTTTTGTTTTTATCTCTGCAACAAAGTTTAGTTTCAATCTGTGGCTGAAATCCATCAGCTCTGAGCAATCATTTTTCAATGGATGTGCACAGACAATTCACCAAAGCTTGATCACACAAGAAAGCACTTTAAGTCTGCCATAGCTCATTTCTTTACTGACAATTCAGATTTTAAGCTGTTTCAAGGAAGGGTACCAAGCAATGATAAGAGTGTGTTGTAGCCAGAAATTCTTTTCTACCTGTTGATTGTACTGAAATTACCTTTTATGTTTACATAATCTATAAGTATAAATTATGACTTGAAGTATGTATTGCATTAACATTAGATCGATTAGATCTGCTCTCAAGAAGTAATAACAATAAAGATGTTTTTTAATATAATGAAATAAGTTTCCCTTTCATTTGTCGCCCCCTGGTGGATTGAATCGGGAGTTAAGTGTGAACAACCGGAATCCGGATATCGTCATCTTTGCTTTTGTCTCAGCAGCAACCAGCGTAGACGTGTTTCCCTCCGCCCAGCGTTTTATTTCAATCACAGAAAAGGCATAAAAATGTCGGGTTCATCCAACCTGGTGACCATGAAAAAGGTGGTACAGCAGCTTCGTTTTGAGGCGAGCATAAACAGAGTTAAGGTAAGTAAAAGTGACTTTTTTCCCCTGACAATTAATGGAAAAATCTGCGAACAGCGCTAGCTGTTGCTGGATGCTAGCACCGTGATGCTAATTTGGCCGAGAGTATCTGTGAAGCAGGGCGTTGTTTGTACCGAGGGGGAAGTGTTGAAGTTTCGCGCTGCTTGTAATCATAAAACAACGCCCGAGCAACATAAGATGACGACAAGATAGCTGTAGTTTGTTACGAATTTAACGAAGCGATTTAAGATCAAATGTTAAAACTCTAGCTTCGCAATACCCCCCCCCCCCCCCCCCCCCAAGTGTAGCTAATGTTTTTACTTGACAAAATAATTATTCAAAGTAAGGTACTAGATGGTAAATTTCTTAAACTTACAGACCAGGGAAACGCCATGTATGAGACGGATGTATTATTTTGTTTTAATTTTTGTAAACTAAGTGTAGTGGGCATTCCTTTTTGAATTCACATTTTATGTTACTAATTATGTTATAAGATTTGAATAGGTAACTTGACATAAGCACATGATTGATGAATAATGAGAATGATCGTTTTTATTAGCTACTTCTGCAAATTCAAACACTGAACGTTTTTTCCAAATACTGTCTATAACGACATTCAAACAACCTAAAAGACTGGATTCAGTCATGGTTGGAGAAGATGTGCCTTGTTTACAGTTCCATGTAAATGAAGAGCGTCTATTTTAAAAGAATTCTTGCATTTCCAGTTGTACCGCAAGCAAAATTGGATACCAAGGCTTCATCTCTGATATTGGTCGGGCTTAAAAAGTGCATTCTACAGTTTCCTTCAGTTGTGCAGTGGAGTATTATTAGCCCTGTTCAGGTCTGCATCTTCAGGGGTGGCTGGTAGAGCAGGTCATCTGCCAATCGGAAGATTGGTGGTTCAGCCCCTAGGTCCTCCAGTCTGTATGGCAAACATTCTTGGGCAAGATGCTAACCCCGATGTTTGATAAACCTTCCAATAATGGCTGAATGAGCCATGTTATATAAAGCACTTTTACTGCTCAGGTAGAGTAGAAAAGCACTATAGAAGATCCAGTCCATTTTCCATTCTTCCCAGCTACAAAAAGCATCATACAGGTGACTGAGCAGTCATTCAAAAATATTGGGATGCACCTGCTCTAAGTGACTTTTTCTTGTCTTCACCAGGTTTCTCAGGCAGCTGCAGATCTACAACAGTTTTGCATACAGAATGCTCTCCAAGACCCCTTGCTCACCGGTGTGTCATCCAGCACCAACCCTTTCAGGCCACAGAAGGTCTGCTCCTTCTTGTGAAACCTCTGTGTCCATTGGTAAGCCAGCCACACTTTTGAATATGCACATACATGTTCTGTTGCTGCGCTACACATGCCGTCTTTACTGTGTATTCAGATTTCTTTCTTGAATTGAAAAACCTCTCAGACTTGACAGTAACATTGACAGTATTTTCTAATAAATTGATCTAACGCTTGTGTGACCTGCAGGTGGATACTAAAAGAGTTGCTTTTTTTAATACTATGAAACTTTGTTTCAGTTTATACAAATACTGTTGCATTGTAAATCAGTAAAAATAGTCTGAATAAAATCTTCTCATCCTGAGCTGTTTAACCATTTAAAATGATCATCTTTTCTTTTTTCCCTTCCTCTTGTTCTGTAGGCCTTCATTTTGATGCTACAGGGAAAAATTGACCTCAGCACTGCTCCTTATGCCAAGCCATTATACTGCCACGGGAAATCTCAAAAGTAGAACTCGATGGATTTAAAACAGGAAGAAGACTGGCTATTTTTAGATAAGGTAGAAGACAGGAGACTGTATTATTTTCCACGGCACAGTGTGATTTTTGACTCAATTATTGTGCCTTTTCTATTCTATTTTAGTCATCACTGTTCTCAACTTTTTTGTATTTAATGAATAAAATATTCTTTACTACTCAAGTTATTGCCATTATCTTTTTCTTGTTTAAAACAAAATCAGAATTCAGCAAATTGATATAGTTCCATATTATTGTCAAATTCAGCTAATATGAGGGAAATTACTTTCATGTAGCCTTGGAGGCAACAGTTATGGAAACAGCTTGTGTATGAATCATTAAATGGACCAAAGGAAGAGTTTGGGTCAAATTATGCTGCATTATACATGAAATTGGTGATGGGTGAAGTACTTCGATCTGTTTCTTGAGCCAAAATTAAAATGGGCACAGTGTAAAATTTATAGCAACTCTATATTTTCATGCTGTTTTTTATTTTTATTTTATTCTTTTTTTGCAGTGTCCCAGGTCATGATCGGGACTCCAAACTGTGATATTTAAATGTGCATACACAGAGTTTATAGTGCATTAAATTTGACAGGATTTGTTTCCTGTATTCAACTTACTGTACCATACCACCTTTATAAATAAAGCACTTTAAAATAAACCAGGGTCCACAAAGTGGTGTACATATACAAATAGCATAAGCAGAAAATAAATGAAAACATGAATAGAGAATTAGGGGAAAAAAACAGTCAACTTCTTAAAAAGTGCTAAAGGCTTCAGCAAATAAATGTTTTCTGAGTTTTAAACTCAGAAAGAGAAGAGGTCTGCTTAACCTGCAAGGCCAGATCATTCCACAACTTTGGAGCCGCTATAGCAAACGCACGGTCACCTCTAAATTTACGCCTAGTTTCGGCACCTTAAGGAGCTGCTGATTGGAGGACCTAAGGGAGCAGGCAGGCTGTAGTAGCTCAGTAGTTCAGGGACTCTGAAATTAGACCCAAGGGGTAGCAGATATAGGGAGAAAAGAAGGCCTCAACCTGAACCCTGTAGGACTCCACATTGAAGAGAAGCAACAGAGGATACAAACTCACCAAGTTTCACAGAGAAAGTTTCCTCTGCCAAATAAGATCTGAACCACTGCAGTGCAGTACCGCTAACACCCACCAACCGCTCTAAATGAGAAATAGAAATTTTATGATCCACTGTATCAAAGGCAGCAGTTATATCTAAAAGCACAATAATAACACAGTTACCTGAGTCAACTTAGAGTAATATAGTCAACTACATTTATGATACAGGATGTGGAAGAACTTGACAGGAAATGTATATTATAGGAATTTTATGGTATGACATACTGCAAAAAGTCTGCTGCCATATCTTGGGATCTGGAAATGGGAAAGGAGACCAGCACTTTATTGAAATGTATGTAAGCACACATGGAAATCCAGTCTGAACAGTATTGAAACATACGTGGAAATATAATCTATAAGCAAAAACGGTTTGTCCACGTCTAAAGGGTTTGAAAGTCAATATTTGGTGTGATGACTCTTCAAAACCTGAACTCTGAGACAAGCTTTCCAGTAATTTCTTTAAGGAGTCTTCAGGAATAGTTCTCCTGGCTTCTTGAATGACAATCAAAGCTGTTTGGATGTTTGCTGCGTTCTGTTCTGTCAAGTTGTTCCCACACTGATTCAATATTGTTGAGACCTGGGCTCTGGGGAGGTCAATCCACGACTGAAGGTGGCCCACTGTATTTTTCTATCCAACTATGCTTTGACTGTATTGGCAGATCCCTGTCATGATAAAAAATTAAGTTGTTACCCATCGGATGGTTTCCATATAGTACTAACATGGTGGAACAAAATCTAACAGTGGCAATGATGGCTGCGCTTCTATTGAGACCATTTCTTCTGTGAACAGTAGGTGGAAAAACTATGGAAGAGGATTAGGGCCACTGGGGAAAAAAAGGACATGTCTCCCCCTCCCAAATTCTGAGATTAAATTCTGGCTTTTTTCTCAGAATTCCAGAAAAGAAAAGGAAAAAGACGTGCCCAATCTTTTTTTCTCCAGTTGCCCTAATCCTCTTCCATAAAAACTGAAGTCCCAGATGCATTGTTTGCAAAAGCGTGTGTGTGTGTGTGTGTGTGTGTATCTATATATCTATATAATTCCATTGTATGGGTTAGTAACAGGAGTCCTCTTTATTTTAAAAGTTAATATTATTGAATTACAGCAATTATTGATGATAAAATTGCATCTCATCTTTGATTTAAAACCTGGTTACTATCCCAGGACCACCCCAAACAAAAGCAATACAAAGAAATTACCTTCTCAAATCAAATCAAATCAAATCACTTTTATTGTCACATCACATGTGCAGGTACATTGGTACAGCACATGTGAGTGAAATTCTTGTGTGCGAGCTTCACAAGCAACAGAGTTGTGCAAAATACAATAATGTAAACAAGCAAAATACAAGAATGGCTACATCTGAAACTAATAAATATATGTACAATATATAATAGTATATGCATTCCTGGATGTGTATACTAAATATTTTTCTGTGTGTGTGTGTGTGTGTGTGTACACACATATTTTACAAATTAAATAGAGTAAGCAATAAATAAAATATATAAAAATATACAGAGTTGAGACATGTTCTCTATTCTCTATTCACATTTTTATTATATTTATATACAGAAGGACACTCTTTAGTCTGCTCTGTTGATTTGCAGCTTGCCTTTGTACAAACTGTACAGCATTTTGTATAACAATGTTCTGGGAAAATGATGAACTGGGCATCTTATCTGCTCGCGACTGTTGGTGAGCAGTTGGTTGAACTCTCGCGAGATGTGAACGTACGGAAATCACACCCGTGTTGAGAGTCGTTCCATGTACGCGGGCACTGAACCCAGGTCGGTCTCCATGTCCATCTCCTTGAGCGGTTACATCAGAGCTGTTAAGTCGTAACTGCAGCTCGACCAGCCGAATGAAACCGCTCTCATCAGTGTGAAGAATGAATCATGGGACAGCGTTACTGTGGAAACGACGGTAACTGCTTTTGTTAACCTGACATATTAACTACAGTTAGCTGACAAAGCTAGCCGGCAGAATATATCCGGGTATAGTAGCTAGATTTGCTGCTTGATAGCTTGTCTCATTGTTCGTGGCCGGTTCAGTGAGCTGGAAGAAAATGGATTACGTGATGCTAACGGCTCACCCTAGCTGATGCAACTTTACTCGGTCATTGTCATTATACAATCAGCTCATTTAAACCCGTTAGTTAGCTGGCTCAGTAATCTCATGCAGCTGAATAGCTAGATTGTTGAGCGTATGCATAACCTTAAATCACTACTGCCACGATGATGCTCCAGGATGGCGCTACACAGCTTCTTTGCCTCACAGCCAGCAGCGGGGTCCCTCTTTTCACAAGAGGAGCCTCCAAACAGCTGCCCTTCTCTGTCATAGGCTCTCTAAATGGTGTTCACATGTTCGGAGGTGGTCAGGGGGTAGTGTTGACCTGCTCTGAGACGCAAGGTGGAGGGAAGGTGGTGTGGAGACTTTTCCAGGACAGTGTGATACTCATCGCTGTGAGTGGAGGTGGAGATGGCGGAGTGGGCAGCAGCAAAGAGGAGGAGGCCCGTCTACAACGCCTCCTGGAGAATGTGTGGGGCTGCATGGTGCTGGTGTTAGGGCTGGATGAGCTGGTTAATGTCCGGAATGTTGAGAGGCTTAAAAGGGAACTCAGGTCCTGCTTCAGTCTTATTGATGAGCTACTGGAGGACAAGCAGGAGGGTATTCTGGGAAACCTTACACATTGTGCTGATTCACTGGTGCCCCCAAATCCTGCTCTTTTTCAGGAGGCAGTGGATGGTTTTGCTCAGGCTGCAGAAAGCGAGTTTGGTTGCCTCGTTGTTCATGGGCGAATCGCTACAGCAACTGAAAAGTGGTGGCGCCTCGCTCCGCAGGAAGTTGTCCTGCTTTCTGCTTTGATACGCTCACACTCAGCCTCTGGATCTGCTTCTTGTGATTACCCAATTTTCCTTCCTCATGGCAGCCCCACTGTAGCCCACCGTCTTCTCCGCTTCCAGCTGCTGCCCGGAGCAGACGTATGTGTGCTGTGCGGTCCAACCCCATCCCTGCATGGAGCTGAGACTGGGCTGGTGGGTCGTTTCTGGTCTCCTTTGGTCGAGACCCTGAGAGAGTGCCTGGCTGTTGGAGAACGCTGCCTACCAGGGTCTGTATCCGTTCGGCCTGATGTGCTGGCACTTCTTCTCATCAACCGTGAAACACGTCGCGCAGTCTCCTGTGTACGGACTTCCAATTACCATTACGATGATCCATTACTCTCCAGAGCCCGCTGCTGGGAGCTGCTGAAACTCTTTTATATCTTCAGCACATCACGGTACTTCACCCAGGAAGAGCCTTTATGTGTCTCCACAGAAGAAAAGGCTCAAAGAAGCAACACTGAAGACTTTCCTCTTGGATTCTCCCACCAGCCCCAACAATGTTATCTAGTTACAGAGGAATGCAAAAGCTATGGACTTCAAACACCACAGCACCAGCTGTTTCTGCTCATCTTACCATCTGTGCCCACGTTTGCACTGCGTACACTGGCTACACAGACTCTGTCTGATATAGTAGCAGCCACAGGGTTCTAATTGAATTTGCTGTTTAATACCTTTTTTTTTTTTAAATCACAGGTGAATATCTATAACATTAATGTGAATTTACATTTTCTTTACTGATTTACGCAAGCATATTATATGCTCACACACAAATCTCACATCATAAAGATAAGCTACTATTTTTGTAAAGACAGTTATTAACTGTGCACTGGTAAAATCTATGGTAGAAACAATGAAACACTACTCAAGCTCTTACAGTTTCTACTACGCTGCCTCTAATGCTGGCAAAATATAAAAACACATTGAAATGTTACACCAAAGTGCTTTGAGTTTTGTTTTGCATCACTGTTTTACAACTGCCCTGCCTCTCTATAAGCTGGTTATTACGTTAGAGGGCAGCACTGTTACAATGTGTATTAAAATATACTGGAGAATAATGTGAAGATGTTAAACTGGATTTAAAATTGCCTGCTGTATTTTGTCTAAATATAGTTGGTTAATTTCTCTGGGTCTTGATTTCACTGAGTCAGTCATTCACGTGTTTTCTCATGTTGATGGGTCTGCCCACTACTGGCTGAGAGATTCATTGCAAAACTCAATAGCTGTAGAACAAAAAGTACAACGTCTAAACCACTTCCTAAATGAAACTAAATGTTTTCAATATTATTTAAGTCAGTCAAAGCTGAGTAATCAAAGTGGTCAAAACTGAACGTTTCCACCTCAGCATTCTTTGAATCAGCTGCTATTTTTGTGCAGTAACTTTAGTGTATTTAATAAAGCCTTGCACCGAGAGTATGAACGTTTTGAGTTACAAGCCCTCGAAGTATATGTCTGGGGCCCAAATGTGGCTGAGGAGACACAAGTACAGGAACTAGCTACATGAAATTTTGAAGTCTGAAAAGTACATTTAAGCTGTGTTTTAAAAACTGCAACCAGATCAATTTTATATCCAGCTGTACAACAGAAAGTACAACCTCAAAACCACTTCCTAAATTAAACAAAATGTTGTCAGTAGTATTGGAGTCTGTCAAAGCTAAGTCCTAAAGTTTAAATTAAATTACAGGCCCTCGAAGTATATGTTTGAGGCCCAAATGTTGCAGAGGAGACACAGAAATGTTGAAGTCTGAAAAGTACATGTAATCTGTGTTTTAAAAATTGCAACCAGTCCAATTTTATATCCACTCAAGTCTTGTTTGTGTGCAGAATGTATAGTTTCGGTAGCAAGACTGCACCAGTTTTATTGTCCATTATATAAAGTCACAGAAACAAGGACTAGCTACACTTTTTATTTGAGCTCAAATGTGTGTTTAAGATCATTTCTGTCTTCCAGCATGAAGAAATAATTAGAGTATAAAATGCTGAGAAAATTAAGCATTTCGAAAGTCCATAACCATAAAAATGTTCATAGTATGAGGGTAAAACTTTGCAGGGTTTCATTAAATATGCTTAAGTATTTATGTATTATAACCCAGCTAGTAGCAGGTGTAGAAAGATTTTCACATTTCTAGAAAGCCGTGAGACAACTTACATGCAAGGGGGGGAAAAAGATCATCTTTGCGTTACAAAAAAATTATTTTACAGGACTTGATGGTGTAATAACAGCTGTGATTACTGATGAAACACACCATTGCTGAATGAGCACTTCTGGTGGTGATGAATAAATGACAGTGTTTTTGCATTTCTCTACAACTGCAGCGATAAATTGAGGAACCCAATTGCACTCTCACGTTTCAGTGTGAAGACTCAGCTTTACTGAAAATCACTGAGGATCAGTAGCATGTAAGTGCTTTCTAGTCCTCGCTTCTCACCAGATGCACTGCACTCCATACTCATTCTGCATTTAGTAGAAGTTGCTGTGAGCCAGGAGACACAATCCTAGACAAAGACCACCCCATGCTGAAGTACCAGTGTTACCAGGCCAGACCTTATTCCTTATGTTTGACCCTTACTCCCAATGGCCTGGAAACACTGCTGAGCATGAGAAACGGTAATGCCTCCTTCTAATCCAGGAACAGTGTACGTTTTGTGCAGATTTTTACATAAACTGCAGCGTGGTTCGGCTTATTCCTGTGGTACAAGGAAATGGAGATTTCTCACATTCTTTTGCATTAATCCACGGGGATTGGGACGTGAGTGAAGTTTAACAAAGCTGCAGTCCACGCAGGAGGGGCTTTGATAACTATTTAGTTCACTTCTGTCTCCACCCAGGCCGCGTGGGCATCTCGGGACAAAGAGAAAAGCGCGGTGAAGTTAACAGTCAGCAGCCGATTAGCTTATTTTCCGGCGTGGAGCAGTTTAGCCCGAGTAACCGGAGAACCGTCGCTGATTGACAGCATCACGGAGCGGCGGGTAACGGAGGAGAGCGGGTGGGATATAGATGGTTACACAAAAAGGGGAGGGGTACGCTCGCTGGCGGCCGTGTTGTTAAATATGCACCGCCTAAGAAAAAAGTCCCAGTGAAAACTTTGTGTAGACACAGTCGTATTTTGTCACCACCCTCAGATTTTGACGCAATATTTTTTTTTTTTGGTCGAAACCTCCTTTTAACTTCAGCGCGTGCTAAAGGTTCGACTGTGCACGCGCGGAGTCGTTTTTAGGATCCCGGCGGTCACTCCTCTTGCTCAACTTTATTTTCACTCCTCTTTCTCCGGTGAAGCAACCGGCGCGGTACAGCTCGCTGTGCCCGCAGAAGTGTTTTCTAAAGTCGCTCGGCTGTTTTGAAAGAGTCTGGTAACATGTCAGCCGCTCGGATGCAGGTGCTCTCCTCCAGAAACGTCCGGCTTTTAAGCCGCGGGCGGAACGAGGTGTTTGCCGGTAGAAGCGGAGCGCAGCGGCCCGGCGGAGACCCCAGGACCCGCTCACTGACTTGTCCCCCTCTGTCATCCTCCTCTTCTCCCGGCAGAGCCCTATCGAGTTTGAGTGCGACGCGGCGTGGACTTCCCAAAGAGAAAATGTCCGAGAATGGGATCATGTCCCGGGCCAAGGTGCTGACCATCGACACCATGAACCCCACGGTGAAGAAGGTGGAGTACGCCGTGCGGGGACCCATCGTACAGCGCGCCGTGGAGCTAGAGAGGGAGCTCTCAGAGGTTTGTACAAGGGCGCCTAGAGTCCTACTTGAACACTACTTTGTGTCTCACTAGACAATAAAGACTAACTTCTGATGTGGCCATGTAAGATGAATGTATTGTGTGTGTGGGTGTATGTGTGCTACTTTGAAAGTTATTGCAAAGCTGTGAACCAATCAAATGCCACTCACCTCTCGTGCCTATTTTAATCTCATGGGACTTTAAATGTTACTTTGTTCTCAAGTCCTACAAAATGATAGATATGATTCCGTGAAAGAGTTTCAGTGTGTCAACAAGTTAGTGTATGTACTTACTTGGCTTGAATTGAAGATCAGCAGGTTAACTAGTGTTCTAATGTCTACGCACAAACTACTGTTGCCAAATAAAAGTCTTTGTTTACATTTGGTTAACTCCTCTACACGCCCTTATCAAAGTCCGTCAGAAGGCTACGTTTTGTCTCTCTGTGATGCACCTGGTTAATTTCTAACTTGTTTTTCAGCTGGTCTTATTGACTCCTTGTTTCTAAACGATGACTGCTTATGTAAAAATACAAACTGACCTCACAGCGAAAGTCCATAGTCTAATTTTTTCTGCATTCCAGCAAAAACTGTTGTCATTATGGTGAATTGAATTACTAAGAGAGATTTGCTCTCTTCTCCTAAAAATGAACTCTCAGCTCTTATATAACCACATTGAAATTAAGTAAATAATAGAAAAGTTTCTTTGCACTTTATTGGCACCAAATAAGAACCTGTTGCTAATTTCTCACTCTCTCTCTCTGCTCTGCTCAATCCCTTCTTCACAAGCTGTCTATGGTGATGTGGCAACCAGCTGTTAGTGTGCTGAGTGCAGTCTGGTGTGAAAACTGTCCTCTCTTGAGTGGTTTGCTTAGTTAAAGGATGAGTATGCGAGCGGGTTCTCGCTCAGGTCAAATGCACGGTAACATCGGGCAACAGGGTCTCTAATGACGGTGGTAGCCCTTTACCCAGATGGTTCAATTACTCCAAACATATTATGTTCTGTTTACTTTGACTGATGCTCATCCACAGATGAGCACTCTCTCTACATATGGGATTTTCTTCTCAGCTACAACAGTTATATCAGGTGCTAATTGATGTTTAGGTGCTCAAAAAGCAGACACAATTGTAGCTGGATTCAGTTGGTAGAAGCACAGTTAAGGTTTAAAGGTACAGGAGAATTTTCACAAGTGAAACAACTTTTTACAGCTGTTGGTAAACTGTAATAAACTTTACTACTAACTAAAACTAGTTCTCTAATTGCATACTGTTGCACAGCCAGAAGGGAGAAATGTATCTCAGTTAGGCTTACTCTCAGCTTCTCCATTTTTTCTGAAGCACTCACCAAATGATGCCAATTATGCTTGGAATTGTTCGTAGTTATTGCAGCACGCCTTACTCTTTTGTGGACAGCTGCTTGTTCAAACAGGTTTGGTTAGTCTTAGATCACTTTGGGAAACGAGTCAGAAAAATATTCTCTCTTTTGTCTGGGCATTAACCTCCTAAGACCCGAACTCTCCCACGGCATGCATTTTTGATTTCTCTTTGATATTTGGGCATATTGGGGCTCAATGAATGTAAAATCAAAGAATTACCAGATTTTTTTTTTGATTTTTTTTACCTGATTTTTGTTTCTAAGAAAAATGAGAGCCACATATGAGGATATTCATTTAAAATTTCGGTAGAACAGTAGCAGTATAATGTCCTCGTAAGTGGATATCAGGCCCTTGTAGAGCAATGTTGAGTATTTTGGTCTAAATAACCCAAAATGTGATGTCCACATATGTGGACGCCAGGTCCTAGGAGGTTAAGCATGTACGCGCACACAAGAAGGCACGCTGTGTCCCCTGTTCTGTAAATTTTGTTTGCTTTTTGGATGAGGACCAGTATTGCATTGTGCCTTCTAGCATATACAAAGTATGTGTTGTTCAAAGAGCACAGAAACAAGACAAACTGCAACAACCTACTGTACCAGTATGCATATGCAGTGATAAATATCACACTGTCGTTGTTGTTTAGTTTTAATGAGCGGCTATCTGATAGTGAATGGGGCTGTTTGAATGAGCTGCCAGATATTTTAATTCTGCTGGAGCACTGTTAGCTGAACAAACCAAAGAAACAGACACATAAGAGTGCAAAGTGAATTTTTATAACAGACTTTTTGCTGCAAAATCGAAACTGTTGAAAGCCCCTCAGTAGAAAGAAACACTGCCTCTCCTGCTGGACCTTCAGTATTGTTTTTTTCTCCTGTTTTATAAGTGATGAACAAAAAGCACAGGCCAGGAGCAGAGGTCAGCCTTTTTTTTCTAAAAGATCAACATCATGAATGGATGCTTCTTTGACCCAGGGGTGTTATGCACACTGTCTAATGTTATTGGCTCAGCCTGAGAGACGCCTCTTGTGTGTGACCAATGGGAGAGCGAGGGAATCATGTTTCCTAAAATCTGAACTGGACTGGACAAATCAAATGTGTTGTTTGGATTTCTGCAGGGTGTCAGCGTGTAGTTTCACTGGTGGATTTTCTGCACTGTCGCACTGTGTCTTAACATCTGGTGTTAGCAGCATGTGTTTACGTGCATGTTTCTCTGTGTGGTTCACTGTATTGCTGTTTATCCTCCGTCAGAGGTCTCAGCTGGTCAGGAGATTATCTTTCAGACCTTGGAGTATTATATTATTTGCCTGGGAGACCATAAACAAATAGCTCTTATATAGATAATATTCATGGCTAATTATTTCAAACATTTAGCTTACTGTTGCTTCATGTAATCCATGCTGTTTTTATTTTTAAAGGTTGCACAAAAGAGATTGAAAGCTTTTTGTGTAATGTTAGTCTGTTTGTTTCACAAGGTTAATAGAAGTGATGTGATAAGCTGGTTTGCTCAGGTAGAAACTGTGTCTGCACATTTGACCTTCATCAAAGCTGTTCTAGACTCACTAAACTACTTTTCCAAGTGGTCTGCGTCTCCTCCTGAATAAACACAGCTTACACAAATGCTGTGCATGCATATCTGTCTTATCTGGAGTTTATATTTTACTTAAATGACCGGGTTCGTAGAATTTAATCATAAGCCTTGAGACTTTGTTTTATTAACTGTCTGTAAGAGTTTTGTTTTTTTGCTCCTTTTTTGAGGGGGTGGGGTGGGGGTCGTTATTTGTTTACATCAGCTTTTGTTGCTTATCAGCCATGCCTTTCTTTGGCTTTGTTACTGAACAAACAAACGACCCCCCCAACTTCCACCCAGAAAACTTGCTGACTGAAAAAAAATTAGAAAGAATTTGCATTTTTCTATAAAGCTGCTAAAACTTTCCCCAGTGTTTTTGTTCAGGATAATATCTGGGACATGACATTCAGTAAAGCAAACTAGGGATGCACAAATTGTGAATTTCTGGGTCGATTACTATTTTGCAGATAACCAGTGCTGATTTGACATTTAGAACAGCCAATAAATGTAAAAAGCGAAGAAAAAAACACAATGTTCAACCATGAGTGTTGATGTTGCATGTTTGACACTGTAGCTTCCCTGTTGTGGTGGAGGGAGGAGTCAGCTGATATACTGAAATATCAGATTTCTAACTCTCCACATATCACATCGGTCCTTAAAAATCGTCAGTCAGACTCTCGTACCTTTATTGTTTTCTGTTTTCTTCTTTTCTATTTTAGTTCTTTCTCTGACTGTCTTTCCACATTTAGCTAGCAGTAAACTGATATGACTCAGCAGATACAAATTAAAGTCACTGCCATGTGTAAATATCATACTATTTGTTGATAGGTGATTATCAATCATATCAGTGTCTGCCAACATGTTACTGGATCCCTAAAGCAACTTTTTAATTTTTCTGCATAACTTGCAGCTGCATAAAGTCTCATGTCCAGTAAACCAGTGTGGGGTCCGTGTGTATGGAACAGTTATGTATGTGTTTAAAAGAGTGCAGGCATAGTGTTAAGGTTATTTAGGTGCAGCTGATGGTCTTTGTCTATTTTTAAAAGCTTTTTGATGTATCAAAGTAGTTGTTGTTGTGTACAAAATGTATAGTTAAACTGCTGCTAATTGTGTTTATGTTTGACAGGGAATGAAGAAGCCCTTTGCAGAGGTCATTAAGGCCAACATTGGTGACGCGCACGCTATGGGCCAGCAGCCAATCACTTTCTTCCGACAGGTCTGCTCCTAAACCCTTCCCTTTACTTCTATCTAAATATAACAACTCTTTTCATGTTTGTTAATGTACTTCACACTGACGCTGACTCTTCATATACGTCATTGTCAGTGTGCCCGTTTTATGTAGTAATGCATGCAGATAATACACCCTTATGCTTACTCAATCTTGTTGTTTAAAGGTCCTGGCGCTCTGCTCCTACCCTGAACTGCTGAGTGACAGCACATTCCCAGAGGATGCTAAAAGTAGAGCATGCCGCATTCTGCAGTCTTGTGGCGGGAACAGTATGGGTGTGTATGAGGTCTAGGGGTTTTTTGTGTTAGTAATTATCACCCTTAGTCCTTTCATACACCTACTGAGTGATATATAGCCACTGCGGTGATTCTAGAGCTTGTGTTACTATAGCAGCTTGCATCGTCTCCATATGAATCTCCTTCAGGTTCCTACAGTGCCAGTCAAGGCATAGACTCTGTGCGTCAGGACGTGGCCCGTTACATTGAACGACGGGATGGCGGTGTGGCCTGTGACCCAGATAACATTTATCTCACCACAGGAGCCAGCGACGGCATTGTGGTACTGTGATTTATGTCTCCATTTTAGTTTTAATTATGCACATTTGTCTTGTAGCAACAGTGAAGGAAGTAGCTCGATTTTGATTTTGAACACTGAACTACAAAAACAGGCTTGTGAAATTAAAGCCTCAGCAGTGAGCCTGCTTTTAAAGGATGCATTGTACATGCAACAATTAGCAGGGAAATAAATACGTGTGAGAACAAATCTATTGAATGTCAGCCAATCAAAGAAAGGCTGAAACTGGATCACTGATGCATGAGCATTTTGGCTAGCTAGATGGGTATTACCTTCTCATGACCCCTTTCATGGGTTGTCTGGGCTGTTTAACTCTTTTGTTCTCCAAGAGAAATGACCTAAAACGATAGCATCTCTATCTGGCAGTAATGTTAGCTGGGTTTTTACTCAAATATAATATTTATTTTTCGTAGAATGCTCACAAAGAACTAATTTCTTGTGCATTTTTGTCGTACGTGTATATATTTGTTATATATTGCATTCAGGTTAAGCAAGATGCAGCCAAACTACTACGTAATTCGAAAATCTGATTATATGTACCGGTACATGCAGATGAGGGCACAATTATTAGCCCCAAAGTTTTTGTCAAAAATTTTCCAAGTGCTTTTTTAACAGAGCATGAGGTTTTAACATAGCATTTTTAAACATCCTAGTTTCTCTTAGAAAGCTTAAATTATTTCTATTTGCACACAATAACCTAATTATTTTTAGAAAACAACATCATAACCCTGCGGGGCCAGTGGGCAACGTGCAGATGTAGGTTTGCAAGAATTCGAGAACAAGGTAACATAGGAGTTTGAAATTGATACCATAGAGGTATCTGTAAAAGTTTAAGACTAATTTGAATCTCAGTGACTTCATCGTAAAGGTCAGAGGTCAAGTTTTTTGAAAAACTTGTAAATGCAATAAAGAACAAAGCAACGTAGGATTTTGAAATTGATACCAAAGGTGCATCTACTAGGAGGATGAGAGTTAGCACTGGCAGCCACCAGTATTTAAAAAAAAAAGAAGTAATTTTCATAGTGCAGTCAGCATTATAACTGAAGCATCACAAATCTTTTCCGACCTGTTCTTCAGACAATGCTGAAGCTGCTGGTGTGTGGCGAAGGTACAACCCGTACCGGTGTTATGATACCCATACCTCAGTATCCCCTGTATTCAGCTGCACTGGCCGAACTGGGCGCTGTGCAGATCAACTATTTCCTTAATGAGGAAAAGTGCTGGAGCCTGGACATCACTGAGCTGCAGCGTGCTGTAAATGAGGCCAGGCAGTACTGCAACCCCCGAGCCTTATGCATCATCAACCCTGGAAACCCCACAGGTAAGTTCTTATTCCTTCCTATTGCATATGTCAAAGTCAATTAATCAAGTAGTTATTATAGAGAATTATCAGAATTATCATCATTTAATCTAGTTATGTGATTAATTTGTGCATCCTTGTTGTTTTAGCATTACATTTGCATCTTTTTTGTTGTATTCACATATATATATATATATACACTCAACAAAAATATAAACGCAACACCTTTGTTAC